>NW_011494638.1:3998041-4007694 GCF_000754665.1 Bison bison bison | reverse complement strand
CAGAGCTATTTCAAATCCTGAAAGATAATGCTGTGAAAGTGCTGCACTCAATATGCCAGCCAATTTGGAAAACTCAGCAGTGGCCACAGGACTGGAAAAGGTCAGTTTTCATTCCAATCCCAAAGAAAGGCAATGCCAAAGAATGCTCAAGCTACCGCACAATTGCACTCATCTCACATGCTAGGAAAGTCATGCTCAAAATTCTCCAAGCCAGGCTTCAGCAATACGTGAACCATGAACTTCCAGATGTTCAAGCTGGTTTTAGAAAAGGCAGAGGAACCAGAGATCAAATTGTCAACATCCTCTGGTTCATGGATAAAGCAAGAGAGTTCCAGAAATACATCTACTTCTGCTTTATTGACTATGTCAAAGCCTTTGACTGTGTGGATCACAATAAACTGTGGGGAATTCTGAAAGAGATGGGAATACCAGACCACCTGACCTGCCTCTTGAGAAATCTGTATGCAGGTCAGGAAGCAACAGTTAGAACTGGACATGGAACAACAGACTGGTTCCAAATAGGAAAAGGAGTTCGTCAAGGCTGTATATTGTCACCCTGTTTATTTAACTTATATGCAGAGTACATCATGAGAAACTCTGGACTGGAAGAAGCACAAACTGGAATCAAGATTGCCGGGAGAAATATCAATAACCTCAGATACAGATCAGTGGAGAAATAACTCCAGAAAGAATGAAGGGATGGAAGCCAAAGCAAATACAATACCCTGTTGTGAATGTTACTGGTGATAGAAGCAAGGTCTGATGCTGTAAAGAGCAATATTCCATAGGAACCTGGAATGTTAGGTCCATGAATCAAGGCAAATTGGAAGTAGTCAAACAGGAGATGGCAAGAGTGAACATCGACCTACTAGGAATCAGCAAACTAAAATGGAGTGGAATGGGTGAATTTAACTCAGATGACCATTATATCTACTACTGTGGGTAGGAATCTCTTAGAAGAAATGTAGTAGCCATCATAGTCAACAAAAGAGTCCGAAATGCAGTACTTGGATGCAATCTCAAAAACGACAGAATGATCTGTTTGTTTCCAAGGCAAACCATTCAATATCACAGTAATCCAAGTCTATGCCCCAACCAGTAATGCTGAAGAAGCTGAAGTGGAACGGTTCTATGAAGACCTACAAGACCTTTTAGAACTAACACCCAAAAAAGATGTCCTTTTCATTATAGGGGACTGGAATGCAAAAGTAGGAAGTCAATAAACACCTGGAGTAACAGGCAAATTTGGCCTTGGAGTACAGAATGAAGCAGGGCAAAGACTAATAGAGTTTTGCCAAGAGAACACACTGGTCATAACAAACACCCTCTTCCAACAACACAAGAGAAGACTCTACACATGGACATCACCACATGGTCACACTGAAATCAGATTGATTATATTCTTTGCAGCCAAAGATGGAAAAGCTGTATACAGTCACCAAAAACAAGACTGGGAGCTGACTGTGGCTCAGATCATGAACTCCTTATTGCCAAATTCAGACTGAAATTGAAGAAAGTAGGGAAAACCACTAGACCATTCAGGTATGGCCTAAATCAAATCCCTTACGATTATACAGTGGAAGTGAGAAATAGATTTAAGGGACTAGATCTGATAGACACAGTGCTTGTCATGCTAGTAGACAGATAAAGAAGTTATCATATAGGGCATGGTGGAGGGGTCAACTCTGATTGTCATGAAGAGCTGGTGTGGGGCTGTCCAAGAAAGAATACGTATAGAACTCAGGGATTTTACTGCAGCATATCTTAGTACTTGGACGTCCAATGATAACTGTAAGCAGTCTGTTATAGCAACCTTGGCCAGATAAAGTTAACCCAACTGATGGTTCATAGCCCTCGGGAATAAAAACCTGAGTCACCACCAGGCAACAACCCAGACTTGCTGAAGTGCCAGCCAAGCATGGGGGAAATTAGACTGGGTGGAGAGAGATGATGAATATTAATTATGACCCTGAGCCCGGTTACCGCAGTGGGCACTGCAGTTTATCCTCCTAAGCCTTGTAGCAGATTTCTCTTGCACACTCCCTCCTGTCCTCTCAACTAGTGTTTACTTCAGTCCTGCTGCAGCAACCAGCTGGGTGGTGACGCCATCGGGCAGTAATGCCCTTTGGTTGTTTAGCAGGCCTCTCCTTTTCTGCACCTGGGCTTCATTGCCACTCCTGGCCAAGGTGTCACCTGGGGCCTACTCAGCCATCCTACATGCAAGCAAATCTGGAAAAGTAGGAGAAGTGACACCCTGCAAGACAACCCCTGTCCAGTGGGTAATGAAAGCCAGCGGATAAAAACTCCTTTCTTGGGAAGATAATTCTGAGTTATGGGAATTCCTTGGTGGTTAGGACTTTGTGCTTCTACTGCAGGGGACCCAGGTTCAATCCCTGGTCGGGAACTAAGATCCTGTAAGTAGGGCAGCACAGCCAAGAAAAAAGAAATTCTTAAGTATATTTTACATGGCTCTATGACTCTTCAGGGGACCTTAATGAGACTGAGCCCAAAATCAACCAATAATAGTGATCAAGCTCAGTAACTCAAAAACCAGTGCATTGGTTTTACCTGCTTCTCTATTTTACACTTCTTTGGCCCTCACTCATGTTCTCTACGGTTCAGAAGTATGCTGGTCAATGTTTTTTTCTGGCTTTCCAGCAAAAAAAAATTACCCTGGTTTGTAGCATTTGCCAGTTTCTATAGCTGGATAGGGACCTGCACAGTTGGTCCTTGGGAGCATGACCCCAAATAAACTGCTGCTGCTGCTGCTAAGTCACTTCAGTTGTGTCCGACTCTGTGAGACCCCATAGACAGTAGCCCACCAGGCTCCCCCATCCCTGGGATTCTCCAGGCAAGAACACTGGAGTGGGTTGCCATTTCCTTCTCCAATGCATGAAAGTGAGAAGTGAAAGTGAAGTCGCTCAGTCGTGTCCGACTCTTAGCGATCCCATGGACTGCAGCCTACCAGGCTCCTCCGTCCATGGGATTTTCCAGGCAAGAGTACTGGAGTGGGGTGCCATTGCCTTCTCCGCCCAAATAAACTACCTGCATACAAATCTTTGTCTCAGAAGACAAAGGTGGCTCCAGAAGGATGAAGAGTTACCTACCTGTCTGAGCCAACAGGCAGAGAACAGTTGGTACACTGACATGAGCCATGAATACTAATAAGACAACATATTAAAATAAGATTGGAGAGAGAAGAGTTCTATTAACTAACAAATTGGTGGTAGGAAAAGTGGCAAGGGGTAAGAATTTGAGGATACTCAGAAGTTTCTAGCCTTTGATGCTGGATAGACAGTAATGCCGTTTCCAGACACAGAGAATATAGGGCAATGGCGAGTTCAGCTTTGTATCTAATAAATGTAAGAGTGTTTAAAGATATTCAACTAGATTTAGCTGGTGAGAAGCACATGTGTGAAGCTTAGGAAAGAGCTAAGGGTGTGGAAGCTGTGCACAGTATTATTTTGAAATGTTATTGTTGATAATTACTTGTTGTTCCTGGAATATCCTGCCTCCCCCTCCCTCCCCCAACAGCAGCAGTGAGGCGTGCTTTCAGTATTTACTGCCCCCAGGGGAGGGCTGTTACTACAGAAATGAAAAGAAAAAGATGAGTCAATGTTCAGTTTATAAGTTTCAAAATAGAGCTTTGAATCTCTTAGTAGGAAAAAAAAAAAATAGCCTGAGAAAAAAAGGTTTTTTGAGTCTCAAAAGCATGGAGTTTCAGTACCAATAGCTGGAAGTAATGCCATTAGTGCCCAATATTGGTAGAAAAAAATGATGATAAAAGAGCCAGTTTTCCTAACCTGAAGAGAAAGTTGGTGATAAAAACGAGATATAGATATAGAGTGTCTCTGAGAAAGGACCGTTTCCCTGGCTTGCATCCTCACTGCTGAGCTATCTGTGGAAGCAAGGATAGAATTTCCTAGTAATGGTAGAGACTGAGAGGAAATGTGTGCCCCACTTCCTGTCAGGACCCCTGTGGGATGGTCTCCCAGGCAGTTCTCCTCGGGGAGCACAGCCTGGCAGCAAACAATAGCTGTAGTAGAAACGATGATAGCGTGTGATCTGAAAATATGCTGGAGTCCAGCCGCCAAGATTTGTCTCTCTAAAGTAGTAGGGGATAGCACGCAAAAGTTTCCACAACCCTAAAAGAGGGTGGAAAGTGACTGCTAGAGGGCTAGTGAACCAGAAGAGCCCTGAGAGCTGGGACAAGAGCCAGGAATGATGGGTGACCAGACACCAGCTAGAATTACAATACAGAGGGACAGCATGAGAAAAACCAGACACACTCCTGCATGGCCACGGCCACACGGAAGCTCCTCATACTTAGATTCCACTCGTGAGAAAATGAGGAGAAAAGAAAAATAATTATTTGATTGAGTTAAAACCTTGAAAAGATTGGAGAAATCTGGAATGACTATATCTTTACACCTAAAATTTATTATAACTAATTACTGTAACTTAACCAAAATTTCTGCTAGATGGCATATTGAAAGGCAGAGATGTTACTTTGCCAACAAAGGTCCGTCTAGTTAAGGCTATGGTTTTTCCAATAGTCATGTATGGATGTGAGAGTTGGACTGTGAAGAAAGCTGAGCGCCGAAGAATTGATGCTTTTGAACTGTGGTGCTGGAGAAGACTCTTGAGAGTCCCTTGGACTGCAAGGACATACAACCAGTCCATTCTGAAGGAGATCAGTCCTGGTTGTTCATTGGAAGGAATGATGCTGAGCTGAAACTCCCAGTACTTTGGCCACCTTGTGCGAAGAGTTGACTCATTGGAAAAGATTCTGATGCTGGGAGGGATTGGAGGCAGGAGGAGAAGGGGACGACAGAGGATGAGATGGCTGGATGGCATCACCGACTTGATGGACGTGAGTTTGAGTGAACTCTGGGAGTTGGTGATGGACAGGAAGGCCTGGCATGCTGCAATTCATGGGATCACAAAGAGTCGGACACGACTGAGCGACTGAACTGAACTGAACTGAACCAAAATTTACCACAGTAGAAGATGAAAAGACAATAGAAAGTGTTAGTCACTCAGTCGTGTCTGATTCTTTGCAACCCCATGAACTGTAGCTCGCCAATCTCCTCTGTCCATGGGATTTTCTAGGCAAGAATGCTAGAGTGAGTTGCCATGCTCTCCTCCAGGGGATCTTCCTCACCCAGGGATTGAACCCAGGTCTCCTACATTACAGGCAGATTCTTTACCATCTGAGCCACCAGGGAAGTCACACACACACACACAAAAGATGCTCTCAAAAGATACAAGTAAGATACAGAATATGTTGTTCAGTAAAATCCAATGTTCATTTATGATCAATAATCTTAGTGAACTAGGAATAGAAGTGAGCTCCTTAACCAAATAAAGCCTTCAAAAAAAAAGATAAACCCCAAATGAAAACAAAACCCAAAACCCTGAAGCAAGTATCATTCTCTTTAAAGCCAGGAATAAGACAATTACACCTGTTATCACCACGTCTATTTGTTAGACAGGACAGTAAGATAAGAAAAAGGAATGCAAGTTGAGAGAAATGGAAAGGAATAAGCAAAACTGTCCTTCAAAGATGCTAATAAATGCCTATGTGAAAGTGAAAATAATTATTTTAGATATAATGAAGTTGAAGAAGGTTGTTGAATACCAAAGTAAATATATAAAACTAAGTTCATTTCTGTACACCATCAATAAAGTATTAGGGTGTATAATAATATAAAAAGACACTACATTTACAAAAGCAAGGAAAACATAAAGTACGTTGGAATAAATGTGGCAAAATACATGCAAGACCATAGTGGAGAAAACTGTAAAACTTTTTGAAGGACATTAAGATTTAGTTAGTCTTTAAACTTTAGTTTTTAGAACTATTCAGATTTACAGAAAAACCGTGAAGACAGTACAGAGTGTTCCTATCCATGCTATAGTCAGTTTCTCCCGTTACTGCCATCTTATGTTAGTATATTTAGTACATTTGTTATAATTAATAAACAAATCTATTCAAAGAAAATATAAAATACGTCTCTGCCCACAGTTCCCAGCACAGAGCTCCTAAAACTCATGTTATTTCATAAGTGATAAGAACACTAGGAACATTTCTTGTTCTAATACTGATCTTTGATCTCTGTTTCAGACACAAAGCTCCTGAAAGCCTTGTGATTTTCTAATAGGAAATAGGGTAATAGGAGTATCTTTTGGAGAAGGAAATGGCAACCCACTCCAGTATTACCTGGAAAATCCCTCCAGTATTACCTGAAAATCCCTCCAGTATTACCTGGAAAATCCCATGGACAGAGGAGCCTGGCAGGCTACAGTCCATGCGGTCGCAAGAGTCGGATACAGCTTATCGACTAAAGAGAGGAGAGGAGTATCTTTTCTAATGATCCAACTCTGTGTGGGCTCCTGGATGAGGGCTGGGAGAAGGGAGAATGGCTGAATATGGAGTGAATGATACCATTACCAACTCAATGAACATGAACTTGAGCCAACTCCAGGAGAGAATGAAGGACAGAGGAGCCTGGTGTGCTGCAGGCCATGGGGTCACAAAGAGTCAGATACGACTTAGCAACTGAACAACAGCAGCAGCAATGCCTCCGTGGTGAAGCCGCCATAAAATTCCAAAAGCATGGGGTTTGAAGAACTTCCAGGTTTGTGAATGCATCCGTGCTGGGAGGAGTCCCAGCTCCACAGGAACAGAAGCGCTTGTGCTTGGGACCCTTCCAGACCTCTCTTCATCTGGCTATTCATCCGTATCCTTGATCATCTCCAATAATAAACTTGTTAAAGTAATGTTGCCCTAAATTCTGTGAGCTGCTCTAGCAAATTAGTCAAGCCCAAGGAGGGGGTCATTGGAATCTCATCCATAGCCAGTCCGTCAAAAGCATGGGAGATTACCCGGGCTTGTGACAGGTGTCTGAGGTAAGGGAAGGAGAGTAGTCTTGAAAGACTGAACCTTAACCTGTGGAGGGGCTTCCCAGGTGGCACAGTAGTGAAATAATCCATCTGCCAATGCAAGAGACATGAGAGATGTGGCTTCAATCCCTGGGTCAGGAAGATCCCCTGAGAAGGAAATGTCAACCCTTTCTAGTATTCTTGCCTGGAAAATGCCTGGAGGGCTACTGTCCATGGGGTTGCAAAGAGTCAGACACAACTTAATGATGAGCATGCAAGCCTTGGTAACCTGTGGAATCTCTGGGTAGACAGTATCAGAATGAAGCTAAATTGTAGGACACCCAGCCAGTGTCCAGGAATTGCCTCTTGGCAAGGGGGAGAACCTCTACACATTTGGTGGACAGCAGTGTCAGAAGTGACATTGCCTCTGTAAATGTCAAAGAGATACACAGGGGAGAAATGGAATAGGGAGAGACTGGATTTCCTTACACAGAAAGGAAGAAATAGGATTTTCCCTTTAATGTAATTGTGAACTAAAAGTTATACTTTCTTTAGGTTTTCTTTGTTCTTACCCACTGTTCTTTTTTTCTGTTCCAGGATCCTGTTTAGGATACCATATTACAATATTACATTTAGTCATCCTGTCTCTTTACGTTCCTCACAGCTGTAACTTTTCTTGTTTTTGATGGACCTTGGCTGTTTTCAGAAGTACTTACCAGGTACTTTGTAGATTGTCTATTGGAATTTGTCTGATGTTTTTCTCACGACTAGCCTGGGGTTACAGTTTTGGGCCTCAAAGAGGTAAAGCGCTACCTTCATCCCATTATATCAAGGGTGTGTGTGTGTGTGTGTGCGCGCGTGCATGTGTGTGCATGTGCACACGCGCATGCACACACACACACGTGCAGTCACATCTCTTTGCCACTGCATTGACTATAGCCCGCCAGCCTCCTCTATCCGTGGAATTTTCCAGCCAAGAATTTTGAAGTGGGTTGCCATTTCCTACTGCAGGGGATCTTCCCAATCCAGGGATCGAACCCACGTCTCCTGTGTCTCCTGCATTGGCAGGCAGATTCCTTACCAATGTGCCACTTGGGAAGCCCATATCAAGGGTACATACTATCAACATCACTTATTACTACTGATGTTGACCTTGAACTCCTGGCTGAGGCAGTGTTTTTCATGTTTCTTCACTGTAACTTTCCTCAAACCTTTGGGAGAAAGTTACTAGGCTCATCCTACATGGTAGCAGTGGTAAGTCATGCTCCCTTTCCTTGAGGGTGGAGTAACTGCATAAACTATTTTGAATTCCACATAAATATTTGTCTGTTCTCACCCATTTATTTACTGAATCATTTATTTATATCAAAACAGACTCATGTGTATTTATTTTATACTTTGGGTAATAATCCAATACTACTTTATTTTGTTGCTCAAATTGTTCCAGCTTTGGCCACTGAGAGATCTTTGACATACCCCATAATTGTGGGTTTGAATTTTTCAAGCACTTTACTTTCTGGCACTAAAGGATGCTCTCAGCTCATCTTGTGTATTCCCTGCCCTGGTCCTAGAATCAGCCCTTTCTCCAAGGTGACCTGGTTCCTTTCATTGGAGACATTTGTTTACTTTTAACCAGCACAATTTCATTTCTTTGGGAGGGAGGAGGGTTCAGGATGGGGAACACATGTATACCTGTAGAGGATTCATTTCGATATTTGGCAAAACTAATACAATTTTGTAAAGTTTAAAAATAAAATAAAATTTAAAACAATTTTTTGAAGCAATCTCAAACTTACAGAAAGGTTGAAAGTATAAAGACATTTTTTTTTTCTTGTACCATTGGAGAGTACTTTGTCAGTTTGCTGTCCCATCACCTAATACCTTAGTGTGTACTTTTTATGAACATGATCATTCTCGTCTAGATCACCACAGTACAAACATCATAATCTGGCAATTAACATTCATAGATTATTACCATTTAATCCTCAGCTATACTCATGTTTCAGCCAATGTCCAAATAACATCTTTCCTAGCAATAGAATTCAGAATCATGAGTTGCCTATATGCCATGTCTCTGTGATTGTTAGTTTTATGTATTAACTTAGAGAGTGTTTTTTGTATATATATACACACACACACATATCCTATTGGTTCTCTTTCTTTGGAGAACCCCGATTAACACAACTGCTTTCATCTCTGTCATTCTGGAATAGTTCCTCAAATTTCTTTAACATCTATGTTCTTGACACTTCTGAAGATTCAGTTCAGTTCAGTCACTCAATCGTGTCCGACTCTTTGCAACCCCATGAATCGCAGCATGCCAGGCCTCCCTGTCCATCACCAACTCCTGGAGTTCACTCAAGCTCATGTCCATCGAGTCGGTGATGCCATCCAGCCATCTCATCCTCTGTCGTCCCCTTCTCCTCCTGCCCCCAGTCCCTCCCAGCATCAGGGTCTTTTCCAATGAGTCAACTCTTCACATGAGGTGGCCAAAGTACTGGAGTTTCAGCTTTAGCATCATTCCTTCCAAAGAAATCCCAGGGCTGATCTCCTTCAGAATGGACTGGTTGGATCTCCTTGCAGTCCAAGGGACTCTCAAGAGTCTTCTTCAACACCACAGTTCAAAAGCATCAATTCTTCGGCGCTCAGCTTTCTTCACAGTCCAACTCTCACTCCATACATGACCACTGGAAAAACCATGGCCTTGACTAGATGGACCTTTGTGAAGATTACAGGGCAATTATTTTATATTATTTATATATAATAAT
>NW_011494638.1:3991776-3997941 GCF_000754665.1 Bison bison bison | reverse complement strand
ATATAATAATATATAATAAATATATAATTATATATTTATATATTATTATGCCTTAAGCTGGATTTGTAAGATGTTTACTCATGATTAGATTCAGATTGGGCAGGAACAGCAGTGAAGCCACGCTCTGTACTTCTCATTGCTTCCTATCAGATTGTAAGATTTCTGTTTCATTCTAATACTGATGTTCACTTTGACCACTTAATTACATTGGTGTCTTTTAACTTTTCCCCTTATATAATTAATATGTATTTTATGGAAAGATACATTGAATTCTGTAAAAATCTTACTTGCCAAACTTGGAATTTAATCATCTATAATAATTTACATTGGTATGGACTCACAGTACTGGATTTAGTCATTGGATTATAATCTGTTGCTACCAATTTATTTTGGTGCTCAAGTTAGTCCATATTTGGCCAGTGGAAACCTCTTCAAGTTGGCTCCTATGTCCTTTTGACATGTCCCCACATTACTTTCATTACTTCCTGGCATAACAAGATGTCCCATAAAAAGACTTTCCGAACAAGACAGCATTGTTAATAATAGACAAAGCAATAGGGAAATGATCATTAAAAAAAGAAAGGGGAAAAAGGGATGCACTGCCTCTCATTGAAGTGTAAAGTCCAAACTCCTTGACATGGCATGGAAGAGAAACTTAAAGCAAGAAGCACTGTGCTGTATTTGGGTTTCAGTGGGGAAACTTTTAGGATTTACTTCATTAAAAAAAAAAAAAGTATAATGGGATCAGACATTTAGCACCATAATTTCAAACTGACATTTTTGCCTTTGAATGTAATGTACCTTTGGGAAAATATTAGTAATATCACTGGTACTTCGTTTATCTTGCGTGATACAAATTTTGAACCATTATTAAATTTCAGAGACACCATGGTAATTTATCTAAACATCATGCTATAAACATTCAAAACAGCTAAATCATATAATAAAAGGTTTTATAAATTCAAGACAAAACCAGAAAACCTGAAATCATGCCAACATCCAATAACAGAAGAATAATTGAGATAGAGTCATCCAATGAAATATTACACAGCAATGAAAATAAATTAACTACCACAAACAGATCAGTGTGAATCCATCTCACAAATGGAATGGTAAGTAAAAGAATTCAAGTCACTTTATGATTGCATTTATGTAAAGAAGCAAAAATGAACAATGCATTATTTAGTAATACATACATCTGATGAAAAAATTAAAAAAAAAAACAAGAAAATGGTAAACATAGAATTCAGAATAGTAGTTATCTTTTGGTGAGGGGAGAAAAGGCAATGTAATAGGAAGACATGAAAGAGGTGAAAAAAGTTTCTGGTAATGTTCTTTTTCTTACAGTGGGTGATGAGTATATTAGTATTCAATTGACTTTTATTTTTATAATCTTTGGTATGTACTCAAAATTTAGTTTAAAACGTTCCTACAAATTTGGACATGTTAGACAAAGTTCCTGTGTTGCTTAATATAGTAGTCACTAACCACAAGTGACTAAGTAATTAACAAGTTGCACCAGCCACATTTCAAGTGCTGAATAGCCATATAAGCTAGCAGCTAGAATGATGCTAAAGCTGAAATTCCAGTACTTTGGCCACTTCATGCGAAGAGTTGACTCATTGGAAAAGACTCTGATGCTGGGAGGGATTGGGGGCAGGAGGAGAAGGGGACGACAGAGGATGAGATGGCTGGATGGTATCACCGACTCGATGGACGTGAGTTTGAGTGAACTCCGGGAGTTGGTGATGGACAGGGAGGCCTGGCGTGCTGCGATTCATGGGGTCACAAGGGGTCGGACACGACGGAGCGACTGAACTGAACTGAACTAAACCACATTGGCAATGTAGATATAAAAGATTTCCTTCATTGCAGAAAGTTTTGTTGGACCATACTGGACATAATGACTGTCTCTGAAAACTTCTTTCCCACGCTTGGATTTTCCCTTCAAAGCTAGATTCCTGGAATCCAAGAGTAGAGGTGACCTGTGTCTTGGGTACCATCTTAAGTGGAAAGCTTTACAGAAATGCCCAGTATCCCCAGCTTATTCCATAGTGGAACAGCCACAGTACTGTATAAGTGATGCACAGGATAGGCTGGAGCACATCTCTGCAGCCACAGAATGATGTGGAAGGGCCAGAGGCAGATAAAAGAGGTCGGAGGACCTGAAGGGCTTTTCATCTTTGAGCCTAAAGTTCTACAGCCTGAATACCACAGACAGATGAGAGTGCTGGTTTCTCCATGGCTGCTGGAGGGTGCTAGGGCAGAGACTGTTAATTCTCTTCCTAATCCATCCCTCCCTAGCAAGAGAAGCTCAACAAGGCTTCCCAGGAAATAAGAAAAAAGTCTCTTCCTGCCCTGTATTTAGACACATCCATGTGACTCAGATCTTCTCTCCGAGTTTGTGTAGAAGGTTTTGTTAGCCTTTCTGAAAAGTAGAACATGAGATCTGAACTCCAGTTTTCATTCCTTCCTCTGTCTTGTGGCCTAAAACATAGATGGAATGGTTAGAGCTTTTGCCTCTTTCTGGACTATGACAATAAGGGCCATACTTACAAATGGCAAAGAAGCTAGTTATAAAGTACCTGGATTTCTGATGCTTTTGTGGAGTAAAATAGCCATACTTATCCTGGCCTCTAGGCCTCCAAAGGCTTCCATGGTGGCTCAGTGGTAAAGAATCCACCTGCCAATGCAGGAGATGTGGGTTCAATCCCTAGGTCAAGAAGATCCCCTGGAGAAGGAAATGGCAACCCACTCCAATATTCTCACCTGGGAAAGCCCATGGACAGAGGAGCCTGGTGGGCTACAGTCCATGGGGTCACAAAAGAGTTGGACACGACTTAGAGACTGAACAACTTGACTTCCATATAAGGGAACAATATAACATCTATCTTTAAATCCTACTAGTTAGGGTTACTAACAGCCAAATGTCATGGCAATGACAATGGCAAGGGATGAGGTAAAGGGAGTTTAGAGTGGAAGAAGAGAAAGAAAAAATAAACTCCGAAGATCTCAAATATCTAGTATTAGAAGAGAGGCAACCAGCAGATATTATGAGAGAATTAAAGGAGAACTTTCAAACAAGACTTTTGTTGCATTCCTTATAGAACTAATAACCAACATTAAAGTACCTTTCATTTTGTGACCCTTGTTAGATCAGTTATTTAACACCAGAATTTTTTTTATCCCAAAGACTCCTATTAAAAAAATGAAATCAACTGCAACTTCTGCCTTACAATTAACATCATAAGCACAGATAGAGTCGCTGGTACACAAACTACTAGGAAGTCTTGATAAGGTTTATTGATTTTTCATTCATTTACTGCTCCTTTATCAGTTTGGAGACTCATGTAAAAAGAGATTTGAAGGGAGAATAAGTTCATGAACAAGAAATAGCATGGCAATGCCACTGGAGGTTGCTAGAATTGCCTAGCCTTTCACTTGGGGGCAATCCCTAGCAGGGGTGTAAGGCTTGGGACAAATTATTATTCACAATATCACATTCTTCCTACATGCCTCTTACAGGGTTATACACAAAGTTATTCAAGTCAAATCAACATGAACTTAATTGAAGGCAGGCTAGGTGGGCAAAAAGTCTACATGAGAATACCATGAAGTTGAGATGTATATCCAGCTGAAGAGGGGCTTCTCATTTCAAACAGCTTTCTTGACCATAGCACTGGTTATTGGACCACCATCTAATACCACCGTCTCTATTTGAACACCATGATCATTCCAGGTACCAGCTATACAGGGCTTCTCCTACCTTTTGGCTGGGAAATAATAACTACTTTAGTTTATCATATGTCAGTAAATTGCCTGCTTAATTCTTCATTATGATTTTGGGTCCAGACAGAAAGAATAAGAAATCATGAGTCAAATCAGTGGTTGGGGGGATTATCTTCACTACTGCTATTAGCTATATGAGCTGATGCTTTACTTTATAAATCACTGGGAATTCTGGTTGATTTTATTACCAGTTTTAGGTTGTGTGTATCCTTCTCGTCTATTCATTAAATTTTAGTAGGAAGATGGAAGCTATTTCTGTATCTATTTGAAACCAAGACCTGAAATGACATGAATGCCCTACTTAAAATATAAAAATGTGTATCAAGAAGAGATTAGGGAAAGTTATTTCCAAAATAAAAGGGCATAGAGAATACTGTCAGATTATTTTACTCCTAACATACTAAAACCCACAAGTATGTGACAATTTATAAAACAGAAATTAATACTATTATAGCTTTTTAAATTTAGTTAAGCCAACAATTCCTGACCATTTTGGAATTTTGCACTATGTTAATTGCCACTCTTTCTCCCTAATGCAGATGATAAAATCTGAATGATGTATTGATGGAATTTTGATACATAATACAAACTAAATGGGTCCTGCCAAACAAAGTCCAACAAAATCTTAAATAACAAACTATTATTATGGGCTGCAGTCTTATTCTCCTTTCTGCACTTTAACTTGTTTATTCTGAATTCCTTAAGGAAAATTTAAATTAGATTTTGAGATTCCAGAGTTTTGCAAATTTCTGCAACTGTAGGAAAAGGACTCATTGGAAAAGACCCTGATGCTGGGAAAGACTGAAGGTGGGAGGAGAAGGGGGAGACAGAGGATGAGACGGTTGGATGGCATCACCGACTCAATGGTCATGAGTTTGAGTAAACTCTGGGAGTTGGTGATGGGCCTGGAGGCCTGGCCTGCTGCAGTCCATGGAGTTGCAAAGAGTTGGACACGACTGAGAGACTGAACTGAACTGAAGAAAAGGACAAGGTATTAGTCCTAACTTAGACAGTGAGCACTTATCATTTTCCCCATTCCCTTTGGGGTGGTTTATTTGATGAGGATCATCCTGTGACTGTAGAAGTATAAAACCCATCAGATATGGCTGTAAAATAAGCATGATTATTCCATAGTATGCTGCTGCTAAGTCGCTTCAGTAGTGTCCGACTCTGTGCGACCCCATAGACGGCAGCCCATCAGGCTCCCCCATCCCTGGGATTCTCCAGGCAAGAACACTGGAGTGGGTTGCCATTTCCTTCTCCAATGCATGAAAGTGAAAAGTGAAAGTGAAGTCGCTCAGTCGTGTCCGACTCAGCGACCCCCTGGACTGCAGCCTTCCAGGTTCCTCCATCCACGGGATTTTCCAGGCAAGAGTACTGGAGTGGGGTGCCATTGCCTTCTCCGCTATAGTATAGGAGGTCCTAGTTTATTTTCTCCCTTCTTTGCTATCTTCCAGCGGTGCTGCAGATCAAGGCTTACTTAGCTAAGCAGATTTACAGGGTTAAGCCTGAAGGCTGGACATTATTGGCAGACCATATAACAAGAAATATTAATTGGTACAGTGTTTACAAGATCACAGGGAGTGAATTTCAGATCCTGAGTCCAAGGCTGATGCGATCCCTACTAGCGTCCCCATTTGCCGCCATGCTCAGGCTGGGCTTTGCACCTGGGTCCCAAGGTCCGGCTGCTTTTGGAATCCGTAGCCTCAACCCACAAAATACAGGTCTGATTCTTAGCTTATGGAGAGAGTGAGGCGGATCTCAGTGAGACATGTTGCCGAAGAGAGCCGCAGCTTTGCTTTCCTGGGGAAGGGCTGGAGTCCTCCCGGCGCCACTGCCCGCTTGGCGAAATGCCTGGGGGCTGCCTAGATCCCCGAGGCGGCGAGGTCTGGCCTCATCCTCCTGGCGGGGAGACGGAAGGCGAGCCCCCACTCCTCTCACCCGAGTCCCAGCGCCCACGCTCCCCCACCGCCGGGAGCCTTTTCACACGCGCCGCTGCCGAGGCGCCGCAGGCCCTCCCCGCCCCGCTTTCTCGTGTCACTAGCGCTAGTTGGCCGCTGGGGGCGCTGTGCGGCCTGGGGAGGACGGCCCCCTCTTCCTCCAACTCCTCCCTCCTCCTCCCTCTTCTCCGCCTCCTCCTCACTACAGTTCCCACTCTGGGTGGGGGCGAGCGCGTCCGGTTTGCAGCAACCTTTCGGAAATGGCAACTTGCGCGGTGGAGGTGTTCGGGCTCCCGGAGGACGAGGTGAGGGGTACGCGGGACTCCGAGCGGGCTTCCCATCGCGCTGCCCATCAACGGGACTGGAGGAGGGGGCGGCGGCCGGAGGGGCGGCTGTCAGCGACCTCCTTCCCCTGCGGGGGACCCGGGGGCGGGCC
>NW_011494638.1:3987774-3991676 GCF_000754665.1 Bison bison bison | reverse complement strand
GGGCGGGGGCGTTGCTTTAGGAAGCGGCATTTTCTTCGCGAGCCTGTGGACTCCACACCCCTCTTTTCCCTAGAACCCCCGCCTTCCTTGTCAGTTTCTTTCAGGAAGTGATGAGGAGGGGGGTTAGGCAGCCCTCGGGTTGAGTGCACGGGGGTACGCGCAGCACCTCGCCTGCCCCTTCCTGCCACCCCGAGCCGAGTATGCGTGAGCTCCGGGAGGGGGTGGGGCGCATTTCCCTGGAGCTTAGCATCCCGGCTGTTGATTAGACTGTTCTGGCAAAGAGAAACCCTTTGGGCTTAACTTTATGGACTTTGACCTGAAGTGTCATTAGTTTTTTTTTTCTTTTTCTTTTTCTTCTGATATCCTTTTAAACTCTCTTAGACGAGATGGGGATGGGAAAGCAGGGAGATAGATTTTTCCCCCCTTTCTATTTAGCAACAAGTGTCAAGTGTGGAAAGTTCATGTTGTTTCCCTGGTCTTCACTGATATTTTACAGATGAAGCCAAAAAAGTATAAATATTTAAAAGGACTTGCCACAGCTGTTCAACCTTAAAATTCTGTGATTTGAGAAGGCAAAACTGTCTCTTATCAGCTAAATAACTTATGCTGGTTATGCCTTGTGCTTATTAAAAACAAACTTACTTGTAAAGAGTAGTTCCATTTTAAATGAGATGGGGTTTCCTTGTGTTATTGGTGATTGTCTCAAAAATGGGAATGGGTGGAAAATGAAAAGAATGTCTAGTGTAACAGTGACTGGTTAAATTTTGCTCACAAAAAATATGAGCATTCTTGCTGATTGAATAAGCTGTCACATGTTCCTATTATCAAGATTAGATCCAATTAACTGTAAATCTTTCAGCCTAATTTAGATTAATTACTTAGATTGTTCTAAGTGTTGTAATAGTGCTTTCTCTTGGTAACTTGGTATCTTCAGTCTCTACAAAGTATCTTTATGTTTCTCTTGAAAGTTTTTGGTTTATAAGCAGTGGGCAACTTGTTGATTCAACCAAGTTATCTCAGAGTGTTTTGAGAATGATTATGTGATGCAATTAGAATTGAATTTCTTAGTTATTGCTACCAGAGGAGAAACAAAGAAGTGGTGGACAAATGGTGGCTTCTTGGCAATCCTAAGGAAAGACTGTCAGTATGTTATGGCTGAAGATAATAGTCTAGCTAATGTCCCATTATTGTTCTGTAGAAGAGATCAGAAGAAACTAATGCAGTATTGAAACTATGATAGTTTTCTTCTTATCAGATCTGTCTCCCTGCTTGCTACAACAAACTGTTCAAGGCAGATAATCTCAGACTGGCAGGCTGGCCTTGGACTTTCTTTCCTTGTTGTTGTTACTACTCAGAGGTAGGCTCTGCTAGTCCAGATTTCTCATCTCACTTTCTTCCAGCAGAACCAATTGATCCTAGATATCATCTTGCCAGAGGCGTCATTCATTCTGTTTCTCTCTCCTTCCATCCCTCTCCCCTCTTGGTACAGATCTGTGTTTTTAGTTATTTGCTTCTCACATCATTCTTCTTCCCAACTGAGATAAATCAAATTATGCCAATTGGTGGGTGGTCAGTCAGCAACTGGTACTAAGGGCCAGAAACTCCACCCTTTGAAATGAGGTTTTCCTAAACTGGCTGAAGGATTTGTACTTCTGGGCACTTTCGTGGTGTGGGGCCCACTCTGTTGGCACGGTGGGCGTCCTGGTTGTCAGACTCAGATTTCCCTCCTGCTCTCTCTGTTCCCTTTTTCCTCAATGAGGAAGAGTGAGATAGGAAGATAAGAGACATGATGATAAAGTGTCATCTTCCACTTCTTCCAGTGTAATTTGGGTTATTCATTCAACAGACACTTTTTAGCAGTCTGTTCTGTATTGTGCAGTATGCTAGGCACCAGGTACACAGAAAAAAAAAGCTGTGTCCGCCTGTTTTGTGAGAAGCTCACAGTCTGTGGGGAAGACAAAAATTGCTTGTATTCTGGTAGAGATTGTCATTTCATCACTATCATTTGCTTTTTATTTTCTGATCTATCACAAAAGTAAAAGAGGGCTTAGAAAAATCACCCACTCATTCCTTTTATTTTTTGAAGAAAAACATTGCAGCAATGTCATTTTCTAAAACTCACAGACTAACCTTGGAATAGGCAGCCCTCTGCTGTTGGTTATAAGTAAGATAGGGTTCATATGGCAGCAAAAGAGATAATTAGTTTAAATTAGAAACAGAAACAAAGAGAAAAATGAATGGAGATGGGATAGAAGATGGTGAGAGAACTGTAATTTAACCAGTATATACTGGAGAGCCACTGAGTCACACTGTATGAGCATGTTAGTATACCAAAATTTAGGTCATTATACCTCTCTCTCACTTGTCAGTGAGTTTTAGCTCTTCTAATTTAAGTGTCTTTGAGTAAGAGACAGTCCTGGCTCCATGTACAGAATTTTGTCATTAAAGTTTAATAAACTAAGAAAGTAGCATAATTTATACCAAATTTACTCTGACAACCTCTTTTTGAAAAATATTTATTTGTTTGTTTGACTGCCCTGGGTCTTAGTTTTGGCATGCAGGATCTAGTTCCCAGACCAGGGATCAAACCTGGGCCCCCTGCATAGGGAGCTCGGAGTCTCAGCCACTGAACCACTAGGGAGGTCCCTCTGACAGTCTCTTGGGATTAATAGTAGCAGATAACTCCCACCCAGCTGTGGTAAGTAGTGTGATATACATGGGACTGGCCACTCAGCATCCTTTCCTCTTCATTTCAGTGGACTTACCTGTTACACAGAGGCTAGAAAGCTAAACACTGTTTCTCAGACTCTTGCATTTAGCCTTCCAGAAAGAGTGGTGAAACAGTTTTCCCAGTGAGGTACCCCTACTCGAGATGGGGAAGGTGCAAATAAAGTGATGCTATATAACTTCTTGTTTCTTTGGCTTTTTCTGCTGACAAGCATAGTCATATAGATATTGAGTTTTTCTAACAAAAGTCTTTCAGTGCCTGATAAGTTGTTTTGTGGGCATTGATAGGAAATTACAGAAATAGTGGTGGTGGCAGCTTCCTGGCATCTAGATGGATTATGTTCGTAAAGTCAGCAGGTCTGATGGTGGCTCCTGATAACCTTCCTTTCTCAGATGTCGCAGCTTCCTGGGTAGGCCAGTTCTGAGGTGTTTTGGGGTCCTCTAAAGGCACAGCCTAGAGCCTACCTCTCCAGCTCTTTTGGAAGCACCTAATTCCCTGTTGGAGAAGACTCTTGAGAGTTCCTTGGACTGCAAGGAGATCCAATCAGTCTATTCTGAAGGAGATCCGCCCTGGGATTTCTTTGGAAGGAATGATGCTAAAGCTGAAACTCCAGTACTTTGGCCACCTCGTGTGAAGAGTTGACTCATTGGAAAAGACTCTGATGCTGGGAGGGATTGGGGGCAGGAGGAGAAGGGGATGACAGAGGATGAGATGGCTGGATGGCATCACTGACTCGATGGACGTGAGTCTCAGTGAACTCCGGGAGTTGGTGATGGACAGGGAGGCCTGGCGTGCTGCAATTCATGGGGTCGCAAAGAGTTGGACAGGACTGAGCGACTGATCTGATCTGATCTGAATTCCCTGTATGAGCTTCTTTCTTCTGAAAATATCTAGAGTACCTTCTATTTCCTGCAGCTGAAACCTGACTGGAAAGGAAAAGAAAAGAAGGAAATAAAGAGGAAAGAATTGAGTCTCCATTGCCAGTTTGGGAGTAGAGTTTGCACATACAGAAGAATGGATATCTCTGATGCTGACATCTACAACAGTACGTAAGCAACAGGGTTTCTAAGAAGTGCATGTTCTGACACTTCTAGACTGTCACTGAGCAGAAGCAGACCCTTCCTGCCCTGGCATCATACTGAGCATGAGAACCAAGTTCCCAAAACCTGTATTC
>NW_011494638.1:3948547-3987674 GCF_000754665.1 Bison bison bison | reverse complement strand
CAGCCCTGGGATTTCTTTGGAAGGAATGATGCTAAAGCTGAAACTCCAGTACTTTGGCCACCTCATGCGAAGAGTTGATTCACTGGAAAAGACTCTGGTGCTGGGAGGGATTGGGGGCAGGAGGAGAAGGGGATGACAGAGGATGAGATGGCTGGATGGCATCACTGACTCGATGGACGTGAGTCTCAGTGAACTCCGGGAGTTGGTGATGGACAGGGAGGCCTGGTGTGCTGCAATTCCTGGGGTCGCAAAGAGTCAGACACGACTGAGCGACTGAACTGAACTGAACTGAATTCCAGCATCGTTCTAATTATTTTTTGTGAGTTTCCATGGGAACAAGGAAGTAGATAAATTTAGTTCATTTTTAATAATTTGCTTTTTAATTATGTTAAACCAACTGAGAAGTTGGAAGTACAGTACAAAGGACTCCAAATCCTCCTAAAGCAGATTCTCCACCTGTTGTTATTTCACCATAATTGTTCCATAACCTTTTAATTGTCATTTTCATTAGTCTTTTTTGGGAACCATTTGAGGAAAACCTGCAGGTAGGATTTCCCATCACCACTAAATACTCTTTATTTTCCTAAAGGAAGAATGTTTTCCTGCATCACAGCCATCCAGCCCTCTAAGGTAGGAAGTCAAGATTGTTATGACACTACACCCAATCCACGGATCCCATTCAGTCTTTGACCAGAGTTCTAATAGTTTCTCTTCTTTTACAATGTAGAATCCCATCCAGAAGTGTATGTTGCATGTACTTTGTATCAGTTCCTCAGTCTTTCTTATCCTTAACAACTGTAAGGAGCACAGGCTGTATAACCTGTCAATGTTCCTCAACTTGGATCTGTTTACTGTTTCCTCAGGATGACGTCAAAGCCATGCTTTTGGGGCAGGAATCATCGAGTTAATACTCTATTCTTCTCAGGGTATACCTGTCGATGTTCCTCAGCTTGGATCTGTTTACTGTTTCCTCAGGATGACGTCAAAGCCATGCTTTGGGGGCAGGAATTATCGAGTCAATACCATATTTTTCTCAGGGTATATCAAGGGGTGCTTGATTTTGGCTTATCTCATCATCGTTTAACCTTGATCACTTGGTAATTTTGGTGTCTGCTAGGTTTCTTCTTGGTGATGTTGCTGCTTTCCCTTTATAATTGATTGATATTTTGTGGAGGCATATTCAGAGACTGTGGTAGTATCCCATTCCTCATTCATTACGAAAGGTTGTTGTTGAATGAAAAGATGCTGGGACTCTTGGCCTCCGGAGGAGAAGAATTCAATCCAGGGCCAGAGACGAAGCTTGATCGCTCAGAGCTTTTGTGTAATAAAGTTTTATTAAAATATAAAGGAGATAGAGAAAGCTTCTGACATAGGCATCAGAAGGGGGCAGAAAGAGTACCCCGCTGCTAGTCTTTAGCTGGATGTTAATATAGTCACTAGCAGTCTGTTAATGAAAGAAAGGAATGTCTTAAAACTCAGAATGGCACTGGGCCCCTCTCCCATAAGATGCATTTTGGGATAATCTTGACCAGACGATTCATCCTGGCCCATAAAATGATTAACTTGAATCTTGTAGAAGGGCAGATTACCATACAAATAGTTTAGTTTACATAGATTAGGGGAACAATCTCTGAGTATAACATACTGGTTTGTCAAGTAGGTTCTGAGCCATTAGGCAGAACCGACTTGAAGACAGAGTCTGCGGTAAATGCATAGTACATTAGCATAGCTTAAGACAAACATTTCCATAAGAGAAATGGATCGGTTAACTCAAGGTTTGAGAATAGTTAACTTCAGGTGAAACCAGGTGTCAGTATGGCAACACAGTATTTTAAGAGAAACCTCCTTTTAAATTTGTATAGAAAAGGAAAAAAAAAATATCGCTAGTTTGTTTCCTCCTGCCGCTTAAGAGAGATAAAAATGTCTGACACTTGCAGGCTATTTCCTCCGTTTGGAGACCCCTGGCCTTCCTGCCTGTTACTCCCTCAATCAGATCTGCATCCACTAGTTTTAATATCCATCCATGACTTTCACCTGAAACAAATGCTGCTGTTTTTATTTCCATTTTTATTAATTGATGTTTTGTGTAAGAAGAACCTTTTCTTTCTTGGCCATTTGCTATCTGTTTATTTATTTGTATCAGCATGGACCTGTAGAATCCCACCTGTTCAATGGGTTGTAATTAATCTCTATCCTTAAATATTTTATGGCTCAAACTATCTCGGTTTGGCCAGTGGAAGCTTTTCCAAGGAGGTTCCTGTGTCCTTATGGCAAGTCTCCACCATTCTTTGAACTCTTCATTACTTTTCTGGCAGAAGATGTTCTAGGCTCCTCTTATATTTTGCCTGGTCCAGCACTTTCTGGAATCAGCCATTTCTCCTAGAAACACTGGTTCATTTAGTAGGGAAATGGTTTTTAGAAAGGGCTTCCCTGGTGGCTCAGATGGTAAAGAATCTGCCTGCAATGCAGGAGACTTGGATTTGATCCCTAGGTTGGGAAGATCCCCTGGAGAAGGGAATGGCTACCCACTCCAGTATTCTTGCCTGAAGAATTCCATGGACAGGGGAGCCTGGTGGGCTACAGTTCATGGGGTCACAAAGAGTTGGACATGTCTGAGTGGCTAAAACGAACAGTGAAAATTCTGAGTTTCATTATCCTCATTCTATTTACTTATTTGCTTAGTCCCGATTTACATATGTTTCTGGTATAAGTGATCTTCCAGTCATGCAGGTATGCCACTTCTGCACCCTGTGTTTAGCTCCCTGGGTGCCAGTGGGAGCACTGCCGTGTATGTCCATACTGTCTTCCTCTCTGTCCTCCGAGGCCCATTCCAGTGGGCATGCTACTGAAGCCTCTCTATATGGCACCTTCCTCTTCTCCTCAGTTCCCCATGCTGTGGACCTGCTGCTCATGCACCTCCATGCACCTTACTGCTCCCCCCAAACTCTGCCTGAGGCCTGCTGTTGATTCCTCTGCACCAGGAAGAGAAGAGAAGGGACTACAATTTTTTTTTTTAAACAGCTAACTATTAACAATTCATATATCACATGGGAATAGAATCTTGGAGGTACCCTTTAAATACATCACTTAGGGAGAGGAGGGGTATAAAAATTGGAATTTGACTAGGTTGTAATTCTGGCCCTGTCACTTATAGGACACCTGGCATAAGTTTTTGACATTTGTCAGAAAAGGATATTTAAGTCAGCTATTTGCCTACCTCCTAGCTATATCTGGTATTAAGAATATTATATTCTACCACACCTGGAGACCTATAAGATTGCTGATTCGAATTGCTAAACTCACTGTTCTACTGAATCAATGTTACTTCTTCCTTTTTGAAGCTTCCATTTAGTCTGTATTCTGTCCCAATCCTGTCAAAGTTTTAAGAGGATAAATGAATTGGAAGGTTAATAAATCTTCAGATAAATGCTGAGAGAAAGACACAGCACAAACAAATACAAAAATGTCTTGATGAGACTTTTGTGAAATAAATATATCTGTAGCATAACCTCCTGGCTTGACCCAAATACTTGACTTTCCTTGAGTGAGCCATGTTGGAGTGACGAAAAGACTAATGTGGACAACCAATCATGTCAGTATAGATAGATGCTGTAATGAAAATATCCTCCTCCAGGGTGAAAAAGTCATTTGAAATATAATCATAGTTGCCTTTAATTGAATACTTGCTATACACAGATTTCCAGGTTCTGTGTTCTCTATACTTTGTAATTATCCCAACTGTCCTGAGAAACTAGGTACTGCTATCTTCATATTACAGATGGGAAATCTGAAATTGTGATTTGCTCAAGGACTTAATCTCAGTAGGTAGACTGAGTGACTTCACTTTCACTTTTCACTTTCATGCATTGGAGAAGGAAATGGCAACCCACTCCAGTGTTCTTGCCTGGAAAATCCCAGGGACAGCAGAGCCTGGTGGGCTGCCGTCTGTGGGGTCGCACAGAGTCAGATACAACTGAAGTGACTTAGCAGCAGCAGCAGATGTAGGACTGAAACCCAGAACTCTTTTGTACCAAAGTCATGGTCTTTCCTCTGTCCTACTGTGAATAGTTGCTCAAATAATAGAATAACAGATGAGATTCTTGTTCAGTAAGAGGATGAATGGAACATGTGCAGAATTAACTTGCAACTATTCCTCTGTTCTTCTGAATCTTCTGTTTGTTTTTTTTTATAGCTTTTCAGTGGACCTATGAAGTACTTGAATTCTGTATTTGCTTGAAAAATATTTGTTGAACATTTGAGTCAGGCTATTTGGTTATAATGAAGGACAACAGACTTTACTGAATTTATAGCCTAGAGGAAGAGAGGGTCATTAAATACATAATCACACATCAATGTTTTATAAATGTTACAAAGGAAAAGGTGTGTAAGATAAAAGTATATTACAGGAAAAAAAAAGAATTAGTCTTATAGGGAGGAGGGGAGAGAATATGAGGAAAAGCAGAGGAAGTACACTATGGATGGATAGGAGTTAGCCAGGCAGGGAAGGGGAAACGCCTTCTAGGTAAACAGAAGTGCATGTGCAAAAGATGAGATGGAGATGACCGTAAAGACACCTCGAGTGTTGGACAAAGAGGGACGGTATCAGGAGTTGAATCTGGAGTGGAGAGCAGACCCCAGTGAGGCACGGCCTTAAGGCCATTTATTCAGGATTTTGTATGGGACCCTAGGGCTTCCCAGGTGGCACTAGTGGTAAAGAACCTGCCTGCCAGTGCAGGAGACATAAGAGATGTGGGTTCGATCCCTGGGTCGGGAAGATCCCCTGGAGAAGGAAATGGCAACCCACTCCAGTGTTCTTGCCTAGAGAATCCCATGGATAGAGGAGTATGGCAGGCTACAGTTCATATGGTTGCCAAGAGTCCAACACCACTGAAGCGACTTAGCACGCATGCATGCATGGGATCCTAAGTGGAATGGAAACTCACTGATTACCTGTGTTACCTTACACACACATCATCATCACCACCAACATTGCTATTATTTTTCTCATAAGTTTTTCCTCATGTATTTAATATTTTCTTTTCTTGTTATTTCTTCATTTCTTCCCATACCTCTGACTTTCCATCTGGGTTGACTTTTTTTTTCTGCCTGGAGAAATTCTCTAGAATTTCTTTCAGTGAATGTTTCCTGCTAATGAAGTTCATTGGTTTTTGTTTTTGTCTGAAAATGTCTTTATTTTACTTTTCTTTCCTGAGGGCAGGGAGGAGTACAATTTATCCATAGTGAAATGCACATATCTCAATGTACAATTTGATGTACAAGATTTTCAACAACATACATAGCCAAGTGTAGCTGACAATCCAATTAAGATGTAGAACATTTCCTTCACTCCTAAATGTTTCCTTGAGTCTTCTTCCATTCAACTTCTCACCTTCACTCAGGCAACTTTTTATTGCCATGTATTAGTTTTGCCTTGGTCCTGAAACTTCGTTTAAATGAAATCATACAGTATTTACTTTTTGGTGTCTGGCTTCTTTTGTTTAATGTTATGTTTTTCAAAGTAATAATGTGGTTGTTTGATTTAGTAGCTCATTGTTTTTATTGCTGAGGCTTCCCTGGTAAAGAATCTGCCTGCTTGGTAGGAGACCCGGGTTCGATTCCTGGGTCGGGAAGATCCCATGAAGAAGAGATAAGCTATCCACTCCAGTTTTCTTGGGATTCCCTGGTGGCTCAGACAGTAAAGAATCCACCTGCAATTTGGGAGACCTGGGTTCAAGTCCTGGGTTGGAAAGATCCTGTGAAGGAGGGTATGGCAACCCACTCCAGTATTCTTGCCTGGGAAATCCCATGGAGGAGCCTGGTGGGCTATAGTCCATGGAGTCACTAAGAGTCGGAGACAACTGAGGGACTAAGCATAGCACAGTGTTCCATTGTATGAATTTACCAGATGTTTATGCACCCTGCTTTTGATGGACCCTTCATTTGTTTCCAGGTTTTGGCAATTATGAATAAACCTACTATGAACATTCATCTATAGATCTTTTTTATGGAAATTATATTTTCCACAAATATAGGATATCAACTTGATATGTTTCCTTCCAGACATGTTTTATGTATAAATAAGCATTGGTATTTGTGTGTGTTAAGTCACTTCAGTCATATCCAACTCTTTGCGACCCTATGGACTGTGGTCTACCAGGTTCCTCTGTCCATGGGATTCTCCAGGCAAAAATACTGGGGTGGGTTTCCATTTTCTTCTCCAAGGGAGCTTCTGACCCAGGGATTGAACCTGCATCTCTTTTGTCTCCTGAATTGGCAGGCAGGTTCTTTACCACTAGTTCCACCTGGAAACCCAGAAGCATAGGTATGGTGTGCTGCTGCTGCTGCTGCTAAGTCACTTCAGTCATGTCCGACTCAGTGCGACCCCATAGATGGCAGCCCACCAGGCTTCCCCGTCCCTAGGATTCTCCAGGCAAGAACACTGGAGTGGGTTGCCATTACCTTCTCCAATGCATGAAAGTGAAAAGTGAAAGTGAAGTTGCTCAGTCGTGTCTGGTATGGTGTAACACATTTTAAAGTAGTGTTAAGATGTAAGGTAATGATGAGATTCTTTTGGGGGGAGGTTCAGATCAGATCAGATCAGTCGCTCAGTCGTGTCCAACTCTTTTCGACCCCATGAATCACAGTGATTGAATAAAAAAGTTATAGTTTTTAAATGAGGAATACTCTTGCAGCTGCATTAACTATAGCACTTCTCTTTCTTACCCTCATGCTCTTTATCTGCAGTTCTAAATTTTAGTATCCTTCATAATCACCTGCAGAGTTTGTTAGACTACTGGCCCATCAGTAGTCTATTTTCAATAGGTTCTGAAAATTTCAAGAGGTTCTGAAAATCAGAGTTTCTAAACTCATACTACTAGTCCAGGGAATACACTTTGAAAATCTCTAATGTCTCTTAAATCTAAGAATTCTAGGTATTCTAGTTTCTATTCTAGTCATTATTGCCAAAAACTCCTGAGGAATTTTGATCATATGTAGCAAATATATAGCAGTCATATATATATTCCAGCATTACTAGGACAGCCCTGATTTCATTTAGTTTTCAATAAAGATGATCTAGCATTTATATTTTCATTTATACTTTTGTAAAATGTTTCAAGTAAATTTACACAGCAGAGAAGGAAAACTGCCATCAAGCCACAGGTTCCAGTATTTAATTTGGAAAAAAAGTTATATTAAAAAAAGCTAAATCCCTCCCTCCTACCCTAGTACATTTTTTGTTATGTAAATATTCAGTATTTATATTATTACACTATGTAGATGTAGCATTATTCACATCTGAACCATTGTACCATATTTATAATTATTTATTGTACATTTTTGTTTGCTTTTATTTTCTGTACAACTGTCACATATTAAGGGAATCCTGGCAGTTCAGTAGTAAAGAATCCACCTGCCAGTGCAGAAGATGTCTTCCAGTATTCTTACCTGGGAAATTCCATGGACAGAGGAGCCTGATGGGCTACCGTCCATGAGCTCTCAAAACAGTCAAACATAACCGAGCAACTAAACAACATCACAAATTAGAGTGCAAGCTGCCTGAAAGTTTTACAACTACTCAGTGTGTTTATACACACACACATATGTAATGAATGCTGTCCATTCCCTTTCTGCATTCTGTTAGAGACAGCTTCTTGCTATGTTGCATTCCATCTGACTGGCTTGCACTCTACACCTATCATATCACTATTGTCTGCAGGATTCCATTTATCAGCATTGTGAGAATTCTCTTGATCTCTTTTCTGTGTTGGATCCACTGCTTTTTTTCACCTCTTGTCTTCCTCTTTCCTGATTTAGTCCCATCCTTTATATGAGTGGGCGGTTACTATTCACTAGAGCATTTCACAATAGGGTTATCTGAACCCTATCAATATGTGTTATCTGAACCAATCCCATAGTGGTGGGATTCTCACATACAGTATATACCCGCAACCCCTTTGACTTCCTCACAGAGAAGTCTTCCAGTCTTCTGGGCCCAAGAAGTGAAGGGGCTGGGAGCTCACTGTTTGTGCAGACTTTCCCCTGCTTTTAATTTGGTACTTTATTCCTACTTTCAGCTACTTCAGAAAGATTTGTTGTTAATCAAGAATTTATCATCCCCTACTATTTGCCAAGTAATCTTCTGGGTTCTATAGAGGATGCAAAGAAAACATAAAGATGAGTTTCTTGGTCTTCAAAATTTCACAATTTTAATAATAGAGAAAGATACATAGTTTACTGCCTCAGATACAAGATGGTATGTGATAGATGCTATGTAATTGAGCCTCTAACAAAGAGAAGGAAAATTCATATCAAGGGTTTTAGAAAGATATCATTTGGTCTTTAAAGAAAGGACAGGCATTTTTTTAAGGAAAAAAAAACTTAAATTTATACCAAACCTTTTATTTTTTTATTATTATTTTTTTTAATGAAATAAGTATTTGTTTTATTCACAGGCTGGGCTTAGACCTGTGTTTTAACAAGCAAGCCTAATAATAGCACCATGGTTAGACTATAGCTTGCTTTTCCAAGCCATTATTGTACAATTTATTAAGCAAATAGGGGTCAAGTGTCTCTCATCCACCTGATGTGATTTTTTTATACATATTCCTAATAAGTCCCATTTGGAACACCTGAAAATCTTTTAGCAACAGCTCTGAAGATGAGCTCATGAACTCAGTTTAAATTGCACCAGTTAAATTAGGACAAATGGAAGGAATTCAAAATAAGTAGTTGCCCAATCAGAGCCCATCATCTGAAAGTCATCAGCCTGTGTGGTCCACCCCCCAAAATAAAACTTAAAACCTTGACTCAATTATTCAAAACCCAGGTTGTAACAAAGTGAAAGGATTAATTTCCATTAATTTCTCAGTCCCAGGTTAAAACAAACAAACAAACAAACAAAAAAACCCCAAACAGCAGTTTAAGAAATACTTACCCAAATCAAGATAGGAAAATTAAAGCCTGCATAGTTATCAGAATTGTTGTACTACACCAGGTTGCATACAATTACATCAGCTGGTTCTGTATACAATCTAGTATTGACTAGAACAAAGATTAGAATAGAAAAGCTGTAAGAAACAGGTTCCTAACTATAGAAACTGAATTTAAGGGTATGAAAAAATGAAAGTAAAATTTTGTTTTTATCTTTTTGATTAATACTAATTTCCAAACTTATAAACAATTTTTATAGATAAACAGAAGTTTTTCAAAATTGAACATTCCAAATTTGTAATTCTATTCAAACTTTCAGTATTCTTGGCCATGACATTAGGCAAATAAGAATCCCTCAAAGTAGAACAGCTATAAACATCCTGAGCATTTGGTCTATTGAAGAATCCCACGTGGGAAAGCTAACTAGAGAGGAAAAAAAACTTCCCTTCACTCTGCTGTACAGTACTGAGGCTTCTTGTCATAGTTGTAGCTTAAATTTTACATATGCCACTGGCATATTTTAACACTATAGAAGTTTATGAATTCAGTGGGCATATCTATGACCAGCCTGTCCATTTCCTGTTCTAGGAGAGTTGTCTCTCCACTCTACAGTCTTGAGCAAAATGTCCATCTCCATAGCTTCCCAAAGGTTGCCTGTTGCTGAAACAGAACTCAGCTTCTTTCAGATACTGACTCTTCAAGGGAAATTACTTTTCTCATGTGTTTATTACTGTTAGCCACAATCCTCCTGTCATTTGGTTTTATCCATCGCTAGGTGATGGCCTGCACAGCCTGATGTCCGACTTCATAAATATGTGTGAGTTCACAGTGGTGATTTTGGTGGCTGTTTTGGTGGTTGAAGAATCAACTATTGCACTTAAAAGGCTATCTTATTAGATATGCCAAACCAGCTCCTACTCCGGCAACACCTGCAAAAGCCAGCAGCACATTTCTGATGCCGCCTTCTAGGTCCTCTACATGGAAGAACTCCACAAACCCATCCCAGCCTCTCTGTTTGACTATCCAGTCTCATTTTGACCTTACGAGAACATCTGTGATGCTTTCTGCTAGTGGTTCGATGCAGCTTTCTTGGTTTATACCCTTCAAGTGTTTGGCCACAAAGGCACCAAAAGAAATAAGAGTCACAGTCCTGCCCGTTTGTTACTCCGTCACTGAAAACATGAACCATCACTCGAGACAAAGATTTGACATCGTCTTCGTTTTTGATGTCCAGTTTCCGAAACATGCCTTGGAAAGCCTTCTCGTGGTTGCGCTGCACCCCATCCCCGACTCAGCACAGGGTCTCCAACGCCTTCCGGCTGGTGGCCCCAGACCCGCCCAGGGGCTTCGCGTCCTTGGCGCCGGTTGCCTGGAGGTACTGAGAGAGAATCTCCAGGGACTGCTGATATAACTCGTCCTCCTCCTCCTCTGCTGGGGGCGGCGTCGAGGGCAGCGAGCCGTCCGAGCCTGGACTGTTGTTACTGGCTTCTCCGACCAACAAAGGTAAAGGCCGGACGGCAGGCCGCTTCCCGAGAGGGTCTGGCTCGCACCCGTCCAGCTCCTCTTCGGGCGACATGATGGCGTCGGAGATTGGGGATTCCATCTCTTCAGCTATACCAAACCTTTTAAATTAAACTTTAAAACCTAAATTAAAATTTAAAACCTTTATCTCATTATTATTATGGTAGCTATTTTCATTGTTGCATATTTACTTTATCCATCTGAATTTATGATTTTATGGAGTTGTCACAGAACAGATACCATTTGGCAACTTGATTATTCCAATTAACATTATAATTATTTTTTGTCATTAAATAATATTAATAATTCCATTTTTAACGGTCTCTAAAGAATCTGCTCAGATGATGTAGGACTTTAACAATGAAGGGGTAGAGGATGGGGAAGAATCTCCCAGGCAGAGGGACTCCAGCTTGTATAAAAACTCAGAGATAAGTAAACACAGGACATATCTTTTTTAAAAAGTAGACTGGTGGGAGTGGGCAATGAAAGGAGGGGAGAAGGATGAAGAGGTTAACAAAAATTCTCCCAAGACCTTTGAGAGATGGAAAGACTTAAAGCTCTGGATTTCCTGTTCCTGGTTTTTATTTATTTATTTGGTGGGGGAGGTTGACAGAAGATTAAGGCATAATTCATCACTGTTTTCATGAATTGTAGAGAAAATCTCAGCCTTTGGAAAGCTGCTTTTAATTACTGAAGCTGCCTGCATTGATAACATATTACCAGTTTGTTTCCCCCTGTCCTTGAAAAAAGCCACACATCTTTGCCTGTAAGTTGCAACCTTTTCATTTCACTTTCAAAAATCAGTAAAGCTCTCTTATGAGTGAAAGAGGGAGAGAGTCCAGCTTTAGTGAAGAGCCCTGGCCTGCTTGAGGATAAAGACTCTGTTTTGATTAAGGAAAAGATGTTTCTTTTTTTTTTGGTCTCTTTTTTACTCATTTGAGTACTATCTGGAATTCTGTTAATACTACTTTTAGTGTCAATTCTAAAATTACTAAAGAGTTTGGTCTCTAGTTGCAACATATATGGCCTTCTTCATTTGCAAAGATAATATCAGTGTGATCTCTGATGATGGATGTGATCAAAGAGAGCAGTGGGGACAATTTTTTAGCATAAACTTATAAAATGAAGTTATAAATGGTATTTCTTATTTAGTTTCCTGAAAGACTCTTAAATCAATATAGCTTTACATCATTTAACCACAGCATCTGAAGTAGTTCTCATTTTTGTGGTTGTGAAATGCAAGGATAAAGTTTAAAAGTTAAATGTGTCTGTGACTGTAAGTTATTACCCCTTGGAATTGTTTTCATTTAATGCTTGCTACATTTCTTCAGGAGACTTCTGGGGGATAGTTTCAGTAGAGGCTAATGTGGATGATTTTTAAGTCAGGAGATGGATTAACAGTAACAAATATGGATTAGCTTTTTTTTAGAAGAGAATGATAATTTCTTCCCTCAATTAAGATCATGTACAAATCACAAACAATTGTCTGCACTTAGAAAAGATAAGATTATCAAATAACATTATTTTCTGAGGGCACCTTTGATTATAATTTACCACTTGAAAAAATTTGTATTTATTAAGTCATCCCTGAAAAGATATATGATTTTTAGAATCAGTCTTGGGAATTAGTACCTACTTAATTACTGAATAGAGTAGCCACTTCCCAGTCAACTAGTATAGGAAAATTCAGTTGTAGGGCCAATAGAATATTTAATTGACGTAATTATTCAGTGACCTTCCAGAAAAAAATGGTAGTTCTGTAAATCTCTTCAGATTTTTGGAAATCAGTCCCCACAGAAAACAGAAATTTCAGTTTATGTTTTCCTCTCTGATTTTCAATTGCCTTTATTTCTGATACTTGAGGATTTCTCTTTTTACTTGTAAGATCGGCTGTGTATTTAATATTTGGTGATGGAGAAAAGTTATAAAATATCTAGTATCTCTAGTCAAGGATTTTTGTGTTATATGAATTTGTCATCTGAGTTTTATAGCTTAGAGGATATTTCTGTTATCATATTTATTCAATGGAACTTCCAGGAATGAGGGTGGTTCTGAGTATTTAGAAATGGATAAATAAATAACCTATGATATGTATATTATCCGCCACCCAGATTTCTCCTCAGAAAGGAATATGACCTACTACTTGCTGACGGGATAATTTTATTATGTTTTAGAATTTTTATACGGTTTTAAAAGGTTACTTTCTATTTACAGTTATTACAAAATATTGGCAACATTCCTTGTGGTGTACAATACGTCCTTGAGCCTACCTTATACCCAGTGGTTTGCTACTCTGCCACTCTTATATTGCCCCTCCCAACCTCTCCCCACTGGAAACCACTAATTTGTTCTCTGTGTCTGAGCCTGCTTCTTTTTTGTTATATTCAGTGGTTTGTTGTATTTTTTCGATTCCACGTATAAGAGTATCATACAATATTTGTCTTTCTCTATATAACTTATTTCACTTAGCATAATGCCCTGCAAGTCTATCCATGTTGTTGCAAATGGCAAAATTTCATTCTTTTTTGTGGCTGAGTAGTATACATTGTATGTATGTGTGTGTGTGTGTTTGTGTGTGTATCACATCTTTTTTATCTATTCATCTGGCTGATGGAGTAATTTTAGAATAGAACCAGTTGGGTTCCTCTCTGTTAGGCCACATTTGTTTCACATTTGTTGATCTTATAAATGCTACTGTGAAATCGTTGGCTTTATGTATGTCAGTGATAGTTTATCTAGGGCTTATATCTAATAGTGAAATTCCTGGGCTATTGATTTAGAGCTTTCAATAGATATTGCCAAATATCTCTTCAAAATTACTCTCACGAACAGTGTATTAGAGTTCTTGGTTGTGTTTGTACTGGCAGCACATACACTAGAGATCTCTCGTATCTGGTGAAATTGAGGATCTTTTCATGTTTATTGACCATTCTGTATGATTTCTTTTATTATGTTGTTTAAATATCACTTTGTGGGTTTTAGAAGTTCTTGATATATTCCACATGGGCTTGTGTGGTGGCTCAGTGGTAAAGTATCTGCCTGCAATGCAGAAGATGCAGGTTTGATCCCTGGGTCAATCTCCTGGAGAAGGAAATGGCAATCCACTCCACTAGTCTTACCTGGGAAATCCCATGCACAGAGGAGCCTGGTGGGCTCCAGTCCATGGGGTTGCAAAGAGTTAGACAGGACTTACCAACCGAACAACAATAATGTATCCTGGATAATCATAATTTGAACTTGGTATATATATTTTAGATATTTCTACCCTGTGTGTCCCGCCCGTGGTTTTTTCATTTTGCTCATGGCATCTCTTTTCACACAAAGGATACGTAATTTTAGTGTCAGAGCTAACAGCTCTTTCGATTAGAGTTTGTATTTTTTAAAATTCTTTCTTCAATGTCAGAAATTGACATTAAAATTAATTGGAAGAATTAAGAATCAATTTAAGATTCATTTAAGATTCTTAAAATATCTTAAGAATTTTTTAAAGTTTTCTTTTTCATTGTTAAAATTTGATGTGTCTGGAGTTTGTTTTTGTATGTAGTATAAAATAGTGATCAAATATTATTGTTTACTTCTTTACTCATTCTCACTCCTCTGTATGAATTTTAGAATCATTTGTTAAGATCTATGAAAGAATTTAAGGAGGGGAGCTGGAATTGTATTGAATTTGTAATTTACTTTGGAGAAAATATATACTAATATTCAATATTTACTTCTATGAATATAGTGAATTTCTTCATTTATTTATATTTTCCTTATTTTCTTTATTTACAGATTTTATCCATAAAGGTCTTGACACTCTTTCTTTTGTTTCTCTGTATCTAACAGTTTTGCTTATTTGTGAATTTTTTAAATGTGCATTCTGTTTTATAGTATTTTTACCCACCTTTTTATTTTAAAAAATTTCAGATTTATGGGACAACAAAACAATAGTGTAATGAACACTTGATTACCCATCAGTCAGATCCAGAAATTGGCAACAGTTGGTTATTCCCTTTACTTCCATATATACACACATTCACTCATGTTCAACTTTTTATTTGCTGAGCCATTTAAGCATGAGTTGCAAACTTTATCTTACTTTATCCCAAAATACTTCAATATGTATTTCTTAAAAATAAGATATTCTTATATAAAACCTCATCATGCTATTATGATACCCAAGAATTTTAATGTTTTATACATTAAAATATCAATACATTATAGTTTTATTAAAAAATAGTTTATTGAATGGCATTTAAAAAATAATTTTACCTGTCTAAATAATTAGTACAAGTGATTATGAACTCTGAATTTTGTGTTATCCTGTACCTAGCAAAAATGATGAATCCATATAAGTTCCAGTAATTTGGTTTTGGATTTTCTTGGCAACAATGATAAATTTTTGCTCATTATAATAATTTGACTCTAGCTTCTTTGGGTTTTCTTTGTAGATAATCCAGTCATTACAAATAACAATACAATTTTTATTTTTCTCTATATACTTTTAGTCATTTTAATTCCTGAAAAAAGATTCTTCCAATTAATTTTAATATCCTGTTATTTTATTTGGTGTGTGTATATATATATATATATATATATAAAGATATGTGTCTTAAGTAAGTTATGAATTACATGAAAATAAAATATAAATTTTTGTATTTTAGGAAAATTCCCGAATTGTGAGGGTAAAAGTTATAGCTGGAATAGGCCTTGCCAAAAAGGATATCTTGGGAGCTAGGTAAGTATAATAAGTTGGGATGTAATTTTAAAACTTAGTATTAATTAATTAATTTTTTCTAATTTTGGTTAGATTAAAAATTGAGTGATATTGTTAGTAAACTGTTATATGAAGTTGGTTGTTTCCAGTTGGTGGTTTACCAAATTCCTTGACATCTGAATTGCAGAATATGTGAAATTAGGCAAAGGTATAACTCAGAAAGGTAGTTAGAAAGTACATTAGTGAATTCTGTTTCTGGGAATTAGTAAAATTCTAATCCTTGAGCAGTTAACAACCATAAACTGTGAACGTATTACTGAAAGCAGCAACTTAAAGGCAGTGGAGTGTGAACAGAGCGGGTAGACTCTAGTGAAAGTCTAGTGAAGAGTCCCTGTTTGGAGGTGGGAGTTGCACTGAGTAAGTCTCAAATTTATGAATTAGTCTGAGGTCACATGGAATCAGAACATGGAAAAATTATAATATTCATGGCCTAGGAAATCAGAAGACTTAATCTGAAGAAAACATACAGTGGTGAGGATTCTGGAATGGAAAGAGCTGGAAAGGAGATTCCCAAACTATGTCTACTGTCATTTCTTGCTGACCCTGAATCACACATATGATAGCAGATTCCAGACAACTTAACTAAGGACAAAAGATCAGAACAGAGATCAAAGGTGCTGCCCAAGAAACAGAGCTTGTGGTTCTTGTCCAAGTAAGATAATTGATTACATGATAGAATTAAATAAAAACACAAATTCTTATCAAAGAGAAAATGCAGCATCCACAGTCTCTACAACTTAACATTTATAATGTCTAAGATAGAATCCAAAGCTATGTAATCTAGAAAAAAAAACAGGTAAATGGAACACAGTTTCAGAAGATGAAAAAAATATGCTCACGTAAGTAAAAAGATTGGAAATCTCAGGAATAAATTATTCTATGCTAAGTCACTTCAGTCGTGTCCGACTCTGTGCGACCCCATAGACGGCAGCCCACTAGGCTCCCCCATCCCTGGGATTCTCCAGGCAAGAACACTGGAGTGGGTTGCCATTGCCTTCTCCAATGAATGAAAGTGAAAAGTGAAAGTGAAGTCGCTCAGTCGTGTCCGACTCTTAGCGACCCCATGGATTGCAGCCTAACAGGCTCCTCCGTCCATGGGATTTTCTAAGCAAGAGTACTGGAGTGGGGTGCCATTGCCTTCTCCGAGGAATAAATTAGAAACCATAAAAAGTGAAAATTGTAAAACTGAAAATATAGTATATTAAATTAACATTCTTAGATGATGTTAACAGCAGAATGTAAATGAAGAGGAAGAATTAGTTAAACTTAGAGGTAGATCAATAGAAATTATTTCTCAGCAGGAGGTGAGAGAGAAACAGATTAAAAAAAGATTTAATGAACACAGAGAGAGCCTCAGGGACTTGTGAAATCATACCACACAGTCTAACATACATGTAATTGGAGTCCTAGAAATAGAGGAGAGAGAATGAGGCAAAACTCTGTTTTAAGAAATAATAGCCATATTTTTTCCAAATTTGATAAATAACACAAGTTTATAGTGTCAAAAAACACAGAGCAGGATAAATATTGAGAACATCATACTGAGGCACATAATAGTCATGCTATCGAAAGCCAAGGATAAAGGACTGACAAAGCACTCAGAGAATGACAAATTATATACAAGGGACCTATAATTTAATTGACTACTGACTTCTTACCAGAAACTACAGAGCCCAGATTAAAAAAAAATGGGACAATAGAATAACTGTCAACCTAGAATTCTCTACTATGTTCAGAGAAACTATTCTTTAGTATGATGACAAAATAACAACATTTTCAGATAAAAGAAAGCTTTGAAACTTTGTCATTAGCAGACGTGCACTCTAAAAAAAGCTAAAGGAAGCTCTCCCAGGTAAAGAGGATAGATAGCAGATGGAAACTCAGATCCTTACAAAGGAATATAGAACGTCAGAAATGGTAAACATCTGGAAACATCTGAAAGACTTTTAGCTCTTTCCATCATAATTTTTTAAAAAGCATGCCTGGTTATATCACAGCTTATTTTTTATTACCTTATAGATGGAATACATGTAATGATTATTGTATAAAGGACAGGGATGGTATGCATTATGAACTTTTTAGTAGACTAATATATTATGTGTAAGTGGAATAAAAAGTAAGAGTGTATATTGCAATATGTAGAGGAACTACTAAAAACTAATGTAAAGAATTATAGATTAGAAAACAATCAAAATTTTAAAATGAGATTCTTGGAAAAAAAATACTTAAAGGCCAGGAAAAGAACACATGACCAAAAAGAGAGAGAGAGAGAAAGGAGAAAGAAAAGAAAACCAGTAATAATGTGATACACTTAAATCTAACCATAGCAATTGCATTAAACATTAATGAACTAAGGTGAACATGAGGTAGAAGTTATTAGAATGGGCTGAAAAAGAAGACCCAACTAAATACTGTCTATAAATGATGCACTTAAAATACAAAGACACAGCTAAGATGAAAGAGAAAGGATGCATATGCCATACAAACAGTAAGCATATGAAGACTGAAGTGGAGTTTTGAATGTCTGATAAATGGATTTCAGCACATGGGATTTTTCTTACGAATATAAGATTTGTTCAAGTCAACCACTGTCATATTAATACAGTCCAGAAGAAAAAAATGCATGATCATTTCAGTAGGTGTAGAAAGTGCACTTGTCAATATTCAACATCCTTTTATGATAAAAAAAAGAACTGTCAACAAACTAATAACAAGATGCAGAATTAGTTTAACATCTGAAAGTCAATCAATATAATATACCATATTACTAGAATAAAAGAAAAGCGATCATTTCAGTAAAAACAGAAAAAGCATCTGACATCATTGAGCACCCATTCATGATGGAAACTCTTAGCAAACTAGGGATAGATGGAAGTTGTAGATCTGATTAAGGTTTTCTGTGAGAAAGATAGTAGTTAACATTATGCACAGTGATGACAGTCTGAATGCTTTCTGCTTAAATTCATGAATAAGAAAGTTTGTCTGCTTTCACATTCAGCTCAACATTGTGCTAGATGTCTTAGCTGTGTAATATGACTAGGAAAATAAAAGACAGACTGAAAAGGGAAAAACTTTTTATTTGCAGTCAGATCATGTACATAGAAAACCTTAAGGAATCTACAAAAGAAAAAGCTGCTAAAACTAAAATATAAGGCCACAAGATACAAAGTTGTGGTACAAAAATTAGTCATATTCTTATATCCTCTAAGGGGATGACAGAGGATGAGATGGTTGGATGGCATCACCGACTCGATGGACATGAGTTTGAGCAAGCTCCAGGAGCTGGTGATGGACAGGGAAGCCTGGCATGCTGGGGTCGCAAAGAGTTGGACACGACTGAGCGACTGAACTGAACTGATCAATCAGTTAATAATTGGAAAATGAATTTTTAAAATTTAAAATTCATTTAAAATTAAAAACTTTGAAGAAATAACTTTAACAAAAGATTTGCAGGTACTGCACACTGAAAACTACAAAACATTGCTAACTAAGGGAAATTGAAGATCTAAATCAGTGGATAAACATTGTCATATTCATGGATTGAAGATATATTATTGTTAGAGTTGTATTTCTCTCCAAATTGAATAGATTTGGCTCAATCCTAATAAAAATCTTGGCATTTTTTTTGAGAAACAGATGAACTGATTCCAATATTGTTATGAAAAGTCAAAGGACACAGAATAGCCAAAACAATTTTGAAAAAGAACATAGGCCACATAGGTGGAGAATTTATGCAACACAATTTCAAGATTTTCTATACAGACAATCAAGACAAAGCAGCATTGGCATAAAAGTAGCTATATTGTTCAGTGGTCTAGAATAAAGAGTGTAGAAATACACACGCGCCCCCCCCCACACACATGCATACATGTGTGTGTGGTCAGTTGCTTTAAGCGTTAAGGTAATTCAAGAGAAAGGATAATCTTTTAAATGCATGATACTAGAACAGCTGGTTATAGGTGTGGAACAAAATGAAGCTCTGTCCTTATCACATATAATATAGAAAATTAATAAGAGCTAAAATTAATAAACTTCTAGCAGAAGACATAGGAGAAAATATTTGCTCTACTGAGTTACACAAAGATTTCTTGAATAAGACTAAAAAAATACGCACCATACAATTTTGAAAGAAAAATGTTGAAACAGACTTCATTAGAATTAAAAACTTCTGTTTGAAAGACACAGTTGAAAGTGAAAGTGATAGTCGCTTGGTCCTGTCACAACTGTTTGCGACCCTATGGACTGTAGCCCGCCGGGCTCCTCTCTCCATGGGATTCTCCAGGCAAGAATACTGGAAAGGGTAGCCATTTCCTTCTCCCGGGGATCTTCCCAACCCAGGATCAAACCTGGGTCTCCTGCATTGCAGGCAGATTCTTTACTGTCTGAACCACTGTGTTGATTGAAAGACACAGTTAAGAAAAGGAAAAGGCAAGCCACTGATTGGAGAAAATGTTTTCAAAACATGTATCTGACAAGCACCTTTAATTCACAACATATAAAAACTTATTATAAGTTAGTAATAATATGATAAAATGGCCAATTAAAAATGGGCAAAATTCTTGAACAGATATTATCCAGGTGGAAGTGTCTAGCTGGGTTGTGAGATCTGGAATATATATTTATATTTGCCATTTATGTTTCATATTTATATTTGTGAGTATACAGTTAATTGTTAAAACCATGGGTGAGATTTTGAAGGAAATATGTAGAGAAAACAAAAGGGAGAACCAGAAGGGTCTTGTGTCATGAAAGCTAAATGAGATGAGTTTCAAGGAGAAAATGGTCAGTAATATCAAACATACAGAGAGCCAGCAAAATAAGTGACTAGAAAGTGTCAATTGTTTTAGCAAGATTGGTGACTTTTCATGTAATGGGTCTGAAAGAAAGAGGTGGAAGCCAGATTATAGGGCTTTGAAGACCACTGGCTGTTGGGGAAATGAAGGAAGGGAGGTTGTAGGCTGTCGTGGTTATGAACAGGGTCTCTGGAGCCAGGTGCTTGAGCTTCAGTCCTTACTGTTCCGCTTCCTAACTGTGTCATCTGGGATGAGTTGACTTTTTTAAGTCAACTTAAAGTTGACTCTTTTTAAAAAATAATCTAACCTGCCTCATAGGTTGTTATAAGGATTCCAAAAGTTAATATATATATAAACCATTTATAACAGTGCCTGACACAGAGTAATTGCTGCATATGTGTTAGTTGTTATTTGTGTCATTATTATCACAGATTTTTCACTTGGGAACTTTGACTGAAACAGGAAGAAAGTCTAGTTTGCTTTGCTGGAAGCATGAAGGAGAGTCAGGGAGTGGAGGAGCTTAAATGACATTTATATGACTGGAAAAACCAAAGTCAAAATAGATGATGCAAGGTTCCAGAGAAGGTGGGAGGACACTGGACAAGGGTGATTGGGTGAAACACCTGAATCATTGAAGTTAGGGGTAGGATGGTCTCTGATAAACACCAGGATGTTGGGAGTATTGTGATGCCTTTGATTTTTGTCAATTAAAGAGATAAGGTTGTATGGGGGCTTCCCAAGTGGTGCTAGTGGTAAAGAACCCACCTGCCAATACAGGAGGCATGAGAGACATGGGTTCAATCCCTGGGTCAGGAAGATCCCCTGAAGGAGGGCATGATGATCCACTCCAGGATTCTTGCCTGGAAAATCCCTTGGACAGAGGAGCCTGGTGGGCTACAGTCCATAGAGTTGCAAAGAGTCGGACAGGACTGAAGGGACCTAGCAGCAGCAGTAGCACCAAGGTTGTATGCAGAAATGGGAGGAGGGAGTTGGTGGTGGAAAATAGTGAGTACTTGGGATCCCCAAGGGACATGAGAGAAATATGACCATGGAAAAGTAAAATGTCAAGTCTTTTGCTTTGCAAACCTGAATATCATCACAAGGTTTTCCTTCTCCATGTCTCTTTGTACAAGGGTTACCTGGCACACAATTATTTTGAGCTCACACACTTTGTCTTTATTTTGTAAGAAGAGTTTATACCTGTGAGATAACTTGAAACTCCCTTGAGGTCTTATAAAGCTATTCTTGAAAATCATTGAATTAACCTTCTTAACCCAGAAGAAGTCATGTAATAAAAAATTAAACAAAGTTTCCAAAAATATTAAGAGATTGGAAATCATTGAATTGTGATTAAAAGGTCTTCTTTCTAATTCTTTGTCTGTTTCTCTATCATGCCATTTCAGCTTTTTAGTTAGATACCACAATTACTATAATTACTTACCCCTGCCTAAGGAACCCTTACTTTTATGTGTAGAAAATAATTGTAGAAATTGTTAACAAGGAAAATTCTGTGATTTTTATAGTTTGAGAAAACTGAGTTTGGGAATAAATAACAATTAAATTTTAAAAAATTTTAACAGTGATCCTTATGTGCGAGTGACGTTATATGACCCAATGAATGGAATTTTTACAAGTGTGCAAACAAAAACCATTAAAAAGGTTAGTATTTAAAAATTTTTAAGTATACGTGGTTTTATTTTTGTATAATGAAATATTGAAAAGTTAGTTATACTGTGTTTATTGTCTTTCAGACTTTGAATCCAAAATGGAATGAAGAAATATTATTCAGAGTAAGTATGCATTTTATTTCATTATAACAGCAAAGATTTTTTTCTCAATAGGTTAGAATGATAAGTTCTCACAATATTCTAAAATGTATCTTACAAGAATTTGTAAAAATTTAAGAGTTAAATCTGGGTATCCTCATGATGAGATGGCCTTGGGACCATTTAGTTTATTATGAAAAACATGTGTAAGATAATGAGATAAAGGATGATGTAAGCCTGAATTATCTTATTCTAATTTAATTCTGATGGAGAGACAGTCTTATTCCAATTTTGCAGATTTTTATGTTTTTCTTTAAAGATGATACAATATTTGTGTTTCTCTTAGTCATTTATTAAATACACTGATCCAAACAAGAGATGGTGAGAGCCTACCAACAAGTGGATACATTAAACATCCTTCATTCACATTCCTGCCTTCTTCCTCATCCCACTTCACTGTCCCATAAGAACAAACTCCAGGCTCCCAAGAGGGCCCTCAAACTGACAGTGACACATGATGTAGATGGGAACAGTGATTCAAATAACTATAGATTGCTCATCAGAAACTGTGTTGAAACAGTATAATTAAGGTTGTAAAGAAAAAAGAATGATCAACTCAGAATTCTGTATCTAATAAAAATATCCTTCAAGAATGACAGTGTATTAAGGTATTCGAAGCTGAGGAAAAATAAGAGAATTATACTTGGAAAACTAAATACTCTTTTTCTAAAACTAAAGCTAAATACTACTTCTTCTCTGGTAGAATAAGTAGACAAAAACATTCAGTAAAGATACAGAAATCCTGAACAACATTATCAAATCAGTTTTACTTAACTGACATTTATAGACCTACCCAACAACAGCAGAACACATGGTCTTTAAAATTGCACACGGAATATATACCGAGTAAGCTGGGCCAAACCCCAAACCTCAACAGTGTTAAAATAATTTAAATCGTGCTAAGTATGATCTCTGACTGTAATGGAATTAAAGTAGGAATTAGTAACACAAAAATATCTGAAAAATCCCCAAATATTCGGAAGTTAAACAACACACTTCTAAATAATACAGGAGTCAAACAAGAATTCTCAAAAAGAATTAGAAAATATTTTAGTAGAATGTAATAAAAATACAGCGTCAGTACTTCCCTGGTCCCCTGCAGGGGGTGTAGGTTTAATTCCTGGTGGGGAAACTAAGATCTCACATGCCACATGATGTGGCCAAAAAAAAAAAAAAACACCAGCATCAAATGGATAAAGGAGATGTGGTATATATATATACAAGGAATACTCATGAATACAGTGAATACTCAGCCATAAAAAAGAATGAAATAATGCCACTTGTAGCAACATAGATGGATGGACCTAGAGATTATGGTGGCTTAGAGGTTAAAGCGTCTGCCTCCAATGCGGGGAAACCCGGGTTCCATGCCTGGGTAGGGAAGATCCCCTGGAGAAGGAAATGGCAACCCATTCCAGTATTCTTGCCTGAAGAATCCCATGGACGGAGGAGCTTGGTAGGCTACAGTCCACGGGGTTGCAAAGAGTTGGACACAACTGAGTGACTTCACTTTCACTTTCAGAGATTATCAAGTTGTCATACTAAGTGAAGTAGTCAGAAAGAAAAGACAAACACCATATGATATCACTTCTATATGGCATCTAAAATATGATACAAATGAACTTATTTATGAAACAGAAGCAGACTCAAAGACATAGAAAACAAACTTATGGTTACCAATGGGGAAAGGGGGTGGGGAAGGGATAAATTAGGAGTTTGAGATTATCAGATACAAACAATATATATATAAAACAGATAAACAACAAGGTTCCACTGTGTAGCATGGAGAACTATATTTAGGAGATCCAACCGGTCCATTCTAAAGGAGATCAGTCCTGGGTGTTCATTGGAAGGACTGATGCTAAAGCTGAAACTCCAATACTTTGGCCACCTCATATGAAGAGTTGACTCACTGGAAAAGACCCTGATGCTGGGAGGGATTGGGGGTAGAAGGAGAAGGGGACGACAGAGGATGAGATGGCTGGATGGCATCACTGACTCGATGGACATGAGTTTGGGTGAACTCCGGGAGTTGGTGATGGACAGGGAGGCCTGGCGTGCTGCGATTCATGGGGTCGCAGAGTCAGACACGACTGAGCGACTGAACTGAACTGAATAAATTTTATTGGAAGAAAATATGAAAAAGGATATATATATATGTTTACGTGTGTATGTATAACTGAATCACTTTGTTATACACCAGAAGCTAACACAATACTGTAAATCAGCTATTCTTCAGTAAAGCAAAACCCAACAACATCAAGGTTTGTAGGATGCAGCTACAACACTGCTTAGAGAGAAATATATAGCATTAAATTATATTGAAAAAGAAGAAAGGTCTTGAACAATTAAGGTTCTACCTGAAGAAACTAGAAAGTAGCATCATTATAGAACCAACAGACTCTAAATGGATAAGTAAGGGATGTTATGAATATTTCTGTGCTTGTAAGCTCAGTAACTTAGATGAAATAGACCAATTCATTTAAAGACATACCGTACCAAAATTTTAATAAGAAATAAATTACCTGACAAGTTCTGTTAACTCTTGAAGAAATTACACTTGAAATTAAAAACCATCCAATAAAGAAAACCTTGATACCAGGTAGTTCCACTAGTTGAATTCTACCATGATTCTAAGGAATAAATAATTCCAATTCTATGCAGTGTCTTATTGAAACTAAAAGAAGGACTTTTCCCAATTCATTCCTGAGGCCAGCATTATTCTGATACCAAAACCAGACTAAAGACTTATATAAGAAAGTTAAAACTGCAGACCATTCATGCTCATGATCATAACCATTCTATGGTAAGTTTGTTAAATTGGGTCCCTTCCATTCTGAAAGGGCAGTAATTTGTTCTCAAATTACTTACAGAAATGAGGTTTGCCTTTCCTATCTGTAGAACTTAAGCCAGCACAATTTTGTGGGTGTTTACGGAATATGTGTTTATAGGGATGAAATCTATGCAACATTTCATCCTTTCAAGGGGCCCAATTCACAGAGAAGGAGGTGCAAGAATGAGCCCATGACCATGGGATCCATTAATCATATCATCTACCACACCATCTAGAAGCAGGCACTGGAATGGCCTACTGAAAGCACAACCCAAGCACCAATATGGAGATAATACTCTGTAAAGATGGCATGCCAGTTTAATATTTAAGCCAAAAACCTCAATATGAGCTGTATTCACAACAGAAAATATACACGGTCCAGGAACAAAGGGGTAGAAGTAGGAGTAGCCCCACTTGCCATTGTTTCCAAAGACCCACTGGAGGATCCCTGGAACTCTGGGCTTTGCCATGTTAGAGATCCAGGCCCCCAGAGGGAAAACACACCTTCTAAGGGACACACCTTCAAGGATCCCATTCAACCATGATCTACGCCTGCTGCCAGGGCACTGTGGACTCCTTGTATCTGGGAACCAGCAGGTGATTGAGGCTGTTACGTGGCTTCTAAGGGACCAACGGGAGAATTAAATGAGCTCATTATAGGAATCACTCTATATCCTTTTAAGTATTTAATGGTGGTACAAATCTGTGATATTCCCACTAGGTTGCCATATTTTTATTTGTTTTTTTAAACAGATTTATTAAGATCCAGTTAACAATCATGTGCAATTCAGTGGTTTTTAGTATGTTCATGGAGTTGTTCAACCATCACCAAAATCTTAAAACATTTTCATCACCTGCAAAATAAACCCCATACCCATTGTTACTCCTCATTTTCCCCCAGGATCTGCCCTCTTTCCCAGGAAACTTCCAGTCCACTTTCAGTCTCTTTTAAAGAGATTTGCCTATTTTGGACATTTTGTTTAAATGGTATTATGCAATACGTGGTCCTTTGTATCTGGCTTCTTTCACTAAGTGTAATGTTTTCAAGGTTCAACCATGTTATAGCATGTGTCGGTACTTAATTTCTTTTTATTGCCAAATAATGTCCCATTATATGGATAACCACACTTTATCCATGCATTGGGTGGGCATCTGAGTTGCTTCCACATTTTAACTGTTATGAATAATGGTGGTATGAACATCTGTATACAAGTTTTTGTATGGACATCTATTTTCATTTGGGACGTATATACCTAGGAGTGGGATTGCTGGGTCAAATGAAGAACTGCCAAAGTTTTCCAAGTGGCTTGGTGGGCTGCCGTCTATGGGGTCGCACAGAGTGGGACACAACTGAAGCGACTTAGCAGTAGCAGTTACCATTTTTACATTCCTACCAATAGAGTTGTGGTCCTAGTGTAATTAGATTGACTAGTTTTCTGTGAGTATGGTTTCAGTGTGTCTGGCCTCTGATGCCCTCTTGCAACACCTACCATCTTATTTGGGTTTCTCTTACCTTGGGCGTGGGATATCTCTTCACGGCTGCTCCAGCAAAGCGCAGCCACTGCTCCTTACCTTGGACGAGGGGTATCTCCTCACCGCCACCCTTCCTGACTTTCAACATGGGATAGCTTCTCTAGGCCCTCCTGTGCCTGCGCAGCCACGGCCTGGGGTTGGTCCTCCCGGCCACCGCCCCTGGCCTCAGGCGTGGGGGCATGGGGTAGCTCCTCCCGCCTGCTGCCCCTGGCCTCGGGCTTAAGGGCGTGTATCTCCTCTCGTCACCGTCACCGCCTGGACCTAGGAGGCTGGGTATCTCCTCTCGGCGCCCAACCTGACCTCGGACTTGGGATAGCTTCTCTCAGCCGTTCCTGCGCCGTCGCAGTCTGGCACTCTCGGCCGCTGCCCGGACCTAGGACATGAGGTAACTCCTCTTGGTCGCCGCCCTTCGGGCATGGGGTTCTCCCGGCTTCTGCCCCTGACCTCGGACTTGGCGTAACTCCTCTCGCGTGCGCTTTAGGGCGCCCGTCGCAGCCGCCTGCACTTTGAAGCAACAGTTAGAACTGGACATGGAACAACAGACTGGTTCCAAATAGGAAAAGGAGTACGTCAAGGCTGTATATTGTCATCCTGTTTATTTAACTTATATGCAGAGTAGATCATGAGAAACGCTGGACTGGAAGAAACACAAGCTGGAATCAAGATTGCCGGGAGAAATATCAATAACCTCAGATATGCAGATGACACCACCCTTATGGCAGAAAGTGAAGAGGAACTAAAAAGCCTCTTGATGAAGGTGAAAGTGGAGAGTGAAAAAGTTGGCTTAAAGCTCAACATTCAGAAAATGAAGATCATGGCATCTGGTCCCATCACTTCATGGGAAATAGATGGGGAAACAGTGGAAACAGTGGCAGACTTTATTTTTCTGGGTTCCAAAATCACTACAGATGATGACTGCAGCCATGAAATTACAAGACGCTTACTCCTTGGAAGGAAAGTTATGACCAACCTAGATGGCCTATTCAAAAGTAGAGACATTACTTTGCCAACAAAGGTTTGTCTAGTCAAGACAGTGGTTTTTCCAGTGGTCATGTATGGATGTGAGAGTTGGACTGTGAAGAAAGCTGAGCGCCGAAGAATTGATGCCTTTGAACTGTGGTGTTGGAGAAGACTCTTGAGAGTCCCTTGGACTGCAAGGAGATCAACCAGTCCATTCTAAAGGAGATCAGCCCTGGGATTTCTTTGGAAGGAATGATGCTAAAGCTGAAACTCCAGTACTTTGGCCACCTCATGCAAAGAGTTGACTCATTGGAAAAGAGTCAACTTTTGATGCTTCCCTTCTGATGCTGGGAAGGATTGGGGGCAAGAGGAGAAGGGGAGGACAGAGGATGAGATGGCTGGATGGCATCACTGACTCGATGGACATCAGTCTGAGTGAACTCTGGGAGTTGGTGATGGACAGGGAGGCCTGGTGTGTTGCGATTCATGGTGTCGCAAAGAGTCAGACACGACTGAGTGACTGATCTGATTTGATCTGACCAATAGAGTATGAGAATTCTCACTTTACATCCTTGACAGCACTTATTATTATCTGACTTTTTATCACAGCCTTCCTAGTGGGTGTGAAATGATATTTTATTACAGTTCCCTGATGGTTCATGATATTACGAATTTTTTCACGAGCTTATTGGCCAGTTGTATATTTTCTTTGGAGAAATGTCTAGTCAGGTCTTTTGCCTGTTTTATAATTAGTTTATTTATCGTTTTGTTATTGAGTTGTCCTAGTTCTTTTTATTTCTAGATACAAGTCTCTGGTCTGATACATAATGTGCAAAAATTTTCTCCCATTCTGTGAGTTGTCTTTTGAATTTATTGATAGTGTCCTTTGAAGCACAGAAGTTTTAAATTTTGATGATGTTTGGTTCCTTGTGCTTTTCTTGTCATATCTAATCAATATCATTTTAATTTACTATCTTCACTGGAGGGAGGACAGTTTCAGAGGCTTCCACTTGGCCTTCTCACTATGATAGTTCTTATCCCACAAGCCATAGATGCAATGTGGTAGTGGTAGTGAGTAGATCCAACTTTCAGTACACTTGAAAAACAGGACAGTGACTTTTGGGTGGATCCGCAGAACCGGTGAACTCAGTATAAATTGAACATTAGTCAGGACCCCATTTGTAATCAGGTCCCTTCAAGACCTGCATTTTTGTTTTTAAATTTTGTTTTTAGCTGTGCTGGGTCTTTTTTGTGGCACGTGGGCTCTTTGTTGCAGTGTGCAGGCTTCAGTTTATATCAAAAAATCGATAGAAATTTGGAAGTTAAACAGCATATTTTAAATAAGCCATGATCAAAAAGGAAATTATAAGGAAAATTAGAAATCATTTTAACTGTTTGGCAATTAAAACATACCAGGATATGGATGAGATAATTCAGTGCTTCTTCAAATACTTTTATACAAAAGAAAAAGGATATAAAATTGATGATCTAAGTTTCTACCTTAAGCAAAAAATAAAAAGTAGAGGGAAGAAAATAAGAATAGAAATCAATAAAATAGAACATGGACAAAAAGTAGAGAAAACAAATGAAACTAAAGCTAGTTCCTTGAAAATATTAAGAAAATTGCTACATCATAGCAAGCCCAAGTAAGAAAGAAAACTCAAATGATCAGTATCAAAGAGAAAAGGAATCTCAACATGTGGGTAGAAATAGAGAGGAATTAAAATTACACAAATTTTAAATTTAAAACTGTAATTAAAAACTTTCCCATTATTTTTTATGATCTTGATTTCCTATTAAAAAGGATATTTGAAAGTCTGTGCTAAACTCTTGAATTAGAGATATTACCACAAAAATAAGAAAGATGACCATTTGAAAATGCACACCAGGCTTAGGACTCTATTGCCTTGTACTCATCTCTTTTACCATAATTTCACTGTTACCAAATGTTCTAGCCAATATTACTTTATTCTGGGATCATGCATAGGTCATGCATTTATTTTAATCATAAATTTCCAAATTTATTGTGAGGATAACTAGTTAAATTTGTGTGGATCAATGCTAATTCATCACAGCTAGATACAGAACTGAAAACATGGTGATTTAGCACTTGCTGTACAAAGGACATAATTATGTGTGGTTTTCTATTTTCTCCTTTGTCATTTCATTATTTATACATAGCACAAACTGTTTTCCATTGAATGTATTCACAGAGAAATGACTATTGAGATAACATAGTATAGTAAAATCTTGGTTATCTGGCATTCAGCCAAATGGATATTGTGACCAGAAGTTGAAAGGAGATTTTATATCTTTTAGAAAACATGAAGTTCGAAGAAAGTTTTTTTTTTGTGGAGAACTCTTGTTGTTTAGTCACTGAGTTGTGTTCTGACTCTTTGTGACCGCATGGACTGACTGTAGCCTGCCAGGCTTCTCTGTCCATGGGATTTCCCAGGCAAGAGTACTGGAGTGGGCTGCCATTTCCTTCTCCACGGAATCTTCCTGAACCAGGGATTGAACCTATATCTCCTACATGGGCAGGCTAATTCTTTACTATTGAACCAGAAATGTTACTGGTAAATTAACAGACAGGACAACTCCAAATTGAAGTTAATGTTCAATCACAAAGTATAGTAAAATCTGCACTTAGAGTTGCTCACGTGAGACCAGGAGAGGCAAGTTATCAGGAGGGAAAACAGTCTGACACATTAGGGAACCATATACTCATATGCTCTGCATCAGCATAGCATAGGAGCCTCTGAAAAAGGACCACTCATTCCCTGTACACCCATGGTGATCAGTTTGTATCTTTGGTATTCACACACATCTTGTTATATGTACATAATGTGTATATGTTCATGCATATATTAGTACTATGTTACAGAAGCAACATGTATACCTTAGATATTTTTATAAAAAAATAAAAGTCAGCTGTAATTTAATTTCCATAAAGCCACCACTAATTGTGTGATAGTCTGGTATTTTTTCCTATGTATTTTTATCCATAAATTTATCCTGGCAACCAACTCCAGTATTCTTGCCTGGAGAATCCAATGGACAGAGGAGCCTGGCAGGCTATAGTCCATGGGGTTGGAAAGAGTCAGACACGACTGAGCAACTTAATACTCACTCACTCACAGTCCCTACCCTCAACCAGGCTTACTATCTACTGTGGAGCCCTATGAACTAGTTTCTCAGAAGTATTACCAATGTGCTGAACCTTGTGAAGAGAAAACACGGGTGCTAGTGAGTGAATATCAGGGGATATTAGAGAATTTAGGGGAGTCCCTACATGTAAAGTATTTAAAGTAGGCCCTTCTGTAGTGTATCATTTAGGATGCTTTCAGCTTCCAGTAACAGAGTCACTGTAACAGCTAAAATTGGCTTAAATGACAGTTACATTTATTATTTCTCATCACAAGAGGCAGGCATAGAAGAGAGGTAGTGACTGCAGCAGCTGAACGGGGTCATGTGAAGCCCAGCTTCTCTGGGATTCTCTTGGCTTTCTGTCCTTGGTCACAAGAAGCCTGCAGCAGTTCCAAACGACATAGCCTCCGATGATGATGTCCAGAGGTAGACCCTATCAGTCTCCTTTAAAAAGTGAAGAACCCTTTTTCAAAAGTTTCCCTGCGAGACTTTCATATCTCTTGGGCCAGAATTATGTTGTGTGTATATTTCTAACCCAGTCATGGATAAAGAGAGTGGAATTACTGGGAAGCTTAGAGGAATCAGAAGTAAGCTCATAGGAGGCGAGGTGGGGGAAGTAGCTGCTGGTATCCCTGACATGCATTGCCATCCAATATTTCAATAAAATTAGAATTCTGTTAGCTAGGAAAAAGGATGGGGTGACTAAGCACTAAGTATAGGTTGGGGCTTCCCTGGTGGCTCAGATGATAAAGCATCCACCTGCAGTACAAGAGACCTGGGTTCAAGCCCTGGGTTGGGAAGATCCCCTGGAGAAGGGAACAGCTACCCACTCCAGTATTCTGGCCTGGAGAATTCCATGGACTGTATAGTCCATGGGGTCGCAAAGAGTCAGACATGACTGAGCGACTTTCACTTTCACTTTCATAGTATGGTATAGCCATATAATGAAATCCTCATCAGCTGTTTAAAAAGAGACAGATGTTTATGTATTGATAGAGTGTTAGTTTCAAAATATACTAAATGAAGGAACAAATGTTCAGAACGTTGTATGTATGATTCACCTATTTGTGTAAAAGCAGAACAACTCTCTCATATGCAGGTATTTGAAAAAATACTTCTGGCAGGACCTAAGAAACTGTTCACAGTATTTTCTCTGAGGGTGGGACAAAGATGAAAGATTTATAATTTGATGTTCTATGTATCTTTTTTTACTGCTTGGATTCCCCCTCTCCATGGTTGTGTATCTATAATTTGTTTTTATATTTGTTGATAAGAAATAACTATATAGAGAAACAAAGAAGACACAAAACATGTACATAAAAATGTAAAGATACTTTCTATTTATAAAATGCTTATAGCATTTTATATGCCTATAAAAATACTTACCTAGTTGATGTAACTTTACACAGTTTTTATTTTAAAATCTACTTACCACAGATATTCAAACAAAAAAATGTAGATGAATGCTCATAGCATCATTATTCATTATAGTAAAAAAGTAGAAACAGCCTGTAGGTCCATCAACAAATGAATGGACAAACAAAATGGACAAATGAATGGGATATATACATACAATGAAATATTATTCAATTATAAAAAGGAATGATGTAGTGACACATACTACAACATAGGTGAACCTCAAAAATATTTAAAGACCACATATTGTAGTATTCCCCTTATGTTAAATGTCTATAGTAGGCAAATCTGTAGAGACATAAAATGTATTAGAGGTTGTCTGAGATTGAGGAAGTTGAGGGGAAATTAGGAGTGACTGCCTGGGCTTCCCTGGTGGCTCAGCTGGTAAAGAATCTACCTGCAGTGTGGGAGACCCTGGGTTTGATCTCTGGGTTGGGAAGATCCCCTGGAGAAAGGAATGGCTACCCACTCCAGTATTCTTGCCAGGAGAATTCCGTGGAGTGTATAGTCTATGAGGTTGCAAAGAGTCGGACATGATTGAGCAATTTTCATTCACTTCACTAGGAGTTACTGCTGACAGGCATGGAGTTTCTATTTGAGGTGATGAAAATGTTCCAAAATGGTGAGGGTAGTTAGTTGCATAGTCTATACTAAAACCCATTGAATTGTACATTTTCAATGGGTCACTTACATGGTATGTGTATTATATCTCAATAAAGCTTTTTTTTTTTTTTTTTTAATATACCTGCTTTGTTTTTTTTCCTGCAACCACCAGCATAATTTCCAGGAACATTACTTTAGGTTGTTTATGAATGCTGTTGCTGCTAAGTCGCGTTAGTCGTGTCCGACTCTGTGTGACCCCGACATTTATCAGTACCTTTATCCTTCTTTGAAAAATCTGGTTACTACTTTGGTGGTTTTTTTTTTCCTTTTCTCTTTTGTCCATTTATAGACTTACATATTTTTCCACAAACATCACAATAGTCTTTATTTTTGTTTTTCCTTATACCTTTCATTTAACTATGACCCTGTAAACTGTTTTTTTGTGACCATAGCTTTACTCCTATTTTTAATAGAAATTTAAAAAATAATCTCATCAAAAAATTCACACATAGCTTAAAAAGAAATAGTATAAAGAAAGGGGCTTATAGTGAAGAGCGAAAAACTCTGGTGCCTCATCCTCAGCCCTCCTGTTCTCGCTTCCCAGAAGGAACTGCTCTAAACTGTTTCTGTTTGTCCTTCTGGTCGATATTCCCATTCTGATGAATAGTTCACACATCCCTGTCCCAAACTGACCTCTAGCTGTGATAGATGAGTAGATCCCCAACTTATATTTGCTGTCTGTCCACGGTCACAAGAAGCTTGCCATGATTCCAAACGACATAGCCTCCCAGGATGATGTCCAGAGGGAGAAAAGGGAGAATTTCCCCTATCGTGTCTCTTTTAAAAGGTGAAGAACCCTTTTTTGAAAGTTTCCCCAGAAGATTTGGCCCCTCATAGGAGTCTAGGTTGGAAATGGTTTTTCTTCAGGAAGTTAAAGCTGTTGTTTTATCAACATTGAACATGGTATTGCTATTGAAAGGGCTGATTCTTGTTCCTTTGAGGGTGATTCTTCTCTCTCTGTAAAAAAAACTGATGATTTATCTTTATCCTAGTGTTTTAAAATTTCAAAGTATTATGCCTTGTGTGTGCAGTGTCATCATATTGGGCCTTTGATAAGCATTTCAGTTTAAACACCACTGTTTCCCTTCAGTTCTGAAGCTTTTATGTGAATAACTTCTCTAATAATTTCCTTCCCTCTGTTTATACGATTGTTTGGAGATTCCAGCTAGTTGGATGCAGGGCCACCTAGTTGATTCTTATCTTTCTCAGTCAAAATTCCTCATGTAAACCACAGAACACAGAAAATGATTCGGGTGGCATTTTTCTCACATATTTCAAAAATAACCTTATCCAGTACCTTCCTAGATATATAGGAGAGAAATCAGTAGGTAACATACAGTAAATGTCTTAGAACAGGAGTCAGCAAACTTTTTCATAAAGAGCCATATAGTAAATATTTTAGGTGTCACACAGATAGGAGGCAAAAAGTAAGTCTGCTATGTAGGTACTCTGATAGCCATTTAAAAGGTAGCCATTAAAAAATGTTAAAAAAAAAGAAAAGAAAAGAAAAACTGTTTTATGGGCTGTTAAAAAAAAAAGAAGCAGGTGCCTGGTGGGATTTGGTCCATAAGCTGTAGCTTATTCAACCTCTGTTTAGGGCATTAGGGCTTAATTTTTTACTGAATCTGTTCAGAAAATCCTCTTTTTATTTTCTCTCATATTTTCCTTCAGCTTAGCTTTTTGTTCTACATTTTGAGAGATTTCTGCAAATTTACCTTAGATTGCTTATATTTGAATTCAGCAGTCATTTTTAGTGGCAACACCACTCAATGCCTCTTAATATAGTGTCCTATTTTTGTCTTATAGATTCAAGATGTCCGTAGATATTTCTAAGGAAACACCTTATAGTTTTTAAAGGTGTTTACTTTTGTTTCCTAAGTATTTTTTTCCTTTGGGGACAGTTTTTCTGGTTATACATCTGTGATCTCTGCTAATATAGTTATACTTAACAGTGACACAATAGAAAAATCATCTATTGCTTCTACATATGAAAAGCGCAAACATGTAACAATTATATTTTTAGTTATCATTTATAAATTACATATTAAAACTGATGGTTGCATTATTATTGAACCTGTATCTGAAATCAAAGAGGAACTCTTTCATAATGTGTGTCTGTGTGTGTTTATCAGAGGTTTAGGTGCCATATGAATATTCTCTCATTAGGGCCATTGACCCCTTTACTTCAACTTTCTGTTCTTGTTTTTAGTTTCTTCAGAAGCCCTGCTTCATTGCTTTCCTCCCCACTTCATCTCTGCCAGAAAAGTGTTGATATTGCTCAGCTGCCGTGGCCCTCGCATGTGCATATGATCTTTGCTGTGTTGCTTTTATGCTGATAGCTTATGGTGAACGATGTCGGATTCATGATCTCCGAAGAAGATTTAACTTCGGGACCAGGGACCAGGCTTGATCACTCAAGCGCTTTAGTAGCAGAGTTTTATTATTATTATTTATTATCACTCAAGTAGCAGAGTTTTATTAAAATATAAAAAGGGACAGAGAAAGCAAAGATCTTACCAGGCCCACTCCCACTATATATACATTTTAAGATAACAGGTTTAGTCAGAAGGTTTTCAGGAAGGAGAAACATGTCCTCAAGCAGGATACATTATTGTTATATAATCCTTACTAAGGAATGTAGAAAAAAAGTTTGTCCTTTCTTCCTCCTTGAGAATTCCAGACCCCTGTCTCTGCTTTGAGAGCCCCAGACCCCTTTCTCCTCCTCAGAGACCCTGGGCTTCATGACAATTTGCCTAGGAATTGACTCTTTCAGTGCCTTTTACAAATTCCTTTGCTATTACGAAAATAGGATCTCAAGAGGGAGAGAATTAATGTTTGTGTTTAAGCTGTTTGAGCTTCTCTAGTGGCTCAGAGGGTAAGGCGTCTGCCTGCAGTGCAGGTAGACCTGGGTTCGATCCCTGGGTCAGGAAGACCCTCTGGAGAAGGAAATGGCAACCCACTCCAGTACCTTTGCCTGGAGAATCCTATGGACGGAGAAGTCCGGTAGGCTACATACAGTCCATGGGGTTGCAAAGAGTCGGACACGACTGAGCGATTTCACTTCACTTTAAGCTGTCCTTCTTGAATTAGAATTCTCACAACACATTTTAAATTGTATTCTTGCATTTACCGTGTGCCTTTGATATAACACCACCCCCCCTCCCAAAATAAACAAGTGTTTTATGGTGTGTTTATAATTTAGTAGGCACCTATTCCTGGAGGAGGAAATGGCAACCCATTCCAATATTCTTGGCTGGGAAATCCCATGGACAGAGCGTGCTACAGTCCATGAGGTCACCAAGAGTCAGACACAACTTAACTGAACAACAACAACAGAGAGCTATTACATACTATTAACTTCAAAAATGGAAGGATGTAGTCAGTTTTCTAATAACTGAAAATGAAGGGGAGTGACTGGGGAGGTAAGACTTCAGAGTGGAGTTGACATTTGAGCTGAGGTTGAACAAGGGGTAAATTTTGGACTTGTTGAGTGGAGAAGATATTGCACATGGAGTGACCTTAGCATGCACAGAAGTGCAGATCAGAAAACTCAGTAAGCAGTAATTAGACTGTTGTGGGATCAGAGCATAGGGTGTTGGTGTATCTGCGTGGGCAGGGGACAGTTACAGGACACAAGGCTCGAAAGGCAAGCTGGGCTGAGGTCATGAACAGCATTCTGTGCCCAGGCATTTGAATACTTTTCTTTAGGCCACTGGGAGTATCTTTTGAGTACAGCAGTAAAGAAAGCTGAAATTGTCTTTCAGATAAATCACTCTAGTTACAATAGGAAAGATAGATTTCGAAGATAAGATAGTTGAGGTAGAGCCTCCTGCCCGGAAGCTATTAATTATAGTCTGAACCAGGACAGCAGAGGCCTGTTCAGGTCACATCTGATATCTGTTGTCTTAGCAGTATTCATTAAACATCTGCATTGTCTACCAGGTATTTTGTTAGGCATTGAGACTTTTTGTTTTTTTCTCTTAAAATATTTTTCATGGCCTTCTTCCCTATTCTCACTGGGACCATCAAAGGCAAAGCTCTCAACCCTTCATGCCTGAATTACTAGCCACAGTCCCTGTGGACTCCAGGGTCTCTCTCTAGTCCTGTTTATTTTGTGTATCACTCACAAAATAATATTTACATGTGATCTTCATCATTTTACTTTTTTCCTTTGAAAGCTTAATTTTCTCCCATACCAATCAAGTTTTAATTCGTTTTCTGGGTATCAGGGCCTTCAGCCTGGCTCTTCCCTAAATAACCAAATTTTTCTTAAGACTTTCTACCATAAAAATGCTCTTATTAGTTGATTTTCTTAGAGCACACTCATTCTGCCCCCTTGCCTTTCTCCCCTGTGATCTTCTTGGTGTGAGTATTCTCTGTATTTTCTTACTCAAATTCTTCCCATCTTTCTAGTCTTAGCTCAAGTGTCATCTCCTCCCCTAAATTTCCTCTACATCTTCCTAGAAAGGATTATTCTCTTACACTGTTTTTCTATCCCCAAGGTGTATCTAGCCCTTAGTTGTGGCTTCCACCCTCATTGTGCCTGCGTGGTTACAGTATGAATGCAGGGGTGCCAGCTGTCCTAACCAAGTTCCACACAGGAAAAAGGAGTACAAAGGGCAAAGGCAGCAGCTCTTCCAGCTGAGTCAGCCCCATTTAAAGAGCTCTCCCAGAAGTCCTACCCAGTGACTGTCGCTAGACTGGCCTCTTTGGTCACCCCTAGGTGCAAGACAACTCTTTTAGGGAGTCTTACTGAGAGTTTCAATGTTAAACAAGTCCAGAGGGCACTGTTCACACAGAAAACAATACATGAAAAAAATGGAGTGTTTTGTATTTTTATCTGGGTGATGATGACATGGTAAACATGCATGAAAGGTCATCAAGCTGTATATTTAAGATTAGTAAATGTCATACTTTTCTGAATTTGTTATACTTTTCAATTAAAAAAGTTAATGCCCCTCTTCCCCAGAGTTGTGGTGACCCTAGGCAGATTGCTTCTGGTATAATTAGGATTATGTTATCAGAAGGACATAAGGAAGAGCGGATATTGGTCTGGGTATCTCAATATCCTTGTCACATGTGTAGGACTTTTTTCTGAAGGGTAGTGATGCTTTTGACATATAAGCCAAAGTTTTAATATATTTGTGTTTAATGTGATTTATTTATCATAGTGAAATATGAACTTAAATGTAACAATGTTCTATACACCATTTTAACCTCTGGTATAAAAAGTTATTAAAGATTTTCTTTTTGTTTGATATTTAGTAAATACTGTTAATAACTTGGGAGAAGGCAATGGCACCCAACTCCAGTACTTTTGCCTAGAAAATCCCATGGACGGAGGAGCCTGGTAGGCTGCCAGTCCATGGGGTCGCTAGAGTCGGACACGACTGAGTGACTTCACTTTCACTTTTCACTTTCATGCATTGGAGAAGGAAATGGCAACCCACTCCAGTGTTCTTGCCTGGAGAATCCCAGGGACGGGGAAGCCTGGTGGGCTGCCGTCTATGGGGTTACACAGAGTCGGACACGACTGAAGCAACTTAGCAGCAGCAGCAGCAGTTAATAACTTGATGTTGAGACATTTCAGCAAAAATAAAAGCATTGGCTTTGAAAAATAAAATATTAATACTATATGTTAATTTTTACTTGCTGTAAGATATAAACAATAAGTGAAAACTCAGTGTATACTTTTTGACTGCTTTTATGTAGTAGAAGCAATATCGGTTTTATCAAGTCAGTACTACAAGGATTCAGAACACTTGCTACCATAAAATCAACATCCTTTCACTAGTTCAAACCTGATAAATAAAAAGTGAGTTCATTGCAGTTCAGTTCAGTTGCTCAGTCGTGTCTGACTCTTGGCAACCCCATGAATCACAGCACGCCAGGCCTCCCTGTCTATCACCAACTCCCGGAGTTCACCCAAACTCATGTTCATCGAGTCGGTGATGCCATCCAGCCATCTCATCCTCTGTCATCCCCTTCTCCTCCTGCCCCCAATCCCTCCCAGCATCAGAGTCTTTTCCAATGAGTCAGCTCTTTGCATGAGGTGGCCAAAGTACTGGAGTTTCAGCTTTAGCATCAGTCCTTCCAAAGAACACCCAGGGCTGATCTCCTTTAGAATGGACTGGTTGGATCTCCTTGCAGTCCAAGGGACTCTCAAGAGTCTTCTCCAACACCACAATTCAAAAGCATCAATTCTTCGGTGCTCAGCTTTCTTCACAGTCCAACTCTCACATCCATACATGACCACTGGAAAAACCATAGCCTTTACTAGATGGACCTTTCTTGGCAAAGTAGTATCTCTACTTTTTAATATGCTATCTAGGTTGGTCATAACTTTCCTTCCAAGGAGCAAGCATCTTCCAACTTCATGGCTGCAATCACCATCTGCAGTGATTTTGGAGCCCCCCAAAATAAAGTCTGACACTGTTTCCATTGTTTTTCCATCTATTTCCCATGAAGTGATGGGACCAGATGCTATGATCTTCGTTTTCTGAATGTTGAGCTTTAAGCCAACTTTTTCACTCTCCTCTTTTACTTTCATCAAGAGGCTTTTTAGTTCCTCTTCACTTTCTGCCATAAGGGTGGTATCATCTGCATATCTGAGGTTATTGATATTCCTCCTGGCAATCTTGATTCCAGCTTGTGCTTCTTCCAGCCCAGCGTTTCTCATGATGTACTCTGCATATAAGTGAAATAAGCAGGGTGACAATATACAGTCTTGACATACCCCTTT
>NW_011494638.1:3921091-3948447 GCF_000754665.1 Bison bison bison | reverse complement strand
AAGTGGCAGGTCAGGTGGTCTGGTATTCCCATCTCTTTCAGAATTTTCCACAGTTTATTGTGATCCACACAGTCAAAGGCTTTGGCATAGTCAATAAAGCAGAAATAGATGCTTTTCTGGAACTCTCTTGCTTTTTCCATGATCCAGCGGATGTTGGCAATTTGGTCTCTGGTTCCTCTGCCTTTTCTAAAACCAGCTTGAACATCTGGAAGTTCATGGTTCACGTATTGCTGAAGCCTGGCTTGGAGAATTTTGAGCGTTACTTTACTAGCGTGTGAGAGAGGGCAATAAAATTAATAATAAGTTAAAATCCAATCTATTTTTAAGTGGTTGCAAATATTTAAATTTTTGAAATTGTGTCTTTTATTGTATTTTAGAAAAAAATGGGAAAATAAGAAACTAAATCCACTTTGTTATGGTAACTTAGAAAATGGTTGACATGTGACAAGTCTTGGCTTTTGTATTAAGTTTCACATGTAATTTAAAATACATTGTAAGTAACAGGAATTAGGAAATGGCAATGTTTACAAGCATTTATTTCTTGGTGTCTGTGGCTTGATGTTCACTTCTTTAAACATTAAAAGTAGAGCTGATTTGCAGTGTGTTAGTTTCTGGTGTACAGCAACATGATTCAGTTATACACACAAACACACAGGTATGTGTGTATATATATATTCTTTTTCATTGTAGGTTATTATAATATACTGAATATAGTTCCAGTGTTCACTTGTTTTTAAGCAAAGGCTGTTTTTTCCTTCCTTAGGTTCATCCTCAGCAACACCGGCTTCTATTTGAAGTGTTTGATGAAAATCGATTGGTAAGTCCTACCGTACAAACATAAACTGTGAAGCAAGGGTATACTTGAGTAACAAGCAAAAGTAGGCCAGGAATCTGTGAAGTGAGAGGTGCTTTCGAGGTGGTTATGGAAAGACTGGGCAAAGTGGTGGATAGAATTTTTCCCCCCCGCCTTTCCTGGTGCTCCTCTCTACTCTTCTATTCTCCCTGGCACCTCTCCTGATTATCAGTTCTCAGCAGATTTCATGGTCTTCCTCAAGGTCTCTCACGGCAGGGGATTCAGAAAAGTCAGCCTCTTGGCCTGACCTTCCTGCACACTTATGCTGGTACCCTGGTTGATAGTCCCAGGCTCAGGAGCCTTCCCCTCCACACTCCAGTGGAGGTCTTGAGGTTGCCTGTATCCAGTTATGACATCCCATCCTTTCCCTTATCCCTACTCTTCTACTGAATACAAAGGAAAACCTCTCTAACTGATGAAATTAAGTCTTCTAAAGAATTGCCGAAGTTCAGAGAGACAAAAAGCAAATATAACCTGTTTTTATTTTTATAAAAGGATAGTTGTGATTCCTAATTTCCTAAAGACTGTCTTGAAGTCCTACCCTCTTCCTAATTTGTCTTGAAACTGTATTTCAAACCTTTTTAGCATTTTACATTTACATTTAAACCTGTAAGATTTGAATATGGAGGCATAAGAACAGTGTTATGTAGTCAAAGCTTATCAATTACTAAACAGAAGCACAACAAGAATTAAAACAGTTTTATTCATTTTGTAGCTAACATAGAAACTAGATTTTTTAAAGAATCTATTTTTAGTGTTGGACTATATAACACTTGGTTTTATAGATGTGATAACTGTACTAGTAACAGAAGATATTGGAGAAGGGAATGGCGACCCACTACAGTATTCTTACCTGGAGAATTCCACGGACAGAGGAACCTGGCAGGTTATAGTCCATGGGGTCACAAAGAGTCAGACACAACTAAGCTACTAAGCTCAGCACAGCACAACTGAAGATATTTCAGATGAAATGATTAATTAGTATCATTATAGGCAAAGGTACTTTTTTGCAGCCAAGGGAGATTTCATCACTAACTTGGCAATCTAATTTTGTAAGGCTCAGTGACAGATGTTGATGATTTGCTTATCATTTGGTTAGTCACAGAGCTTTTTATTTTCTGTTTGTATTTTTGCCTTTTTAAAAATAAAATGGAGAATGTTTTCACTTTTTCCTTCTGTTGCTACAGATCTGTTTTCCTTCTTGATGGGACCAGGTGAAATTTAGTATTGGTGTTTTGTAATCATGAAATAAACATACAAAAATATGTGTACTATAATATTTATCTTAAATAATAAGACAAATATCTATATGCTTATTATTCAACTTAAGAACTTGAACATTACCAAAACCTTCAAAACATCCTTTAACCCTTCCAATAACATCTCCTTTTTCTCTCCCACAAGTAGTAACCACTGTCCTGAATGTTGTGCTTATCATTTCTTTGCTATTTAACAACTTTTATCACGTATATATGTATCCCTAAAAAACATAGTGGTTTCCGTTTTCATATTTTTGGATTTACTAAAATAGTAGCACTGTGAATAATTCTTTCCTCTGTGACATGCTTTTGGCTTAATGATATATTTGTGAGGTCAATCCATAGGAACATATTTCACAAGTGCATAGTTTTCCCTTCATCTGCAAATGCTGTAATACCACAATTTATGTATTTATCCTGCTTAATAGATATGAGTGTTGTTTCCAGGTTTGTGCTATTACCAATTGATAAACATTCTTGTTGTGTTTCCTGATACACATGTATGATTGTATCTCTAAGATTAATATTTTGGGCTTGAATTGCTGGTCATGGTATTACTGTGTTATTTTTCCTGTTGTTCGTGATACCAGTGTGACTTTCTCCCTGATTCTTGGGCACATCATTAGTGAACTTTTTTATTTGAATTATTTGCATATTGTACACAAGGAGGGATAGCTCATGCTGATGCTTTCCACCTGCTTATAGTTATCTAGTCTTTTTGCCAGTAATCTTAGTATGGTGTGACTCTTCATTGCCAAAACTAATATTTGTCATGCTCTGATTAGTGCATTAACACTCCTTGAGCATTTACCGTGTATAGCGTATATACAGGGTATCATGATTTGTCAAAAGAAAAAAGCATTGCTTATGATATTAACAATGGAATATTTCTAAAAGCAAAAAGAAAATAATGCATTGAGCAGCATATTCTAGATCCCTATACCAAAGAGTCAGAATTCCTTGTAGTCCAACTTGTGTTTTGGTATATTAGCTTATAGCTCTATACAAATTATTTAATCCTTCTGAAGACATTTTATGAAAATAAAATGAGACAGTAGCTATCAAAGCACTTGAAAATTTTTCATCATTAATATAATGTGTGATTTAGAGTTCATGGACTTGTGCATTTACGGCTGTCTGATATCACATTTTGTGTGTTAATTATAGTATGCATTTTTGGCATACATTGTGTTCAGTACTCTGTTATGCATTAGAAATATAGTTTTTCTTAAGAAGCTCACTTTACTAGCAAAAAGGAATAAGAAATAATTAAGAGTGGTGCATGTCATTGTAATGCTCTGATTTGTTGCTGGTCCCAGCAGGTAATTGAAGTGTACAGATTACCTGAGATGTCACAGAAGCTATAGCCATTGATGGAATAACAAGCTGGATTGTGTAGCAGTAAATTGACCTGTGCACTGTAAATGCCATTTTACCTTCTCCTGTAGCATTCACAACTAAGTTAGAGACACATCCTTTTCCTAGCAAGGTTCTCTTTGGAATGTATGGCAAAGAGCAAATATACTTTAAGGAGAAAGAATTTCTAGTATTCTGGAAAATGTTTGCAATATAAGTGATATTTTTTCAGCCAGTTTTAAGAACCTGGGGATTATAAACTATCATAGTTGGGTAATGGTGTTGTTAAGGGTGATGGGATGTTTGGGACTGATGTGCCTTTAAATGAATTCTATATATACCAATGCAAAAGTTAGTGCTTCTGTGTCGCTCATTTCAGTTCAGTCGCTCAGTTGTGTCCGACTCTTTGTGACCCCATGGACTGCAGCACACCAGACTTCCCTGTCTATCACCAACTCCCAGAGCTTTCTCAAACTCATGCCTATCAAGTTGGAGATGCCATCCAGCCATCTCATCCTCTATCATTCTCTTCTCCTGCCTTCAATCTTTCCCAGCATCAGGGTCTTTTCCAATGAGTCAGTTCTTCACATCAGGTGTCCAAAGTATTGGAGTTTCAGCTTCAGCATCAGTCCTTCCAGTGAATATTCAGGACTGATCTCCTTTAGGATGGACTGGATGGATCTTCTTGCAGTCCAAGGGACTCTCAAGAATCTTCTCCAGCAACACAATTCAAAAGCATCAATGCTTCAGTGCTCAGCTTTCTTTATAGTCCAACTCTCACATCCATACATGACTACTGGAAAAACCATAGCTTTGACTTTGTGGACCTTTGTTGGCAAAGTAATATCTCTGCTTTTTAATATGCTGTCTAGGTTGGTCATAACTTTTCTTCTTCAAGGAGCAAGTTTCTTTTAATTTCATGGCTGCAATCACCATCTGCAGTGATTTTGGAGCCCAAGAAAATAAAGTCTCTCACTGTTTGCATTGTTTCCCCATCTATTTGCCATGAAGTGCCATGATTTTGATTTTTGAATGTTGAATTTCACTCTCCTCTTTTAGTTTCATTAAGAGGCTCTTCAGTTCCTCTTCACTTTCTGCCATAAGAGTGGTGTTATCTGTATATCTGATGTTATTGATATTTCTCCTTGCAGTCTTGATTCCAGCTTGTGCTTCATCCAGCCCAGCATTTCTCATGATGTACTCTGCATATAAGTTAAATAAGCAGGGTGACAGTATACAGCCTTGACATACTCCTTTCCCAATTTGGAACCAGTCCATTGTTCCATGTCCGGTTCTAACTTGCTTCTTGACCTGCATACAGGTTTCTCAGGAGGCAGGTAAGGTGGTCTTATATTCCAGTCACTTTAAGAATTTTCCACAGTTTGTTGTGATCCACACAGTAAAAGGCTTTAATGTAGTCAATGAAGCAGAAGTAGATGTTTTTCTGGAATTCTCTTGCTTTTTCTGTGATCCAATCTCTGGTTCCTCTGCCTTTTCCAAATTCAGCTTGAATATCTGGAAGTTCTCGGTTCACATACTATTGAAGCCTAGCTTGGAGAATTTTGAGCATTTCTTTGCTAGTGTGTGAGATGAGTGCAATTGTGTGGTAGTTGCATTGCCTTTCTTTGGGATTGGAATGAAAACTGACATTTACCAGTCCTGTGGCCACTGCTGAATTTTCCAAAATTGCTGGCATATTGAGTGCAGCACTTTCACAGCATCATTTTTTAGAATTTGAAATAGCTCAACTGGAATTCTATCACCTCCACTAGCTTTGTAGTGATGCTTCCTAAGGCCCATTGACTTTACCTGTCTGGCTCTAGGTGAGTGATCACACCATCATGGTTATCTGGGTCATTAAGATCTTTTCGTATAGTTCTTCCATGTATTCTTGCCACCTTTTCTGCTTGCCATCTTCTGCTTCTGTTAGGTCCATACCATTTCTGTCCTTCATTGTGCCCATCTTTGCATGAAAAGTTCCCTTGGTATCTCTAATTTTCTTGAAGAGATCTCTAGTCTTTCCCATTCTATTGTTTTCCTCTATTTCTTTGCATTGATCACTGATGAAAGTTTTCTTATCTCTCCTTGCTATTCTTTGGAACTCTGCATTCAGATCGGTATATCTTCCTTTTCTTCTTTGCCTTTCACTTCTCTTCTTTTCTCAGCTATTTGACTTCTCCTCAGACAACCATTTTGCCTTTTTGCATTTGTTTTTCTAGGGGATGGTCTTGATCACTGCCTCCTATACAGTGTCATGAACCTCTGTCCATAGTTCTTCAGGCACTCTATCTATGAGATCTAATCCCTTGAATCTATTTGCCACTTCCACTGTATAATCGTAAGGAATTTGATCTAGGTCATACCTAAATGGTCTAGTGGTTTTCCCTACTGTCTTCAGTTTAAGTCCGAATTTTGCAATAAGGAGTTCATGATCTGAGCCCCAGTCAGCTCCCAGTCTTGTTTTTGCTCACGGTATAGAGCTTCTCCATCTTCGGCTACTACCCAAAGTGACACATGTGTGTCACTACCCAAGAGCTATGTCTGGACACATCCAGCCTCTGAAGCCTTAGGAGACTCCTATATTTCATATTCTAGGTGGACATGCTGTGCATCTCAAGTTTAGTGGTTGTGTTAGTCAAGGTTGTCCAGAGAAACAAAACCAATAGGGTACACATACATGCACACGGAGAATAAGAGAGGGAGAGATAATGAGGTGGGGGGGGGATTGATTTATTTTAAGGCATTGGCGTGTCTGAAATCCGTGAGGTGGTACTGGGAGGTTGCAGATTCAAGTAGGAGTAAGGCATCTGAAATCTGTACAGCTGGGCCGCAAACTGGAAACTCAGGCAGGGTTTCTTGTTACAGTCTTAAGGCAGAATTCTTGCTTCCAGAAATCTGTCTTTTTTCTTAAGTCCTTTAACTGATTGAGGTCCACTACCACCCACTCCAATATTCTTGCCTGGAGAATCCTGTGGACAGTGGAGCCTGGCAGACTACAGTCCATGAGGTTGCAAAGAGTTGGACATGACCGAAGTGACTTAGCATGAACGCAAAACTTATGGAGGGCATTTTGCTGTATTTAATGTCTACTGATTTAAATGTCAATCACATCTAAATAATAGCTCCATAGCAACACTTGGATGGGTGTTTGACTCAAAACTTAGCCAAGTCAACATGCGCAATTAAGCCTCACAGGGGACATCGACCTTCAGAGTTCTAGTCAATGATTAGTATAATCCTGAGCCTGTCCATAGGGGTATTTAACCACATTTATTTTCTGTGTAGATAATCGAAAACTAAATATCTCAGAATGTGGGGTCCTGAGCTTCTGTCTAATCCTAAAATATGATCTGTTTCATTCTAGAATATAAAATGCTCTGTGATTTGCATAGATTCCTCCCAAGTGAGGTCTGGTATCACTCTCCAACTCTTCTCCCCTTGAGGTTAGGGTTGATACTCCTCTCTTGGCATCTCTTTGGCCAGGAGGCTACATCTTATCCCAGGTTCTCTAGGTTGCACACTGCTCTATTAGTGGTACAGATCCTGTGCAATCCTAGACCAGAGCCAGGAATGCAAACTGTTTAACCTTTCTAGAATTGAAACGCAGCCTAGAGTACAAGGAATTGCATTTGATTATCTTACTTTTCCTTGGCTGAAGCCCTCTTTGCAGATGTTTCAAGTATTTTGCCTTCTTGTCCAGCTGCAGTGTTTTGATATTTCTTTAGAAGTAGTAGCTAGGTCCATCCACCATCCCTCCAGCCTCATCTCTGGTGTTACTTGGTGCTTACATCGTTCCAGCGCGATCTCAGGAGGATCAGAAGATATGCTTAGTTGTGATCCTGGAAGCTTAAAATGTAGTTAGGGGACATGAAGCTGATATTTAGAGTGAAGCTTACTGTAGCTTTACTATAAGAGAAAGAGAAAATGCTTATTCAATTAATTGTTTCATATTAACACCCAAAAGAGATTTGCTGATTAACTGGAATTTTTAGACTACAGGCATGAGTGGTTGATCTCATAGGTTAGCTTATTAGAAATAATCCATTTATTGAGTCATCCCTAACTTAATTTGAGAAGGAAAGCTGAAGTTTTTTGAAGGTATAGTGAAAAGATTAGGACTCTTCCTTATATAAAGAAAGAAAGATTATAAGGGAATATGTACTGAAGTCTATAAAATCATAATGTAGATTATACCAAACCAAAACAACATAACAATTTTATTACTAAGTTTACAACTGTACACATTCTAAAACATAGTAGTATCTCATTCTAGTCAGAAATAGAATCTAGTAAATTCCATATTTCTGTTTTGTCCTGTCTTAATTGATTAAAAACACTGTTTAGAAAATTATGATTGAGAACAGATCTATCCTAAGTTTTCTTTTTTAAACAAAGTGCAAGTATATGTTTTACATATTTGCTTTTACTTAGGAAAAAAAAAACTTACTTAGAAAAGTACAACTTGGGTGTAGTACTATGTGGTGTAAACAACTGAACTATTTTACTTTTTACTTTCCTATGAATGAGCCAGTATATATTTATTACTGGAGTTCCAGCTGTAAAATTCAGGTAAGAAGTTTAAATATACCCTAGAGTATTATTTAAAAATAAATGTGTTTCTTTCAGATAGAATACCAACCTTGGTCTATGACTTTTAGGGGAGAAATTAAAATATTAAACTTTTATTACCTAGTAAACTGAAAATAAAGTAAAGGTTAAATAAATACAAAGCAGAAATATATATATATATATACAAAATCACAACGTCTAAAAGGACAAACAGTATATTGTTCTCTCCTGCGGGAGCTTTATCAGCAGTGGTAAGTAATTCCATCTTTAGGTCAGTGCTAGTACTCAAAAATGTAAACAAGGATGTACTTTGTCTATATAAAGAAATATGCCATACGGTTTATGCTTCTTTATAGATATCAAACAACTAAATGAATTGTTTCAATGCACCAGTAGGGGCCAGCAAAGAGCTCTTAGAGTTTTTCAGAATAGAGTTGGCAATGAGATATGTTTATTTGATGTGTTAAATCCTTTTTAGACTTCTTTACTTACCACAACACTCTCTTAAGTGAATGAATTGCATAGACAGTGGAATAAAATATCTTGTGTGCTCAAACTATATTGGGGTATAGTTTTTCTGTCTAATCTGCATATATTTTTAATGGAATGTTTGCTTAGGCTATTTCTTGGCAGAATTTTAATAGTCAAAATATAAATGGAATCATTTAAAGACTGTACTGCTTGGCTGGAAAGGCCTTAAAATTACAGGGGAAAATGCTTGGTGACAGCTTCTCACAAACGTTTTTTTCTCAGACGTATGCTCAATTTTTGCAATAGTATTACTAGGCAAATTTTGTATTTCGATCCTTCAGCTTTCACTTTTTATAAGTACGTAGTGTTTTGGAAACTAAGATATTTATGTTTGGTTTAATGCTAAACTTTTAATTCACCCCCAAAGTTTTGGTATTTCCAAATATATACAAACATTTGAACTTTCTCCTTTTAAAAATATTAACAGTCTATATTCCTTTCTACATTTACTAAGTTGACTGGATTCCTAGTATGGCCACTATTTGGAAATGCAATCCTTGATTTGATACTCAATTACATGGAGTTTCATTCCTACCAACTTCCTGTAATCCTATCCCTATGGGTAAAAATATTAGTGGTCAAACTCTGCTGGAGAAAGTATAGGCACCGTGATTCACAGAGTTAAATGTTCATTTAGTAGAGCTGGAGTGAAAAAAATACTGTTTCAACTTGAAATGCTAGAAGATTGTTGTTCTTGTGTTACTCATTCATGCAAATTGGAGAAGGTATAATTGAAACAAGGTTGGCAGTGTTTGAGGCAGTGTGCTGCAGCTGAGCTCAGCTTAAAGGTCGCTGGAAATCAAGTGCTTTGTAAGTGAAGGCATTTTGACTACAAGCGATTCAAGACATTTTGGAAACGTCAGTCTCAGTAATGGGCTGTCTTTTTCTTTCTGTGCTATCTGGTCTTTAAGGTTTTGCTTAGGATAAAAACTACTACTTCTGAGCTCTTTCAGGCACCACAAATGATTTTTTCTTTTGCTGCAGTGCAGCTGCTTCTAGCCTGTCTACCGACAGAGATCTTTGTTATGACTCTCAGCCCTTAACATGTTTGGAAATGAGAACAAATGGCACAAAGCTTACGATTGCACTTTGCAGCCAGAAGAAGCAATACTTATCCTTTGTCAGAAACCTCCGGAGATGATTTGGATAGCAGCATTCACATGTGCTTCACGAGACCAACACGGATTTCAACGGCGAACGTGGTTCAAATGAAGCTGACTCCCAAACAGACTGCACTAGCTCCGTTAATAAAGGAAAACCTTAAGTCTCGGGAAAGATCATCTTTTCCTTCACCTGAAAATGTTCATAAAAAGAGCAGCTGTCTGCAGATATCATTACAACCAACAAGGTACAGTGGATGTCTTCAGTCTGGCAATGTCTTAGCTGATGGTGATGATGCTTCATTTACTTGTGTCTTAAAGGATGGCAGTGCTGTGGTTGATAATGAACTGAATGCCATGGATGATGGTAACCTCTTAAGCAGTCCTGCCATTTGCAGTGGTAGTCTTAGTAACTTTGCAGCCAGTGAAAATGGGTCTTACAGCAGCAATGGTAGTGATTATGGGTCCTGCACAAGTATCACCAGTGGAGGTTCATACACCAACAGTAACATCAGTGACAGCAGTGGTTATACTTTTCCACCAACTGATGATACCTTTTTTGGTGGAAATTTATCTTCTGACAGCGCCTCCAATAGAAGTGTGCCAAACAGGAATACTACTCCATGTGAAATTTTTTCAAGAAGTACAAGTACAGTTCCCTTTGTCCAGGATGACTTGGATCATGGACTAGAGATTATGAAATTGCCAGTGAGCAGGAACTCGAAAATTCCACTAAAACGTTGTTCATCCTTAGTCATTTTTCCTAGGAGTCCTTCAAATACCCCACCAACTTCTCCAACAAGTACAGGTACTCTTTCAAGCAAAGGATCCTATCAGACCTCACACCAGTTTATTATTTCTCCTAGTGAAATTGCCCACAATGAAGATGGCACTAGTGCTAAGGGATTTCTTTCAACAGCTGTCAATGGACTTCGGTTATCCAAGACAGTCTGTACTCCCGGAGAAGTAAGAGACATACGGCCTCTTCACAGGAAGGGCTCGTTACAAAAGAAAATCATTATTGCAAATAATAGTCCAAATCAGACTGTCTGTGAAAAGCCATCTGAAGGATATTCTTGTGTTTCACTGCATTTTACCCAACAGAAAGCAACTGCATTAGATTGTGAAGCAGCAAATGGTGATTGTAAACCAGAGATGTCAGAAACTGAGCTTAATTCTGATCCAGAGTTTATTAAGCTTATGCATAGGACATCTGCATGTTTACCATCCTCCCAAAATGTAGATTATCAAATAAATATCAATGGACAGTTGGAAAGACCAAATTTACAGATAAACAAAAACCATGCTCTTTTACAGAGAAGTATTTCATTGGGGGGAACTTATCCAAATGTTTCCTGTTTATCTAGCATTAAGCACAATTGTTCTAAGGGGGGACCATCTCAATTACTCATAAAGTTTGCATCTGGAAATGAAGGTAAAGTTGATAATTTAACCAGAGACAGCAACAGAGATTTCACAAAAGAACTACCTAATTCTTTAAAGCATTCTTGTAAGGTAAGTTTCCTTTGATTTTGGAAAATGTTAATTTATACTAGAATAGCTCTGTGAAATATTTGGTAAAATTTATTATAACTTGGCTGCTTTATATATTTTTTTGGTCCTTAGCTAGCAAGTACTTTGTAGTCATGAACTTGATAATTGTGAATCTAAAAAATGCCTAATAGTTTTTCACTCTATTTATTATTTTATCAGCATACAAAATATGCATTAAAAAAAAAACCTTTCCAAAGTGATTTAAGCCATAAAACATTCTGTAGCATAAGAACAGGCTTTAACTAATAATTTGTTTTATAATATTTTGCCTTAGTATATTTTCCCCTTGAGTGGCATGGTGTTTTAAAGTCTAACTCCGTATTTCATTCTTATTTTCAAAAATGCTCATTTAGTATTTATTTTAAAGCATTATAAATGCTTTAAGCATTAAGCATTTTGAAAAAAAGCCCTTTTAAGCCCTCTTTAAGCTTTATGAAAAAAGTAAAATATCGAAAGCCACTTAAAGTATTAAACAGTAAAAAGTCTACTTAAATGTGAAACTTTTCTTATAAGTGAACATAGAGAAAATATTTCTTTGAAATACATATATTTATTTGATCATTGATAAAAACTATTATACTGAATGTTTAAAGCAGAGGAAAAATAAATGGTATTTGCATTTGTATATACCCTTAACCACAGGAATTTTGTTCCACCCTGTTTTTCTTTAGCTACCAGTTAAGAATGCCTTCTAAAATGTAACTCATTCCTTCAATAATATTGAACTCTAAATTTTATATTTTTATGGTTTCAATTGCTAGGCATTTCCTAGTTATCTTATTAATTTGTTATTTGGGTAATTTTGCTTTATTATGGTAGTAATTTAACTCCAGTGAATCTTAACCAAAACAATTTTTTGTGTAATTTGGCCATTCCAAAGTATTTTAAGTGTTTTGAACTTGAATAGATTTTTTAAATTTCTGTGTTTGGAAGATCTTGCCAGATTTTAGGAAATTTTAAAAAAAGTATTTCTGACTAAACCAATTCTAGATGACAGTACATAATAGTCTGAGGCAAAGAAACTTATCTGCTTATCTGTGTTTATATAACACTTACTATCAAAATTAAAGTGTTTTTTAAAATTTCTGGGCAAATAAAATATTAAATATTTGCTAGTTTGTTTTCTCTCTTTTGAAATCTGATGAATATAATAATTCTTATTACCAATGCCCAGATGTTAATATAAGCAACTACTTTACTGAGGATGAATAAAAATCACATTTCATATTCCAATGTATGTTTTAGAATTATTAATTCCGTTTGCAAAACTTTTAAAACACTAACTGTTAAGAGATTATAATCCATTCAATTATTTTGTCTCCTAAAAAAAGCAATTAAGTGATACTGTGAAAAAACGTATTAGTAGTTTGCTAATTGAATTACATGTACCTTGCAAATGTATTTTACGTTTAATGAAATAATTAACCTGAAACAAATAATTGACCTAGAAATATTTATAAAAATATTCTTTAAAGAATTGATTTTGTGGTAATATTATAGTTTGTTGTTGTTGATACTTTTGAAAAAATGGTCTTTTTAATGTTTTTAAATTAAATTTGACTGCCTTTTGTGTGGCTAAAAGATATACTTTCACTGGTTTTTCTTTAAAATTGGGTAAGCTAACTTAAACATATTTTGTGACAGCTGAATGCCTAGCTTTCTGCAGAATCTATTTTTTGCTAGATTATTCAGTTATAAAATAGTTGAAGTGTGTCGTTTGCTGGAAAGCTCTAAGTTGTTTCTCCTCTTAATGTTTATTAAACAACTTTTTATATAAGAATTGTAAACAACATAGGACCATTAAACAACACGTGCTAGATCTAAACTGATCTAATTGATTAATGGTAAATTAAGGGCTTGTTTTAAGAGGAAAATAGTAATGTTGTTTTTTCTAAACATAGCAGTGACAACAATAATGGGGTTTTAGAAATAATCCTGTGTTTATCAATAATTATATATTAATCTAATTATAGTGGTATATTGTAACTCACTTATAAATAAACAGCTCCCAAAATATTTCCCATGACTCCAGTTAGTCTGGGTTAGTATTCTGATATGCTGAGTCTGGATTCACATTTAACAAGTTGATATTAGAGTAGCATTTAGTAATGTCAGCTATCTGTACCCAGCAGCCGTGAAATTAAATCACTGCTTTGGTCAGGGACCCTGGTTTTTAAAACATGAAGAGGTCTACAGATTCTTTTCTTCTGTGTTTAGCATCCAGTCTCTAGCAGAATAGTATCCAGTTTCTAACTCTATAATCAACAGCTCATTAATGGCTAATTATTTAAATCTAGTGAGAACTTTTATATGTATCTGCAACTTGGGTCTGTGTGTTGTTTACAATTTAGAATGAAGAAGAGACTTTGTAATCTGCATGATCATGTTTATCTCACTTATTTGCCTTCAAAGGATGTACCAATAACTGGCATATATTTATTGTATATACTTTTTGAGAGACAATATTACTTTTGTAAAGGCTTTATAATCTAGAAGTAGGCATTTGACATTTTAACATTGTGTGTCTTATCAGCTTGATCAAGAGAGAGATTAAGTAGGTGAGATGGTTTTTATTCAGTTACAAAAATTACCATTAGGTTTCTAAAATCTGTATAATTGTTAGTTTACTCTGTTATTGTTTCACTTTTCCCTATCTATGTTTTTAAAATTTCCTGTGTTGTTAGGATGCTCAGAAATGTCATTGCCCTGTTATTTTAAATACTTTAGCATTTGCCCCAGCTTGTTAATGTCTTCCATTCTTCATGTATATGCATATTTTTTTCAGAAAGTTTGGCTTTACATTTTTCTTTTTATTGTAAAGGTTTTTGTTTATTTTCTGTTATTTAATCTCAGATAGGTAAATTGCTTAAGCCTGGTATGGTAGAACTTTAAAAAACTGTCTCAATTATTTCAAAGCCTTTAAAACTAATCTCAAGATTGTACGTTTCAATAATATATTTAGTTGTTCTTCCCAGAATAACTGTTTTAAATATACACTGTTTTCAGTGTTCCATTATTTTCTGTCCTCATTTTATTAACTTTAGCAGAATATTTAGAGACATTTGGTTAAATTTATTTTGAACACTTAATCTTTCCTATAAAAATCAATATAGTTTATAAATATTGACTCTAAAACTGTGATGCAACAATGTTAATGACCAGTTTTAGAAACTTGGAGAGAAGTATGTGCTTGTACATGTGCATTTCTTAGAACTGAAGAACTAAAATACTAATTTCAGGGTGGTTCAGGGAGCTAAATTGTTTTCTTCAGAAATATTTTATATTTCTCTGGAGATGTTTCTTTAATTCATTCATCTAGCACATGTGTGAGTGCCTCCTGTTTGCCAGGCACGGACTCAAGCTCTGGGAATAAAAGATAATAAAGCACAGTGTCTTCCTGGGGGAAATCCCATTCTCCTTAGAGACATATTGGTAGACAAGAAAATTCTCAGACTAAAATGTGATGTGCTCAATAGAGCTGCATATGAGAAAGTGAGAAAGATGCAACAATATTTGTCTGAAGGAGAGGACCCGGTTGGTAGTCAAGGCTTCACAGGGGAGGTGACATTTGAGTTGAATCTTAATGGGTGAGTTGGAGTTCCCCAGGCAGAGAATCAAGGAGGATATTTAGGGCAGGGATTCTCAGTCTCAGCACTTTTTTGTTGCGGAGGGCTGTCCTTTGTCTTGTAGGATGTAAGCAGCATCCCTGGTGTCCATTTACTCAGTGCCAGTGGCATCATCTGCCTCAGTTGTCACAATCAAAAAATGTCTCCGGACATGGCCAAATGCCCCCCAGGGGCAAACCTGACTGCTCTTGGGACACATTGCTGTAGGCAGAAGCAGCCACACGTACAAGGCTGGAGATGTGAAAGAACCACACTGTAAGTAGTTCAGTGTGACTGGAGTACACAGAGTCAGGGGTTGTGGTAGATGATAACACTGGAAGTGGTGGGAGTTCCATTGCGTGGAGCACCTCATGCTGAAGGAAAGCAGCGTGTCTCCTGCCGACAGACAGTAGTTAGGCGACGGAAAAGTTGTTATTGAGAGTGTAGTGTGCCTACTTTTGTGTTTTTAGATGATAATTTTTTTTTATGACACCATGGATTATAAGTGAATTAAACTTTTCTTAACTTGGCCAACTAGGTGAATGGTGACATCATGAACTAAGATAGGGAATTCAGGAGAAGGGGCCAGATTGGGAGGGCAAAGAAGAAACCATGAATCATTAAGTTTTTGTCCTGAGAAGTTACCCTGGTAGTGCTGCTGTCAAGTAGGGTAGTTGGAGATACGGGCTCTGGCTCAGGAGAGGAGTGAGAGCTGGAAATGTAGCTTGGGAGTTAAGCATCTAGTCAGATTTCCGTAAGGATGGACTAGAAAAAGCACGAAAGTGAGATGGGAGGAGTGATAAATCAGAGTTCTGGGGACTACTAACTTGGGAGAAGCAATGGAGGAGGAGATAAAAAGGAGACCAAGAGTCACCAGAGGGGCAGAGAGGCCAAAAGAGCTTAGAGGCCTGAGGGCCAAGAGAGTGGAAAATTCAAGGCGGGCAGCATACAATGCCATGGAATTTATGTATCCATTGAATGTAGGAGGTCTTCATAACTTCAGTAGGAGTAGGCTCAGGAGAACAGTGTGAAAGCCTGGATGAAAAAAGAATGAAACAGGTAAGGAAGCAAAACAGGTATAGCTTGTTTGCTCAGTGTCACAAAAATAGTCATGAGTTAGTGTAGGCAAGTTTTATATTTAATGGCTACAATGTAGAGGACAAGCGTGGTGTTAGGCAGATATAATTGCATAAGACAAATTGTTACAAGAATATTGCAGCCTGTTCTCTAGGAGAAAAAAAGTTCTGTTAGCTCCCTATTATTTCACCTTAGAACAATAGAATAAGTGAGCACAGGCAGAGAAAACTGAAGTGGAGAGTCGGCAATATGAAATGAAGGGAAAAAATTAGGAGTGAAAATGTGAGATGGCCTATGAGTAGGCATAACTCTCGGTGAGCAGGATTATTCAAATTTTCTCCTGCCCCTCCCTACCACCAAAAATAAGACAAAACAAAAATAGAGCTAGGTAGAAAACAAGTCAGGGTTTAAGGCTGCTTCCTAGACACTGCTTGGAGAAGAGGCCCTCTGTCTTGCTGTCACCTGCTTCTTCCAGGATATGGAGCCCACAGCAGCTACCTGTTGTGAGGCCTGGCCCTTCTAGATCCTCTCTCCCCTTATAGGGAACAGGATAGATGAGAAGAAGCTAGGATCAGAGCCTTTGTGGGCAGAAGGGTCTTGGCAGAGTCCCTGGGTGTGGCCTGCCAATGTGTTGAGATCAGGAAGATGGTTAGCAGAACAAATGAGTTCTGAGAAGGGGATCCAATGATCTTGTCAGCATATCCACAAAATACCTGAAATCTTGCTCAAGTGTGTGGTTGGGTATTCTTTGTTGGCCAAATGTGAGACTGGAAGGCTATGCTCAGGTAAAGACCCCACACTGAGAGATATAAGAAAGCCTTTCAAAACAAGAGGTAAACGCATCTGTGCTTGTTCAGTGAGATATTGGGAGGAAGCTCTCAACATAGCAGCAGTTGTTGGAAAGTAATTTTACTTTCACTGAAACTTAAAAAACCTGTATAATATAATTAGAGCAGAACTGAGAACTTCTGAGAGAAGCAGAAAATTCTGAGAACTTGGAAGGGCAAGAAACTAGCATGTTTATGTACCTTGTAACCCAATTCATGGATGGGTCATAATAAAGAACACCTTGACCAAGAGATCCCATGATGTTTCTAGTAAGGTTCTGGAATATCTGGGGGTGGGGGGAGGATAATGATTTCTCTTGATTTAGATGTATTACATCTAAGATAAAACTGTAACATTGTAACAAATTTTGTGATTTACTATAATAGAAAAAATATTACCAATCAAAAAGAAGTTTGTATCAAAGATATTGGTATTACAAGGGACAGTGGCTTTAAATGCAGTTGTTCATTAAATACAGAAACATTCTTAACTGAATTTTTATCTTTTGTCCTTCTTACCAGAGCTGAAGATAGCGTTTTATGATATAGCTAAAATAATATCTAGGACTGCTTCCTTTTTTCTCTCTTTTCTCTCAAATGTTTGTTGGTAAGCTGCCTTCTGAGCTACTGATCTGATCTGAAGCTGTCTTCTAATGCTTTAAGGATTACAATTAGAGAATAGTTCATTAAGTCATCATTTGGACTACCAATTTTCCAATTTTCATGTGTGTGTACCTCTCCTAGAAATCTTGTTAAAAGGCAGATTATGGTATAGTAGGTCTGGGTGGGGCCTGAGAGTTCTGTATTTCTAACATGCTTCCCAGGTCATACCAATGCTGCTAAAATTCCTTAATCACACTTTGAGAAGCAAGACTTAAGACCATTAAAAAAAAAATAAGGACAATAATACAGTTCATAGTTGAAATATCCAGCGAGTCTGTCTTCCACTTTTGCATAAAGAAGAACTGTATGTATACCATGGTCAGGGCTAAGCTAATTTGCAGGGGATTTTAAATCCACTTGGACATTTACACTAGTTATTGGTTGAGACCACGTAATACAGAAGGGATTGTTTGGACCAAAAGCCATTCAAGAGCTCAGTTTAGGGTACTACTGAGAATGTTTGAATCTTACATTGGCTTATGTAATGAAATGAAACGCCATCTATAATCAGTGCTTACTATGAGCTATCCTTTTGATAGATCTATAAGGAGAAAGTGAAAAAAATCCTTTATGTATAATTTTGTGATGCTACTTAAAAGTATATATTCCTTCTTAAGCATAAATTGATATATGAAAATGTTAGGAACTGATCTTCCATTGGAGCAAGTGAAGAAATCTTACTGGTAGCTGAGTTTATATGGTCTTCATGGCCTGAATTCAGGAAGCCTGTGTGTGTGTGTGTTTAGTCACTAAGTCATGTCTGACTGTTTGCGACTCCATGGACTGTAGCCTGCCAGGCTCCTCTGTCCATGGGATTTCACAAGCAAGAATACTGGAGTGGGTTGCCATTTCCTTCTCCATCAGGGAGTATAAAAGACATTAAACATTTCAAGTAAGCAATGAGAAAAAGGGAGCATAGCAAGAAAAAAGTTGAAGATGGGGAGATAGGCAGGCAAGGAGGCAGGCAAATATAAATTTTCTAGAATTGATTGAATCTAGAGAAGGGGTTAGCAAATGAATAATCTTTTCTGGGCTCTCATTTACTAGAATATTATTCCCTAAATCAGAGACTGCTAGATACTTAGTACCTAGAACAGTGCATAGCTCAAAATAGACACTATTAAGTATTCATTAAATTAATCTCTGAAGCCAAGGGACCCTTTGTAATGGGGTAGAGATGACTGTAGAATCTGGTAGGTGACTAGAATCTGAGGGTGACCAGACAACCTCGCACAAACAGATAACCAAACTGGGATATCTGAGGGATGACTATAATGATGAGTGGGAGCTTCTTGATGCTTCATCCTCTGTTTGAAAGAGTGGCACTCTTAAATGAATACCTTGTCCCTGGGGTGGATGCCAATGGAATATTATGATCGTGACTCAAGGATTCATTTCCACAGTGGAGTCTGATTCATAGCCTACATATTCCACTAACTGGTGCTGTAGAACTATGTGTCTGGGTAGAGGCTCAGATCAAATTTTCTAAAAAAGAAGATGGAATGGATCAGAAGTTTTAAGAATATTTAAACACAGGCCATTTGACTAGCTTTAAGTTCATCATTGTTTAATAAAATGACTTCATTTCAGACTTGATGTAACAGCCGATTTCTCACCATTTTTCTTGGGGTTTTAAGTAACTGTTTTAGCTAAGAATGACCTTTACCTTTTGTACCAAACCTGAAAGACTGAACCCTCTTAAGGAGTTTCAGAGCTTAATGGAAACTCAAGTCATCTTCTAAGCAGATGAGCTTAACAAGTATTTATCAGAAATAGAATATGTGCCTACTGTGAGTGGCAAATATTATTCCTGGCTTTGAAGAGTTTGTACTTTAGATGAGAAGACAGCATTATCTGTTTAAATAAAGAACCAGAAAACAACATAATATATAATAATGTTCATATGCCTACTTCAGGCAGGTGAACACCTAAACTCTGAGTTATGTGATTGTCTATATAATTTTTAATTAATTCAAATTTTTATCAAGATGACACAGGTGCTTGTTTTAAAAATCAGGTGTTTTCTCATTGAAGATTTCCTTTCTGCCTTTTTCTCTGTGTTCCCTCTCACCAGAATTCCTATTAGCCCAAGTTTGTACATCTTGGATTGATCTTATAATTTACTTTTCTCTTCTGTTTTCTGTTTCTTTGCCTTCTTATTCTGCTTTCTGGAAGATTTCCCCCAAGTGGTCCCTTCTGTTTAATTTTAAAATTTTGGTTGCTTTAGTTCCTAAAGTTCTATCTTGTTTCTTTAGTTCCTAAAGTTCTATCTTGTTTTCTGATGATTCCTTGTTTTTATTCTTGCTTTAGAAGTGCAGTCTCTTATTTCTCTGAGAATATTTTACTTAAGGCTTTTTCCTTTGAGTTTTGTTATGGGTCCTATGTTGTGTCTGGTTCCTGTGGGTCACTTTGCCGCTGTCGTTTGTTTCTCTGTGTTACTAGATGAAAAATTTCCTCCAGGTGTCTGGTGAACCTTGGCTGTCTGTTCATATTTGAGAGTGAGTCACTATGAAGTTATCTGGAGGCGCTGTAGTTGGGTGAGGCTTTTCAGATGGTTAGCTTCATTGTCAGGAGTCTTCTAACTGTCAGTATCTGGAGGTCTTGTCTCAGAGGTCAGTTTCTCCAGAGAAGAAATTTGCAATGATTGCCCAGTTATGTTTCATAGCTGTGGTGAGTGATAAACTAGGAATGGAGGTGATTTGTTTCACAAGTTCTGAAACTAAGTTAATTCAAGGTAAATCATGCCTTAAAAGTGATATTTACTTATCAAATTCTTAAGATACTAATTATAATTTAATTAATATACAGTCTGTAAGGTGCCTGATTTGCATAACTTGTCTGAAATACATTGTGTATATATATTCTAGGAGTGAAGATGCTCCCAGAAAGACCAGATTTAAACATCCATTATAATAGAATATGTGGTTTCCTTAACACATCTCCCAACCTCTTATATTTAAATGTGAATGGGGGTGCCTGTCCTCAGAGGAAGAGGATAGAGCTTTTAGAACTGTATTTTGGTGCAGACAGAAGGGAGAGGAGACCAGAATGGCCCCCTGGTGGAGTAGAACATTGGATGCTCACTGGCTCACTGGCATGTCATCACCTCAAATATGATTGTTTTAACTTGGACAAAATTCTGATATATTCCTTTTTTTTTCCCTTAAAAAATAGACTTTATTAAAAAAAATTTTTATTGGGGTATAGTTGCATCACCAACTCAAATGACGTGAATTTGAGCAAACTCCAGGAGATAGTGGGATGGATGAGCCTGGCATGCTACAGCCCATGGAGTTACTGAGTCTGACATGACTTAGCAACTAAACAACAACAGATAGTTGCTTTATAATGTTGTGTTAGCTTCTGCTGTATGGCAAAATGAATCAGCTATATGAATGCTTATGATATGTTCTTTTTTAAACTTTTGACCCAATATCTGTGAAAGGTTGAATCAGTCAACATATTGTGTTATGTACCACATTTAGAAAAACTCTTTGAGTTAGTGATTATCTCCATATTACAAATAAGAGAAAAAGATCAGAAAAGTTAAAAATTATTTAGTCAGGATCATAAGTCAAATAAATGTCATATTTGGACCAAAACTCAGCTCAGTTATGTATTCTAAAGCCCTTTTCTGCATTTCTAACCAGGAAGACTTCATTCCACACTGCAATAGGGGAAATCTACAAGATAAATAAAACTGCTTGGGGAAGGTTATTCTTGTAAAAATAGCATCAGAAAGGACAAAAAGAGAGTTGTCTAAAGGAAAATTTCCACTTAGGCTGACTACTACCTGATGAATAACTTTTACTCTCTGAAGAACAGGTCGAGTCCTGTTCAAGTCCAGGTCAAGTCCTTTTTTTCTTGCCATTGTTGAGTGAAAGTGAGGTTCAGGGATTAGTTAAGCATATTTCTAGAGAAACGGTTTATCTTTCAAACTTTTCTTTTTCTTTTCTTCTGAGTTGGGACCCAACACTTATAATTACTTTCTTCTTTCTGATTAATTTTATTGATCAAATAATGCATTCTGTGTGTTTCTACCTCCTACGACACTCTTTGAGTTTTATTTCTCTTCAATAACTATTATATCATAAACTACCTAAATCATGGTAAACCATATGTCTTTTTTTCCCCCCAGATATTTTTAAACTTTTTATTGTGGGAAATTTCCAAGACGCACAAAAGTAGAAAGAATAATGCAGTGATCCCCCATGTATGCCCCCAGTGAACTCTCAGTTTCAGTAGTTACTAACGTCTTGTCAGTCAGGTGATCCATCCTTCCCCCTCCTTTTCAAACTGATTTTTACTGGAGTATAGTTGGTGTACAATGTTGTGCTAGTTGCTGCCAAGTGAGTCACTTAGACATCCATATATACACACTCTGTACTATGCAGTAGGTTCTCACTAGTTATCTGTTTTATTATAGTAGTGTGTATATGTCAGTCTCAGTCTCGTAATTTATCCCTCTCCGCCCACCCCCGATAACCAGGAGATTGTCTTCTATATCTGTGACTCAACTTCTGTGCTGTACATAGGTTCATTTGTACCATTTCTTTAGATTCCACATATAAGCGATATCATACGAATTTGTCTTTTTCTGTCTGACTCACTTCAGTCACTGTGGCAATCTCTGGGTCCATCCACGTCACTGCCAGTGGCATTATTTTGTTCCTTTTTATGGCTGAGTAATATTCCATCAGCACCATGTCTTCTTTATCCATTTCTCTGTCAATGGACATTTAGGTTGCTTCCATGTCCTCCCCTCCTTTTCTTCTGTTGTTTTTTTTTTTTTTTTTTTCAGTAAATCCCAAATATCTTATGATTTTACCCATAAATACTTGGAGTGGATCTGTAATGGAGAAGGACCATTTAAATATACAAAATACCACACAGTCATTGTTTTTAACAAAATTAACGATAGTTCTGAACTGTTTTGACTGGATCTCTTTCTAAATCATCTAGGTCATTTTAGTATTGACATAGCTCTCTCCTTTAAGATGTGTCTATCTAATTCTTCATCTATGTTATGATGTTCATTCACTTTGGGGCTGAGTGAGCCAATTATTAGGCATAGGATTTTCTATCTCTTTAATCAGATAATTTTTGATAATATGTTTGTTACCAGCATGATTTAGGCTGTCTTCAGAACCTAAAAGTAAAGTTAGAATTAGGACTTAGAGCTGATCACCTAACTATACCTTACCTCCCCCTTAATTACCACAGAGCTGCCTTGAGAGTTCAAACATCTGGGATACCTACCTTCCTAATTCCCTGGTAGTGTGAAAATGTGCTCAAAACAAATTAGCTGTATTAATTCCTCTTAAAGCTTCTCTGCATCTTAATTTTATGTTTATGGAATGAGAAGGATATGAAACTTGGTGAAGTTGTTTTGAAGATTGGAAATTTTTTATCTGTTTGGCAAATAGTTGGTGCTCAGTAAAAAGTGACTATTATTGTTTGCCTTATAATATTGTTGTGAGAGTATATGAAGGTGTATCTTAAACTATAAGGTGATACAGTGCATAACATAATAGTTGTTTTTTATATGTACAATCTGAATCATATATAAATCTAAGAATCCAGGTTAACAGTTAAGTAATAGGAAATTAAAAGATGCTTGCTCCTTGGAAGAAAAGCTTTGATCAACCTAGACAGCATATTAAAAAGCAGAGACATTACTTTGCTGACAAAGGTTCGTCTAGTCAAAGCTATAGTTTTTCCAGTAGTCATGTATGGATGTGAGAATTGGACTATAAAGAAAGCTGAGCACTGAAGAATTGATGCTTTTGAACTGTGGTGTTGGAGAAGACTCTTGAGAGTCCCTTGGACTGCAAGGAGATCCAACCAGTCCATCCTAAAGAAGATCAGTCCTGAATATTTGTTGGAAGGACTGATGCTGAAGCTGAAACAATTCTTTGGCCATCTGATGTGAAGAATTGACTCATTTGAAAAGACCCTGATGCTGGGAAAGATTGAAGACAGGAGGAGAAGAGGATGACAGGGGATGAGATGGTTGGATGGCATCACCAACTTGATGGACATGAATTTGAGCAAGCTCCAGAAGTTGATGATGGACAAGGAAGCCAGGTGTGCTGCAGTCCATGGTGTTGCAAAGAGTCGGACACGACTGAGTGACTGACCTGACTGAATAGGCAACACATGAAAAGAACACATTAAAAAGTAGTGTGAAAGTACAGACTAGAAATCTGGGGAAGCATTTCTTTCTAAGATTCTAAATCAAATATCAAGACATATTTTTCAAGTGAACACAGTTTTTCTAAAGCCCTATTAAAAATTAAAGCTCAGATCTTTTCACTTAAACTCAGTTTTGACTATGCATATTATTGGGGACAAAACTATGACAAGACTTGATATTCAAAAGAAAGAAATAACTCAGCAAATTAGTAGAAGAAGAGAATTAAAATCTAGAAAGCCCTCCAAGTGGACCACAAACCACTTTTTATGCAGTAACTGGTAGTGCTAAAGAAAGTGGTCCTGTAATTTTTTTCCCCCTCATTGAAAATACTGATTCATAAGAGACAACCTTACTCATCTTATGTCATTGACAGAGTCAGCTTGTAGCCCTAAGGTGATAGATTCCTTCTGTTCAATTTGTAGACTAAACAATTCCAGACGTCTCAAAAGGTGTTTTTTAAATAGACTTTATTTTTTTAGAGCTAAAAGTTTTAGATTCATAGCATTAGTGAGATTTCCTATATTCCCTACGCCGACCTATGCAGCCTCCTCCATTATCAGTATTCCCCACCAAAGTGGTACATTCATTACAATCAATCTATTTTGACATAATCACCATCATCCAGAGTCCATAGTTTAATTTAGGGTCCATTCTTGGTGGTCTATATTCTGTAGGTTTGGACAATTTTATAATGTCATGTACCCACAATTATAGTGTCATACAGAGTAATTTCACTGCCCTAAAAATCCTCTGTGTTTTGCATCTTTATCCCTCTATCCCCTGTCCCTGGCAACCCATAATCTTTCTGCTGTCCCTATAGTTTTGCCTTTTCCAGAATGTCACATAATTGAAATCATACAGTATGTAGCTGTTCAGTTGGGCTTCTTTCACTTAGTATTAATAATACTCATTTAAGTTTCCTTCATCCTTTTACATAGTTTGATAACTGCTTGGTTTTTTTTAGTGCTAAATAATATTCTATTGTCTGTATATACCCTGGGCTTTCCTGGTAGTTCAGCTTGTAAAGAATCCCCCTGCAATGCAGGAGACCCCAGTTCAATTCCTGGGTCGGGACGATTCGCTGGAGAAGGGATAGGCTACTCCCTCCAGTATTCCTGGGCTTCCCTGGTGGTTCAGCTGGTATTCCATTGTCTGTATATACCTTAGTTTATTCACCTACTGAGGAACATCTTGGTTGTTGCCAAGTTTGGGCAGTTGTGAATGAACCTGCTATAAATATCTGTGTGCAGGTTTTTGTGCAGACGTAATTTTTCAGCTTCTCTGGAAATATCCCAAGGAGTGTGATTGCTGGATCATATGGCAAGAGTAAGTTTAATTTTTTAAGAAACTACCCAGATGTCTTCTAAAATGGCTCTATTACTTTTTAATCCCACCATCAATGACTAAGAGTTCGTATTATTCCATATCCTTACCAGCATTTGGTGGTGTCAGTATTCTGGATTTTGGTCATTCTTATATGTATGTAGTGTTTCACTATTCTTTTAATATGCATTTCCCTGATGACATATGATATGGAGTATCTTTTCATATGCTTATATGCCATCTGTATATCTTCTGTAGTGAGGTGTCTGCTAAGGTATTTGGACCATTTCTTAGTCATGTTATTTTCCTGTGGCTGAGTTTTCAGCATTCTTTTTATATTTTGGATAATAATCCTTTGCAAATGTGTTCTTTGCAAGCATTTTCTCCCAGTCTGTGGCTTGTCTTTCATTCTTTTGACAGTGTCTTTCAGAGAGTAGAAATTTCTAATTTCTTTGAAGTCCAGTTTATCAGTTACTGTATTTCTTTCATGAATCATGCCTTGGGTATTACATTTAAAAGGTCATCACCAAACCCAAGGCCATCTAAATTTTCTCTTATGTTATCTTATAGGATTTGTATAATTTTACATTTAGGTCTGTGAACCATTTCGAGTTCATTTTTATGAGGGGTGTAAGCTCTGTGTCTAGATTCATGTTTTTTGCATGTGAATGTCCCGTTGTTTCAGCACCATTTGTTGAAGGGACTATCCTTTCTCCATTGCTCTTTGCTCTTTGTCAAAAACCTACATATTTATGTGGGCCTATTTCTGGGGTCTCTATACTATTCCACTGATCTGTTTGTCTTTCACCGTTGGCACACTAGAATATTATAGTTTTACAGTGAAATAATATCAGTCCTCCAACTTTGTTCTTGTCCCTTAATATTGTTTTGGCTGTTCTGGGTTTTTTGTGTCTCTATATAGTAAGCTTTAGAATCAGTTTTCAATAGCCACAAAGTAACTTGCTGATATTTTGATTGGAATTACCTTGAATTTATATGATATCTTGGCAATAATAAGTCTTCATATCCATGAACATAGACTCTCTCTCCATCTATTTAGTTCTTCTTTGAATGCATTCAACAGAGTTTTGTAGTTTTCCTCAAATAGATCTTGTATGTATCTTGTTAAGTCATTTCTTAAGTATTTCATTTTGGGGAGTGCGATTGTAAACAGTACTGTGTTTTGTTTTTTTTTTTTATTTCAAATTCTACTTGTGCATTGCTGATACATAGGAAAACAATTGACTTTTCTTTATTAACCTTTTAGCCTGTGACGTTGCTATAATTGCTAATTAGTTCAGAAGTTTTTTGATCATTTTTTTTAGACTTATTTTCTACAAAGATGCTCATGTCTTCTGCAAAGAAAGACAGTTTTGTTTCTTCTTTTCCAATCTGTATATGTTTTATTTCCTTTTGCTGTCTTATTATATAAACTAGGACTTCAGTACAGTGTTGAAAAGGAATGGTGAAGGGGGACATAATTTACTTGTTCCTGATCTTAGTGGGAAAGTATCTAGTTTCTCACCAGTTAGTGTGATGTGAGGTGTAGGTTTTTTTGTAGATGTTTCTTATCAAGTTGAGAAGGTTTCCCTCTGTTCCTAGTTTATATCATGAATTGGTGTTGGTTTTTGTTAAATGTTTTTCCTGCACCTATTGATATGATCATGTGATTTTTCTTTAACCTGTTGATATGTTGGATCACATTAACTAATTTTTGAGTATTGAAATAACTTTACAAACTTGAGCTAATGCCACTTGGTTGTGGTGTGTAATTCTTTTTACACATCGTTGGCTTTGATTTGCGAATACTTTTTTGAGAATATGTTCATCAGAGATATTGGTCTGTTTTGTTTTTTTTTTGTATATAATGTATTCATCTAGTTTTGATACCAAGGTAATGCTGGTTTCACAGAATGAGAAAGTATTTTCCTTTGATTTTGTCTTCTGAAAGAGTTTGGTGTAATTATCTTCTGAAAGAACTGTATAATTTCTTTTTTAAATGTTTGGTAGAATTCATCAGTGAATTCCTCTGGGCTTGGTGCTTTCTGTTTTGTTAGGTTATTAATTACTGATTTATTTTATAGATAAAGGCCTATTCAGGTTATCTATTAATAGTTGCTTTCAGATCATATCAGATCAGTCGCTCAGTCGTATCTGACTCTTTGCGACCCCATGAATCGCAGTACACCAGGCCTCCTTGTCCATCACCAACTCCTGGAGTTCACTGAGACGTCCATCGAGTCAGTGATGCCATCCAGCCATCTCATCCTCTGTCGTCCCCTTCTCCTCTTGCCCCCAGTCCCTCCCAGCATCAGAGTCTTTTCCAATGAGTCAACTCTTCGCATGAGGTGGCCAAAGTACTGGAGTTTCAGCTTTAGCATCATTACTTCCAAAGAAATCCCAGGGCTGATTTCCTTCAGAATGGACTGGTTGGATCTCCTTG
>NW_011494638.1:3915949-3920991 GCF_000754665.1 Bison bison bison | reverse complement strand
AGTCTTCTCCAACACCACAGTTCAAAAGCATCAATTCTTTGGCGCTCAGCCTTCTTCACAGTCCAACTCTCACATCCATACATTACCACAGGAAAAACCATAGCCTTGACTAGATGAACCTTTGTTGGCAAAGTAATGTCTCTGCTTTTGAATATGCTATCTAGGTTGGTCATAACTTTCCTTCCAAGGAGTAAGCATCTTTTAATTTCATGGCTGCAGTCACCATCTGCAGTGATTTTGGAGCCTCCCCAAAATAAAGTCTGACACTGTTTCCATTGTTTCCCCATCTATTTCCCATGAAGTGATGGGACCAGATGCCATGATCTTTGTTTTCTGAATGTTGAGCTTTAAGCCAACTTTTTCATTCTCCTCTTTCACTTTCATCAAGAGGCTTTTTAGTTCCTCTTCACTTTCTGCCATAAGGGTGGTGTCATCTGCATATCTGAGGTTATTGATATTTCTCCCGGCAATCTTGATTCCAGCTTGTGTTTCTTCCAGTCCAGCGTTTCTCATGATGTACTCTGCATATAAGTTAAATAAACAGGGTGACAATATACAGCCTTGACGAACTCCTTTTCCTATTTGGAACCAGTCTGTTGTTCCATGTCCAGTTCTAACTGTTGCTTCCTGGCCTGCATACAAATTTCTCAAGAGGCAGATCAGGTGTTCTGGTATTCCCATCTCTTTCAGAATTTTCCACAGTTGATTGTGATCCACACAGTCAAAGACTTCGGCATAGTCAATAAAGCAGAAATAGATGTTTTTCTGGAACTCTCTTGGTTTTTCCATGATCCAGCGGATGTTGGCAATATCACAGTTTTTTACTAATAGCATTGTTTTCATTTAAATGAGATGGCAACCCACTCCAGTACTCTTTCCTGGAAAATCCCATGAACGGAGGAGCCTGGTGGGCTGCAGTCCATGGGATTGTGAAGAGTCGGACACGACTGAGTGACTTCACTTTCACTTTTCACTTTCATGCATTGGAGAAGGAAATGGCAACCCACTCCAGTGTTCCTGCCTGGAGAATACTAGTGCTGCCATCATTGCTGCTGTATTTTCAGACATTGTTGCTTTGGGGTACTGCTACATTCTACTGGGATGCAGTTTCTCCTTCTTTTCTTGGGGTGACTTCTTAGGAGCATTCTTAAAAAGCTTAACTCAGCTTTTCGTCAGGTAGGATGAGCTAACCTAATAATAATGAAAAGAAAGGAGTCCTGATTCCAAATACAGTATAGTGGAGGAATCAGTCAACTCAGGGAATTCTTAATGAGTCCCAGATAAAGAACTAAAATCAGTCATGAAACCAGAAAGTACTGCTTTCCTGAAAATTCTTCTAGAATGTCACTGTTCAGTACAGTAACTCCATATGGCTAGTGAGATTTAAATTAGTTTAAATGAAATAAAATTTAAAATTCTTAACCTCATTTGCACTAGACACACCAATGCCCACATGTGATTAGTGGCTACTGCATTAGATAGTATAGGTACAGAATATTTCCCTTACTGCAGAAAGTTCTAATGGACAAAGCTCCTCTAGAATATTACATTTCGAGCTACAAGCCATTGACACCTCTGTAACTTTGACAGTGCTCCAGTGTACTGAGGAAGGCGCCTACAGCTACAGTGCTTGGTAGCTGATATGGGTGAAGGAGTTAAACCACATTCCAATGGCCTTATTTTTCTCTACTAGTACCTGCCTTGCTGTTCAAGAAGAAAAATTTGGTTTTAAAGAAATCCACTGAGTTCTTATTTTCTAAAACAACAGTAACCCACATCTTCTTCCCACCACCCCATTTTCACTGATACCTTATTTTCTTCGGTAAACATTATATGAGCTTTTAGCTCTTAGAGAAACTTAAAAATCTATTTATAGATCTGCTAAAGTACACTTGATCAGATAAATAGGTAGTCAAATTATAAGAATAATCAGTTTCTACTTCTGAATTATGAAAACAGAGTTGTTTATTTCAAAAAGTGAATATTATTAGAGAAAATATTTCATCCTACCACTGTATAGATACTGTTGTACGAAGGTTTACGAAAAAAAGAAGAGGAAAAATCTTTGGGGGTATCATTTGATAATTATTTTCTTGTTCTTGAGAGCTATTTTTGGCCAGTCCCTTTAGGTTTTGTCCAAATGTGTTCATTTTGCTGACAATCAACCTTTGAAAATATTTGCCAGCCACTGTACATTTTTTGTGCTTAACATTATTTTAATACTATTTGCTGATGATTAGGGAAAATGCAGTTGAAACGGCAGATCAAGATCAAAAAGCACATTTTGCTTTTTAAATGGCTTTTGTTGTGAACACACAAAAGAATAGAAGACATCCTCCCAACTTTTGATAGGCCTATCAAAATAACATGTAAAATAACATATAAAAACATATCAAATAACATAAATATATGTATATAATGATTTGAATTGTAGAAGAGTTGAAATGATTTTAGCTTCAAGGCTGTTTGCTCATGAATCAAGGGAGTTTGCAAGAGGATCACTTCATTCAAGTAGTCTACAAACTGAAAACTTTGATATATTCTGAATTGTCAGCCGTGTTCTCCAGACTCACTAAGTACTAGCTGTTGTTTAATACACTGAAGAAAAGTATTTAATACAAAGTTAAGGGACTTGTAAATTTCAGATTCAGTTACCTTTAAAGATGATTAAATCAGAATCTGGAGTAGTTAACCTAACAATGAGCTAAATAACTTCTTAGCTATGTGTATGGCATTATAGGCCCAGTACCATATGGCAAAATTCAGGAATTATTTTTAACCTTCTTTTTAAACATTGTTTAAACATTCTTGGAGGAGCCTGGTAGGCTGCAGTCCATGGGGTCGCTAAAAGTCGGACACGACTGAGCGGCTTCACTTTCACTTTTCACTTTCATGCATTGGAGAAGGAAATGGCAACCCACTCCAGTGTTCTTGCCTGGAGAATCTCAGGGACCGGGGAGCCTGGTGGGCTTCAGTCCCTGGGGTCACACAGAGTTGGACACGACTGAAGCGACTTAGCAGCAGCAGCAGCAAACATTCTTAGATTATATTTAAACTATTAAGTGGAGTAGTTTTATCTGAATCTAAGTTTTTGTATCAGAGAAGGCAATGGTACCCCACTCCAGTACTCTTGCCTGGAAAATCCCATGGACGGAGGAGCCTGGTGGGCTGCAGTCCATGGGGTCGCTAAGAGTCGGACACGACTGAGCGACTTCACTTTCACTTTTCACTTTCATGCATTAGAGAAGGAAATGGCAACCCACTCCAGTGTTCTTGCCTGGAGAATCCCAGGGACAAAGGAGCCTAGTGGGCTGCCATCTATGGGGTTACACAGAGTTGGACACGACTGAAGCTTTAGCAGCAGCAGCAGCAAGTTTATGTAAGTTGTGAATTTCACCTTTCATGGATATATTTCAATTTGAGGATATTGGAGATTGATTCTACTTTTGTGGGACTTGAGTAATAGAGACGCAAGCCTAATACACTGTCTTGACAAACTTTACCAACTATGCAGATTCCAAGAGATATATTCTGTAGACCAAGGATGGGAGCGTAGCTTCCAGACGGTAGAGGGGAAAAAAGGTCAGAACAGTTTGGGAAGGCTGAGACCAAGTGTAGGGAAAAGTTTGCACCATGTCTTCACGAGGAAGACAACGTCTCACAACTGGAAGAAAATATAGTTCAATCCCTGGGGCAGAAAATGATCCAAGCCATAGTCAAAGCAATGAGAAATGCGGGCAGGGAATCAGTAAACCCTAGAGGCCAGGCATTACCAAGTTATCACACTGATAAATAAATTGAAGTCCAGGTTGAAGAAGATAGTCAGATTGCTGAAAGTAGAATAGGTCATTTAACCTTGTTGATTACTGCTCCAAAACTGTTCAATGTACTGACCCTCTTGAAATGGGCAAGCAGGAATTGAGTCTATTTCCCGAACAGGCAAAGAAATCTGATACTTATTTTGATATCATTGTATTTCCTGTCACATTGCTGATTAAGATTCATAATGCTAGAACTATTACTCTTTTCTTCCTGGTAAGTTCTCTCCACATCATAGAGTACTTCTTCAGATCTAAAGAGTTAGTTTTTTACAAAGGAAGAATTAATTGACATAAAAATGACATAATTTTCTAGTAAGTCTGGCCCATTTCAATTTTTAATGCTAATAATTTATAATTTATCTCTAATATTACATACCTATAAAAGCAAGGTACATTGGGATATAACAAAGAATAAAAATTTTCGTTAATCTCTCTCTCATATACATCCATGGAATTCTGTACTTTTCCTTGACAGTTTTTACACATATTTTATTTATGTGTGTCAACATGTAGGACTGTACCTCCATGAGATCAAGAACGTTTTCCACATTTATTATGGAGCCTGACTATAGAAGTCAGTCACTAACATTTGTTGACCTCATAAAATTTATGCTCTAGTTAGAGTAGAAGAGAGCTCTAATACAGATGTTAAAAGATACAAAGTAGAGTAGAATTGGGCTTCCCTGCTGGCTTAGTGGTAAATAATCTGCCTGCCTATGCAAGAGACGCAGGTTCGATCCCTGGGTTGGGAAGATCCCCTGGAGAAGGAAATGGCAACGTACTCCAGTATTCTTTCCTGGAAAATCCCATGAACAGAAGAGGCAAAGAGTCATTCACGACTTAGAGACTAAACAACAAGAGAGTAGAATTACAGAGAAGGAAATGAGCAATTTAATCTCATAAAGAAAAATTTGGGGATTGATATGTACACACTATCATAATTAAAATAGATAATAAACAAGGACCTACTGTATAGCACAGGGAACTCTGCTCAAAATCTGTAATAACCTAAAATGGGAAAAGAATTTGAAAAAGAAGAGATACATGTATATATATAACTGAATCACTCTGCTATATGCCTGAAACTGGCACAACACTGTTAATCAACTATAATAGAAAATTTAAAAAATGTTTAAATGGTGTTGAACAGGGCCTCATAAGGAGGTAGGATTTTTTTTAAATTGAAGTATAATTGCTTCACAGTGTTGTGTTAGTTTCTTC
>NW_011494638.1:3912288-3915782 GCF_000754665.1 Bison bison bison | reverse complement strand
TTTTACACATGATAGTATATATACACCAATCACAATCTCCCAGTTCATCCCACCCTCCCATTCCCCTGCTGTGTCCACATGTCCTTTCTCTACATCTACGTCTCTATTCCTGCCCTGTAAATAGGTTCATCTGTACCATAGTTTTAATGATAGTTCTTTATGTATTCATTTTTTTTTACTGTTTTAAATTGTTTAAAGTTTATTTTTAACTGGAGGATAATTGCTTTGCAGTGTTGTGTCGGTTTCTGCCATACATCAGCACGAGTCAGCCATAGGTATACGTATGTCCCCTCCCTCTTGAACCTCCTCCCCATCTCCCGCCACATCCCACCCCTCTAGGTGGTCATAGAGTACCAGTTTGTTCTCCCTGTGTCATTCAGCAAATTCCTACTGGCTATCTATTTTCCATATGGTAATTCATGTTTTGATGTTGCTCTCTGTATTTATCCCACCCTCTTCTTTCCCTGTTGCATCCACAAGTCTGTTCTCTGTGTCTGCTACTCTCTTGCTTCCCTGCCAGTAGGCTCATCAGTACCATTTTTCTAGATCCCACATATGTGTGTTAATATATGATATTTGTTTTTCTCTTTCTGCCTTACTTCAGTTTGTAAAACAGGCTCTTGGTTTATCCATCTCATTAGACTCAAATTAGACTCAAATTTGTTCCTTTTTATGAGTAAGTAATAGTCCTTTCGATGTATGTAACACATCTTCTTTCTCCGTTCATCTGTTGATGGACATTTAGGTTGCTTCTATGACCTAGCTATTGTAAACAGTGCTGCAGTGAACATTAGGGTACATGTGTCTTTTTGAATTATGGTTGGTTTTCTCAGGGAATATAACCTGTAGTGAGATTCCTGGGTCATATGACAGTTCTATTTTTAGTTTTTGAAGGAAACTCCATACTGTTCTCCATAGTGACTGTATCAGTTTACATTCCTACCAACAGTACAAGAGGGTTCCCTTTTCACCACACTCTTTCCAGCACTTATTGTTTGTAGCTTTTCTTGATGGCAGCCATTCTGACTGGTGTGAGGTGATACTTCATTGTAGTTTTGATTTGCATTTCAGGTGATTGGGTTTATATAAGCAGAGGGAGAAAGAAATTTTCCAGGCAGTTGAGGGGAGTTTGAGAGGGCAAAATACTGAATTTGTTCAGCACAAGCATGAAAACTCAACTGGGAGTCTTGTGTTAATAGATAAGACTGTAAGGTAGATTAGAAAAACAAAAATAGAAGACCTAAGTCTGTCTGGAATCTCTATCCAGATGAGTGCTTGTGGTCAACCTCAGCACAGGGATGGCGCTGAATGTTTTGTTTTTTAATATTTAAATGTTTTATTTTTAAATATTTAATTTTGATTTTTTTAATATTTTAACATTTTTAAATGTTCCTCATCAGTTTGTAAGATACCTTTGTAAAACCCATCCCATTGACTAATACATTTGTATAATGCCACATGCTATTCCACATTCTTGGAATGTCACAATGTATACTAGTGAAGTTCCTAAAGTCTTACAGGAAATAAACTTCAGAACTTTGTTTAACCAAATGTTCCCCAATCATGTGACCACCTCTGAAGTCTTTTAGTATCCAGCAGATCCTTTATTCCTCAGAACACCCTTGAAAATGATGTTTCTATGATAGAAAGCCTTCAAAGATTTTGAAAAGAGCATTGCCATCATTAGAAAATATGTTTTTATTTATACATTTTAAGCCCAAAAGAAATGCAGCTATATAGATCCCTGACTCCTTGTGCTTCTTTTAGAGGATTTCTCTTCTGTGTTATCTCTAAGTGCTATTTACATTGTGTGTTATCTTAAAATTACCAAGTCCATTTGGATGTAGGCAGGATAAAAACAGATAAATTTAAATGCCCAGCTCATTCATTTTCAGCTGTTACCAATCACTGTTCACTTGTCTTGGTTTTCAGGACAAAATCCAGAAATTGAATTGAGTAGAGATGTGGTTCTCTAGGTGTGACTAAAAGGTCTTGTAGATCTTCATAGAAACGTTCAACTTCAGCTTCTTTAGCGTTACTGGTTGGAGCACACAGGCTTGGATCACCGTGATATTGAATGGTTTGCCTTGGAAACGAACAGAGATCATTCTGTCGTTTTTGAGATTGCATCCAAGTACAGCATTTCGGACTCTTTTGTTGACCGTGATGGCTACTCCATTTCTTCTACAGGATTCCTGCCCACAGTAGTAGATATTATGGTCATCTGAGTTAAATTCACCCATTCCAGTCCATTTTAGTTCGCTGATTCCTAGAATGTCAACGTTCACTCTTGCCATCTCCTGTTTGACCACTTCCAATTTGCCTTGATTCATGGACCTGACATTCCAGCTTCCTATGCAGTATTGCTCTTTATAGCATTAGACCTTGCTTCTATCACCAGTCACATCCACAACTGGATATTGTATTTGCTTTGGCTCCATCCCCTCATTCTTTCTGGAGTTATTTCTCCACTGATCTCCTGTAGCGTATTGGGCACCTACTGATCTGGGGAGTTCCTCTTTCAATAGCCTATCATTTTGCCTTTTCATACTGTTCATGGGGTTCTCAAGGCAAGAATACTGAAGTGGTTTGCCAAACCTTCTGCAGTGGACCACATTCTGTCAGACCTTTTAGAACTAACACCCAAAAAAGATGTCCTTTTCATTATAGGGGACTGAAATGCAAAAGTAGGAAGTCAAGAAACGCCTAGAGTAACAGGCAAATTTGGCCTTGGAGTACAGAATGAAGCAGGGCAAAGGCTAATAGAGTTTTGCCAAGAGAACGCACTGGTCATAGCAAACACCCTCTTCCAACAACACAAGAGAAGACTACACATGGACATCACCAGATGGTCAACACCAAAATCAGATTTATTATATTATTTGCAGCCAAATATGGAGAAGCTGTATACAGTCAGCAAAAACAAGACCAGGGGCTGACTGTGGCTCAGATCATGAACTCCTTATTGCTAAATTCAGACTTAAATTGAAGAAAGTAGGGAAAACCACTAGACCATTCAGGTATGACCTAAATCAAATTCCTTATGATTATACAGTGGAAGTAAGAAATAGATTTAAGGGCCTAGATCTGATAGACAAAGTACCTGATGAACTATGGACAGAGGTCCATGACATTGTACAGGAGACAGGGATCAAGACCATCCTCATGGAAAAGAAATGCAAAAAAGCAAAATGGCTGTCTGAGGAGGCCTTACAAATAGCTGTGAAAAGAAGAGAAACGAAAAGCAAAGGAGAAAAGGATAGATATAAGCATCTGAATGCAGAGTTCCAAAGAATAGCAAGGAGAGATAAGAAAGCCTTCCTCAGTGACCAATGCAAACAAATAGAGGAAAACAACAGAAATGGAAAGACTAGAGATCTCTTCAAGAAAATTAGAGATACCAAGGGAACATTTCATGCAAAGATGGGCTTGATAAAGCACAGAAATGGTATGGACCTAACAGAAGCAGAAAATATTAAGAAGAGGTGGCAAGA
>NW_011494638.1:3911419-3911868 GCF_000754665.1 Bison bison bison | reverse complement strand
ATATGCAGATGACACCTCCCTTATGGCAGAAAGTGAAGAGGAACTAAAAAGCCTCTTGATGAAAGTGAAAGAGGAGAGTGAAAAAGTTGGCTTAAAGCTCAACATTCAGAAAAAGAAGATCATGGCATCTCGTCCCATCACTTCATGGGAAATAGATGGGGAAGCAGTGGAAACAGTGTCAAACTTTATTTTTGGGGCCTCCAAAATCACTGCAGATGGTGATTGCAGCCATGAGATTAAGACACTTCCTCCTTGGAAGAAAAGTTATGACCAACCTAGATAGCATATTCAAAGGCAGAGACATTACTTTGCCAACAAATGTTCGTCTAGTCAAGGCTATGGTTTTTCCAGTGGTCATGTATAGATGTGAGAGTTGGACTGTGAAGAAAGCTAAGTGCCGAAGAATTGATGCTTTTGAACTGTGGTGTTGGAGAAGACTCTTGAGAGTC
>NW_011494638.1:3910672-3911319 GCF_000754665.1 Bison bison bison | reverse complement strand
ATTGCACTCATCTCACATGCTAGTGAAGTAATGCTCAAAATTCTCCAAGCCAGGCTTCAGCAATATGTGAACCGTGAACTTCCTGATGTTCAAGCTGGTTTTAGAAAAGGCAGAGGAACCAGAGACCAAATTGCCAACATCCGCTGGATCATCAAAAAGCAAGAGAGCTCCAGAAAAACATCTATTTCTGCTTTATTGACTATGCCAAAGTCTTTGACTGTGTGGATCACAATAAACTGTGGGGAATTCTGAAAGAGATGGGAATACCAGACCACCTGACCTGCCTCTTGAGAAATCTGTATGCAGGTCAGGAAGCAACAGTTAGAACTGGACATGGAACAACAGACTGGTTCCAAATAGGAAAAGGAGTACATCAAGGCTGTATATTGTCACCCTGCTTATTTCACTTATATGCAGAGTACATCATGAAACATGCTGGGCTGGAAGAAGCACAAGCTGGAATCAAGATTGCAGGGAGAAATATCAATAACCTCAGATATGCAGATGACACCTCCCTTATGGCAGAAAGTGAAGAGGAACTAAAAAGCCTCTTGATGAAAGTGAAAGAGGAGAGTGAAAAAGTTGGCTTAAAGCTCAACATTTAGAAAAAGAAGATCATGGCATCTCGTCCCATCACTTCATGGGAA
>NW_011494638.1:3862388-3910572 GCF_000754665.1 Bison bison bison | reverse complement strand
ATGTATAGATGTGAGAGTTGGACTGTGAAGAAAGCTAAGTGCCGAAGAATTGATGCTTTTGAACTGTGGTGTTGGAGAAGACTCTTGAGAGTCCCTTGGACTACAAGGAGATCCAACCAGTCCATTCTAAAGGAGACCAGTCCTGGGTGTTCATTGGAAGGACTGAGGCTGAAACTCCAATACTTTGGCCACCTCATGCGAAGAATTGACTCACTAGAAAAGACCCTGATGCTGGGAGGGATTGGGGGCAGGAGGAGAAGGGGAATACAGAGGATAAGATGGCTGGATGACATCACCGACTCAATGCACAAGAATTTGAGTGAACTCTGAGAGTTGGTGATGGACAGAGAGGCCTGGCGTGCTGCGATTCATGGGGTTGCAAAGAGTCCGACATGACTGAGTGACTGAACTGAACTGAACTGAACTGAGGAGTGACTACTGGATTGGCTGTCTGAGTATCACTTAAGAGGAAGGAGGCAGTGATCTATCTTTAAAAAGCCCTCCAGGTGATTCTGACACTCTGAGCTTTGAAAACATCTTGAATGGACTAACTCAACCCAAAACTTTGGAAAGTGTTAGGTTGGAAACAGAAGCATCTTGGCTGCTTTCTCAACTGTCACAGCTTCATTGATCCATTTTAAAAGGATGATATTAGTTCATCTTCTAGAACTTAACTCATTTTTAAATTAAATATCTGAGATTTTACACAGCTCTTTGGTTTCTTAGATTTATAGTCAATATATCTTTCTCAACATTGGCAGCCATTTGCTAGTTTCTCATTTAAACTACAGGTACAGTTCTCTAGGGAATATTAGCTTCCATCTTCTCAAACGTTTGCCTTTTTTCTTTCCCTGGTAGCTTGGCAGACATTCCTAGAAAGAAAAGAAGTAGTATCATAATTTATTGAAGCTCAAAAGAATGAATCTCTGTGTCTATTTTTAATCAAGAATGAATGTTTTTCTCTCTGAAAGGAAGATCCTTACCCCTTTTATGAGTTGTCTAGCTGTGGGTATTTCCTCATTGAATTATAACTTTATATATTTTGTCCTCTTATTTTCCTTTGTTTAGAAATGCAAATGCGAAACTATGGGAAAAATTGATGAGCCCTTCATCTCTTTTGAAGGAGGGGAAGTTGTAATAAATGCAAAACCTTCTTCACTCCTTTAGTTCTCTGGTTTAGGGACATACATACAATGTAAATTGCTTATAAAATTAGGTTAGATATATTAAAATTTAATTTTGACAATTATTATGAAATCCTGTTTATGCCTAATATGTAGTACAACCTGATAACTGTTTACTCCTGCTTTAGATGCCTTCTCTTCTATACCATATGCTATTTATTTAATGTTTATTTTATAATTAATTTTTTATATAGTTGCTTTTCAACGTTGTATTCATTTCTACTGCATAGAAAAGTGAATCAGCTATATATATGCATATATCCTCCTTTTTTTAAAAAATTTTCTTCCCATTTAGGTCACCGCAGAGCACTGAGTGGAGTTCTGTAAGCTATACAATACTGTATTTTTAAAATGGTTTTTGTTTGAAAAGCCTCACAGTAAATTACAAACTACATTTCAAAGGATATAAAGATAGAGGAACAGGTCAAGGTAAATCTTCAGCTTTCACAAGTCTGCAAAGATTCTAGAGTCCTCCAAAGAAACTGAAATTCAGAGGAGGAAAATTCAAAGTGAAACTAATTTAGACAGTGGCTTCCCTGGACTCCCTTCCTACCCCCATCTGTTAGGTTAAAATCCCTTTTAAAATTTGAGAATTGCTAAAGGCTGTAGGATGCAAGTACTGAAATTTTCAAGCAGTATGAAGCTATTATCAAAGAACAAGTACAGTTTGTGTCTTACAGTTAAATCTGCCAGACAGGCTGGCTAGCCAGAGCAAGTCACGAGTTTGGTGTGGTGAGTGTTTGCTTTAAGCAAAGACATCCAGTCTCCACAGCACTGTGATTTTATAGCATAGATCAGATTATACTGTTTGTTTAGCTAACACCATTTTCCCCTCAACATACTAAAAACGATTAAATCAATAAATCTTGAACTTCCAGAAAGATGTGTAAAATAAGCAGATCATAATATAGAGTGAGTCAGTAAGAGGGAAAGTAGAAACTGTAAAAAGTGAAGGAAACAGCAGTTTTACTTACTAAGATTTGTATGTATGAGAAAATAGTTAAGTTGAATTTAGCATGATTTTCATAATCCTTGTTTAATTATAATATTTAGGATGTGGTATACATTCATGTAGTATGAATTTTGAGAGTAAGGATATTCATTAAAAATAATAGTTTTATAAAATTTTGAAAGCAGGAAATATATGGTTTCTTGTTTTTTTTAAAAAATACTGTAAATGAGTCCATTCATAAAAGTTCTGCTTATTTTTCTCAGAGATTCACATGTGCTAATATCCTCTGTGTCAAAATATTGACTTTTCATGTGTTCAAATCAAGAAAACATTTATCCTCTTAAGATAAATAGTAGAATGAGAGTTTAAATTTTACCTTATACAAAGAGGTTTTTAGATAATTTCACTTTAGTGTCTCAGGTTCAGAGTTTTAAATTCTACTCTTCTCTTTTGTGATCTCTGAAATAATTCTTGATCTGTTGCAATATAATCAATCATGGCTTGAGCCTTTTATAGATAGGAATTTGTTTCTTTTTCACTGCCTGCCCCAGTTAATTTTTTTTAGGCTATTAGTGATCTCTGCAGAAGAATCATGACATTTTCGCATAGAGAATTTGAAAGCTGCTGTGTGAAGACAGTAGTTATTGAGCAAGATATTCATGTAAATGCAAACTATCTTAAATCTTTTATCTTGATCTTATCTTTGAAAACTTACATGTGCTTTTCAGTTTACTCAGGACACTACTTCCTTCTGTAACATCCAGTCAGTCATTGAGATCTGCTTCCATTTCAGATTAGTTCAGGTTAGTTTAGTGTAGTATTTATTATTATACAAAATAAAAATTATCTTGGGTGTATATGAAAAATTATAAATACAACTTTATTTGTTGAAGCATTGCTTGTGTGTGTATGCTCAGTTGTGTTCAACTCTTTGGGACTCCACCAGGCTCCTCTGTCCATGGAATTTTTCAGCCAAGAATCCTGGAGAGGGTTGCCATTTCCTATTCCAGGGGATCTTCCTGATCAGGGGACCTTCCCAACCCAGGGATAGAACCCACATCTCTTGTATCTCTTGCAATGGCAGTTGGATTCTTTACCACTGTGCCACCTGGGAAGCCCTGGGCAAAAGACAGAAACAACCTAAATATCTGAACTAGCTAAATAAGTTTCAGTATTCCATACATTGGCATATACTATATCCCCATCAAATATGTAAAATATCTCTTTGTGGACCAAGATTGGACAAGGCATTAGAGATATTGAAGAGCAAAAAATCAAGATACATAAGAGTGTATCAGAGATCACTCTGAATGGTTTCAGACACACCAAACACAAAAAATAACAGCTATTTTCTCTGGGTGGACAGAGTGTAGAGTTAGATGGATGGAGGCTAGGAATTTTTTTCTTTTAATTTTGTACCCTGTGTGTGTTGTTTTAAAATGAACTTGAAAAATTATCTTGATTATAAATTGCTGATAATAGACTTGATGGTAGCTAAATCTGAAAATTGAAACTATGTTATATTTAATGACCAGGTGTAAAGTTCATTTTTAGTGATTAAAATGTATGATTGAAATGAAAAGTTGGATATTACAGCAGAAAACTTTGGCTCTGTTGCTTGGCTCTGATTATAAGGAAGTGATTCTTCCTTTAATATTTTGCTCTGTACAGTAGATTTACCCTGGGAAGTTATCTGTAACTCAGATTTAGTAGAAACACTTTTTAAAGCCAAGTATTCTTCAAAGCTATGACACTTTAACATACCTGTTTTTAAAATTTTGACTTTTTTTTATAACGTTAGGTTCTTGTAATGCAGAGCATTCAGCCGCTCTGCAGGTTTATCAAAGTTAATGTTTGTCTTGATAAACTTAGAGCCATGTATATAGTTCTAATTGAAGTTTTGCAAAAATAGCAATTTGGATTTTTATCTTTTAATATTACAAAAATTGTTTTAAGAGATTAAAATTTGTATCTTTAGATATTGGAAAAAGTGTTTTTTGCTGACTAAACTGTACCCTAGATGGTTGTTTAAAATCACCCGGTGTTCTAAATTCTTTCTCAGATTTTCAGGCATTCTTAAATGACTTCTGTTTTACCAAATGCAAATTTGCTTTATGAAGTGAGCTGTATGCAGTTCAATATAGGAAATAATTCTTACAAAGAAAGGCTTGAATATTCAGTTTGGAACAATTGGTTGGCTAGGGAAACATTAATGAACATCACAGACTGACTTGCCTTCATAGGAATGAATTTTAAACTATTGCTTTTTCTTTGTAAATGGAAAAAGAACCTCTAATTGTCCTATATTTATAGTAACCATATGTCCCAGACTTTCCAGGATAGTTCCAAGTTTTGTATTCTCCATCGCCTCAGACCATGCACATTGATTTTTAGTTTGGAAAATGTGTTCATTCTTCCAGTGTTAGAAATATGGTTCTTTGGGATCATTTCATTTTAAGTAGATGTTAAGAAGCTCATTTTAGATCACCTCTTTTAAAGAAGGAAGATTTGTTGCAAGAACTTTCTAAAATGCATTTTTACATATCAGAAATACTTGAGACGGAACGTTTCAGGATGTGGAATTTTTTGCTCTATGCTCTTATTCACACAGTGCAATCAGTGAAAAAAGGAATATGGGATAAGATGTTTTCTTTCTGTCCCACAGTGACCAGGCACTGCCTCTGTAATGGAGACTGAATCTCTAGGAAAGATTTATAATAAGAAAGAGGTTTTAAAAACTAAGGAGCACAATAAACATGAAAATGTGCTCAGCATTATTGATCATCAAGGAAATGCAAACAAACCTTAATGAGATACCACTTCACACCTTCTAGGAGGGCTGTATCAAAAAGATAGATAATAATAAGTATTGGCAAGGATATAGAGAAATCAAAAACCTTCCTACAGTACTGATGGGAATGTAAAAGGTGCAACCACTTTGGAAAGTCTGGCAGTCCCTCAGAAGATTAAAGAGATACCAAATTACTCAGAAACTCTACTCCTAAGAATATACCCAAGAAAAATGAGATCATGTGTCAGTACTAAAACTTGTACTAGAATATTCATAACAGTCTGATTTATAATTGCCAAAAAATGGGAACAGTCCAAATTTAATCAACAGATAAACAATATGATATGTCCGTATAATGTAATATTTAGCAGTAAAAAAGAAGTGCTGATACTTGCTACAACATGAATGTACCTTGAAAACATTTCTTGTAAGTGAAAGAAGCCAGTCATAAAGAACCTCATATGTAGGACTTCATTTATGTGAAATGTCCAGAATAGGTAAAGCCATAGAGACATAAAGTAGATTGGTGGTTGCCTGGGGCTAAAGAAAGAGGAGGGAAATGGGGAGTGACTACTGATAGATATGGATTTTCTTTTGGGGGTGATGAAAATGTTCTAAAATTGATTGCAAACTTTAAATGGTTGAATTGTATAGGATATGAATTATATCTCAGTAAAGCCATTGTTTTTTAAAGTGGAGTGTCTTTTGCTCATTGGTTGAGACATTCTGTTTTATAGCAGTGGTTCTCAACCAGGGACAGTTTTGCTACCCAAAGGACATTTGGCAATGCCAGGAGACATTTTTGGTCATCACAACTGATGGAGGAGTGCTACTGGCATCTAATTGGTAGAGACCTCATGATGTCGTGAAGTTGCTCAGTCGTGTCCAACTCTTTGTGACCCCATGGACTGTAGCCCACCAGGCTCCTCCATCCATGGAATTTTCTAGGCTAGAGTACTGGAGTGGGTTGCCCTTTCAGGATGCTGCTAAACATCCTTCAGCGCATGGAACAGACCCCACAGCAAGAAAAAGTTTATCTGCCTTATATTGTCAATAGTGCCCAAGTTAAGAAACCCTGTTTTCTATGTGTGTTACTCTAGTGATAAGGGACCACATCAATGTTTTTGAAGCACTAAAAGATCATGAATCATCAAACAGATGATTCATGATCTCACTGAATTCATTTTACTGTGGACAGGGTTATTCAGTAAGACTAAATCCACCAAAAATGTTTTGTTTCTTTACCTGGTTAAGCCTAAACCTATTAGATAATTCAGTTAACCAAAATATTTTATCCCTCAGTTATCCTGATTGAGATTTAACTGTATTTTGTTGTGTTTTACTTTGTTATTCATAGCTTCTTAAAGATGAAATTTATGGGATATAACATCTGCTTGCCATAAAAACAAAAAAAGAAATATACCACAGCATAGCCTTGAGGCTATCATTAAAGGCAACTTGTCCATTTCAAAAATTATCATCAGTTCATGTTCAAGAATAGGAATATGCCCCTAAACTAAGCTAATTTGCTAGGCTTTCTTCTCCAGTCATGCTTCTTTAATGGTATGTATCTATTTGAAATGTCCAAAGATGGGTCCATGGTAAAGGGAGCAGAGGTTTCATTATAATATCTAGCATTTCAAATATAATGGCTAACATTTATTGAATTCTTCAGTTCAGTTCAGTCACTCAGTCGTGTCCAACTCTTTGCGACCCCATGAATCGCAGCACGCCAGGCCTCCCTGTCTATCACCAACTCCCGGAATTCACTCAGACTCACGTCCTTCGAGTCGGTGATGCCATCCAGCCATCTCATCCTCTGTTGTCCCCTTCTTCTCCTGCCCCCAATCCCTCCCAGCATCAGAGTCTTTTCCAATGAGTCAACTTTTCGCATGAGGTGGCCAAAGTACTGGAGTTTCAGCTTTAGCATCATTCCTTCCAAAGAAATCCCAGGGCTGATCTCCTTCAGAATGGACTGGTTGGATCTCCTTGCAGTCCAAGGGACTCTCAAGAGTCTTCTCCAACAGCACAGTTCAAAAGCATCAATTCTTTGGCACTCAGCTTTCTTCACAGTCCAACTCTTACTGCATACTATGTTTTATGCAAAATACTTTGTGTATATTAAATAATTTAATCCTCACAAAACCCTTTTAGAGATTCTTTTTTCTTGTCTCCTGTCTTGAATCCTCTGCATCTTTCCTTACCATGTTGTACTCCCTCATTTTGGCAAAATATATCTTCTGTTACCTTAGAACACCAGTGTCTTTATTCTGCTTTCATTATTGGAAAAGATGTTTTGGCTGGGTATAGAATTCTATGCAGGATACTTTTTTTTTTTCCCTCTCAGAATTTTCAAAGCATTATTTCTTGTCTTTCAGTTTGGAGTATGATCTGTTTTGTATCTCTCAAAGCTCTTGGAATTTCTTTATCTCTGGTGCTTTGAAATGTCACAGTGATGTGCCTTGCTGTGGGTCTTTTCTTCAACCATTTTCCTTAATACTCAGTGAGGCCTTCCACTGTCAAAATTCATTTTCTTGAGTATAAGGAAAATTTCTTAAAATGCCTCTTTGATTATTCCTTCCCTGTATTTTTTTTTCTTTCTGGAATGCCTTCTACTTAGAAGTTGACGTTTAGAATTTATCCTGTAATTTCCTTACTTGGGGAATTCTGCAGTCTTTTTCTTTGATGTTTTAGTTCTGCTTTCTGAGAAATTTCTTTAACTCTAGCTTAAACATTTATTTTCAGATAATGTTTAATTCCCAAGAGTTCTTTCTTGTTTTTTAATTGCTTCTTTTTATATATATATAACTTTTTATCCTATTTGCTAGATGTTTGTCTCTTATCTCCAAGAACATTAGTTTTTCTCAAGTATTTCTCCTGCAGTCTGACTTAATTCTTATTCATTTGACTCCCTTCTTGCTGCTTGTTTTTTGGATTAGGTCTCTTATTTTTTTTCTTGTAAAAAACTTTCCTCAAATAGTTAATCATCTTTAACTGTCCATAATGTGTAAGATTCAGGGTTTTTGCCTGCTGATATGATTCATTGAGAAGTGCACCAACAGCATTTTTATAGTATTCTTACCAAAAAATGCATAACCTAAATTCAGCCATGAAGAAACAATACACAAACCCAAATTGAGGAATATCCTATAATTAGCCAGTACTCTTTTAAAATGTCAAGATTATGAAAAACAAAGAGACTGAGGTACTTTCCAGATTAAGAAACTAAGGAGACATGGCAATTAAATGTAATGTATGATCCTAGATTGAACCCTGGACCAAGATTAGTATGATAGTTTGTGAAATTTGAGTAAGATCTGTAGATTAGTTAATGTTATTCCTGGTTTTTTTATGCAACTCAATAGCAAAAAGCAAACAATCCAATTTAAAAATGGACAAAGGATATAAATAGATGTTTTTCCAAAGAAGACATACAGATGGCCAACAGACACCTGAAAAGATGTTCATTATAACTGATAAGGAAAAGGCAAATCAAAAGTATAATGAGATATATAATCTCACACACGTCATAATGCCTATTTTCAAAAAGACAAGTGCTAGTAACAAGTGCTACCAACAATGCTGAGATAAGGAACCCTTATGCACTGTTGGTAGGAATGTAAACTGGTACAGCCACTATGAAAAACAGTATGGAGATTTCTAAAAAAAATTGAAACTAGAACTGCCATATGATCTAGCCATTCCATTTTGGGGTATTTATCCAAAGAAGAAAAAAATACTCACTTGAAAAGATATATGCACTCTCATATTCAAAAATACACACACACACCCCATGGAATATTATTCAGCCATAAGAATAGAATTAAATCTTGCCATTTGCAACACCATGGATGGACCTTGATGGCATTATGCAAAGTGAAATAACTCAGAGAAAGACACATAATGTATGCTCTCACCTATATGTGGAATATAAAAACAAAACAAGCAAAAACCAAGCTTATGCAGAAAAGATTGATGGTTGTCAGAGGCAGGAGATGAGGAGTCGGGTAAATCGGTGAAGGGAGTCAAAAGATACACACTCACAGTTTTAAAATAAATAAGTCTTGAGGACTTACTCTACAGCATGGTAACTATAGCTAATAATACTGTATCACATATTTTAAAGTTGCTGAGAGTAAATCTTAAAAGTTCTCATCATAAGAAGAAAAAGTCTGTAACTATGCATGGTGACCAATGTTAACTAATTTTGTAATGGTGATCATTTTGCAGTGTATACAAATATTAAATCATTATGTTGTACATCTGAAACTCATAAAATGTTGCATGTCAGTTATTTCTCAATTTTTTAAAAATTAAGTATGTGGATGGATACATGCAAGAAAGTCTCAGAGAAGTTACTTAACGGTTAATCCTAGTTCTCCTGGGGAACTAAGATTGGAAGAGGAGGAACTAGGATCAGAGGGTCAAGGTTTTCATAAGCCTGCGTGTGTGCTAAGTTGCTTCAGTTGTGTCTGACTCTTTGCAACCCTATGGACTGTAACCTGACCCATCTCTTCTGTCCAAGGGAATTCTCCAGGCAAGAGTACTGAGTGGGTTGCCATGCCCTCCTCCAAGAGATCTTCCCGGCCCAGGGATCGAATCTGCATTTCTTCTGTCTCCCGCATGGCCAGACTGGTTCTTTACGACCAGTGCCACTCATAAATTGATTAAGATTATGGGTGACAGATATTTACAGTCTGTTATATATATAGGGTTTTTTTTTTTTTAACAATTAAACAAGCTTAAGAATAAAAGATTGAATAAACAGAAGTGTTAATGAAGTGAAGTCACTCAGTCGTGTCCGACTCTTTGCGACCCCATGGATTGTGGCCTATCAGGCTCTTCTGTCCAAGGGATTTTCCAGGCAAGAGTGCCGGAGTGGACTGCCATTTCCTTCTCCAGGGGATCTTCCCAACCCAGGAATTGAACCCGGGTCTCCCGCATTGCTGGCAGACGCTTTACCATCTGAGCCACCAGGGGGTTTGCCTAGTTTTGATCATTGTGCTAGGGTTATATGAGATGTTAATATTTGGAGAAGCTGGTGACTTTATTCTGAAAATATTTTTCTGCCTTATCTTCTTTCTCTGTCTCTCTCTTTTTCTCTTCTCTTTTCCTTCCCCCCTTCTCCTTTCTGGAACTTCACTGCCATATATATTATACTGCTTGGTATTTTACCACAAGTCCTCTTTTTTTATATTATGTAAATTCTATTGATGTATCTTCAGGTTCACAGAACTTTTCTCTAGTCATTTTCAGTCATATGTTAAGCCGATCCACTGATCTTCAATTCCTATATTCTATTTATTAGTTATATATGTATTTCAAGCTATACATTTAACTCACTTTTATAATTCCTATTTCATTTTATATTTTTCATTTCTTTTATAGATTCCTCATATATTTGTTTATTTTGACCTTATTTTCCATTTTATGTCCTTGAACATCTCTGTAATAGTTACTTTTAATTTTCTTTTCTGCCAGTTCCAAGATCTGGATTATCTTGTTGTCTTTTAATTACCTTTTGCTTCTGAGTCCTATTTTTCTATTTCTTAGTATGCTCAGTGACTTTTATTGTATATAAGACTGTGTAAGTGGCACATGATGAAGAAGACATTGAGTTTGATCATCTTTCCCTGAAAAGTGTTGATTTTTGTTGTAGCGGGTTGGTAACTGAATTCTAAATGCTAGCTTCCCTAGGAAAATATCAACTATGAAATCTATGCTGAGTTCTTTCAGCCTTTAGGAATTTGGGTGGAGTTTATACATAGATCTGGAGGGACTCTTATGGCTTCTTCCTTTTGGGAGTTGTCCCCCTCACTTTCCAGTTAGACTGTTGACTTTAAGTTTTCAGACTCCTCAAATGAGTAAGATTTCTGATTTCTCTGTGAGTTCCAGTCATTCAGATGAATTGTGGAGTACTGCCAGGTGAAAAGCCATATAAACAGGAATCCTACCTAGTACAGTTCATTCTTTCAAGGACTGACTCCTTTCTAGTTTCTGCTTGCTTTTGGTCATTCTGTGTTGCTTTCAAATAGTTGTTTAATATATTTTCAGAGTATATAGTTGTTATCTTCAGAAGGCTCAATGTAATTTAGTCTATTCTGCCATTACCAGAAGTTGTACCATATCACCTTTTATTTTCCATTGATTTTTTCGTAAATATTTCATAGAGTTAAACAAAGAAACACAAAAAAACTTCTATATATTTTTATGAATGATGACAATAGCTATCAAAGTTTTCCAGAAAGATCAAGCATATTACTAATGTTATTTTTTTCTTTTTTCTTTGGTAGACAAGAGATGATTTCTTAGGTCAAGTGGATGTTCCTCTTTATCCATTACCGGTTGGTATAGATGTCCATGATTTTACTTTCTAATGTTTATTCTTTTTATTTTAATAAATCCTTAACAGATACACAATATAGTAAATGTAAGTATTTGATTTGTAAAGTGTATACTGCTGTTAATTCTTGAGCCTCTTATTTTCTGAAAACATCTCAATTTTCCATTTTAGTTTTAAGATTCCCTTATATGAAACCCAGTAAGAAATAGAGTTGGGAAGGGAACTGGGGGGAGATTGGAAATACTATATGTATGGCTGGGTCACTTTGCTGTGCATCTGAAAGTATCACAACATTGTTAATTGGATATATTCCAATATAAAATACAAATTTTAATTTTTTTAAAAAAGGCCTAAGTGAACTTAGAAGGTATGACAAGGGCCTGAATTTTTTTTTAAAAAGAAAGAAATAGAGAGCCCCTGAAGTTGGTTGACATCCTGAAAGCGTTGTTTGAGGGAGATCGTTTTGAAAATATTTTACTGAAAAACTAGACTGGGGAAAGCTTAGTTTCACAGAAAGAAGTTGATCAATTACAACAACGTGGGCATGAAACTGAATATGGACCAACCATACAGCAACAGAAGAAAACAGATTCAGGAGATATTTCATTACGTGATATTATTGGACCAGGAGCTCCAGTTGAAAAAAGCAAAAGAAGCAGAAAGTAAAGATAATACATGTTGAACTTGGGAGATAAGGGTGGTATCTCAAGCAAAAAGAGTAGGAGGAAAGCCTTTTTTTTTTTTTTAAGATATGGTAAGTTTATTTTTGGCCGTATTGCATATCAGTTGAAAACAAGAAAAATGAAACTTAAAGCAGGCAACCGAAGAGGTATAAAAATAAATTGTGTAGGGAAAAGGGTCTGGAAGGATTGAGAGTTATCACTGCTGAGGTAACTGCAGAATCTCTGAGAAGGATGGGCTGTCCAAATGAGAGGGATGAAAGCGTTGAAGGCCAAACACTGAAAGTTCATCAGTGTGCTTCTGTCAGAGGAGAAAGAAGACAGACCAAGAGAATACAGAAAAGACCCAAGTGAAATGATGTCATGAGAATTTAAGAGTTTCTAGATGTAATGGGTAGTTTAACAATGTCAAATGCAGCAGAGAAGTAAAGAATAATAAAAACAAAGGGCTGTTGAACTTGGTAAGAAAGAGAAGTACTAATTCTTGATCAATCTTTTCAGATGTTTATTGTCTCTCTACAGTCTTTAGACATTGCAAACTTTTAATAATGAATTTAATCCAGTCGTATTTTCCAAGCTGCTTACTTTTTTTGTTCTAGAATTGCCTCTGTGGTCTAACCACGCCAACATTTTATTGAATACATACTCCATATTGTTTTGGGGCACAAATACACTAACCGTTCTCTAGTGTTTTTCTGCTTTTACCCTCCTTTTGGCCTCACAAACACCTGCTCAGATAGTTTTATACTGACTTGTGCTGCCAGGAGCAATTCCTACAGGGCAGGAAGGTGAAAGTATTGTCAAATCACCAATTGTAACCATTTAATAAGCTAAATCTACTTTTTTCTGACTTCTAACTTCAATTATGCCTTAAGTCATAGTTTATGAATATTCTTGAAAAGTATATATTTTTGTTGTTATAGATATATCTTGAAAACCCACTGTTTTATTCTAGACAGAAAATCCAAGAATGGAGAGACCATATACATTTAAGGATTTTGTTCTTCATCCAAGAAGGTCAGTAAATATAAAATAATAGCTTATGAAGGGTTTTTAAAAATATCATTATACTTTACAGTAGCCCCTTTGGAAAATCAGTTTAAACCTTTGTAAATAAGCTACTTTTAAATATTAGTTTTTTAAAGCTTTATTGCTGTTTCTGATTAAAAAGTAATTTCTGGTGATCTAGTGGTTAAGACTTCGCCTACCAATGCAGGGGGTGCAGGTTTGACCCCTGATCAGGGAGCTAAGATCTCACATGCCTCACAGCCTAAAAACCATAACATAAAACAAAAGTAATATTATAACAAATTCAATAAGGGCTTTAAAAATGGTCCACATCAAAAAGTCAAAAACAGTTATATATGCATAGTACAAAAATTCTGAAAATATAGAAAAGTGATCATACTCCTTTGGGAAAGACTTTTCTCTCTAATATTTATCAGACTAGAAGAATGAAATATGTCATTACTTTATATGTATTTTATATCTTATACTGTGTGTAATTTTGTCATACTGTGTTTTGAAAAATTGCAAACATCAGTTTATCTAAAAAAAAAATACCTAGGGAGTTCTCTGGTGGTCCAGCAGTTAGAACTCCATACTTTCACTGTCATAGCCCCGGTTCAGTCCCTGTAGGGGAACTAAGATCCCCTAAGCTGCATGGCACAGCCAAAAAAAAGAATCCAACTTGATACAAAAACATTTTCAAGGAAATGTAACTACATTTTGCATACTTTCATTTAAAAAAAATTTCAGAAAACTCAAATATTTAGAGAAAATACATGAGCAAAGACTGTAATTTAAAACCCAAATAGCATGTTCATAATTCCATTTTCCTAAACTGAATTACTTGATTTTTGTCAAAAACTTTTAAGTTTAAGCTTTAAATAAAACCCCTTTTGATCTTCTATACCACATAATCTAGTAAAATCTAGTTAAGACATGTATGGGAATTTACTGACAAAAAGGTCAAAGTAAAGCCAAGAAACGACATCTGTGCAAAACTATTTGTTTTCTCTTTAAAACTAGAAAATGCAATTGAACTTAGTAAAATTTTTGATTAAAAAATTTAAATATTCATTGTAATATAAATTTAAATAAAGGGAACAGTGGTCTTTGACTGTATTCATATTTACTGTCTAAAGTCACATTTAATTTCTGTAGAAGTTGTGCAATGTGAGTCCCTTTTCTTGCTTTAATTTTGAATTGATTGTGACATCTGTATACCAAGAATAACTAACTAGTTCTTCTCTTATTTGGTTGCCCTAATAACCTGCTTTTCAATTTGTTGAATGCTTTCTGGTGTCTTTATCTTTAAAACACTATAACAGTTTACATCTTCTGTCTGCACTGGTATTGCTGCAAGTGCAGAAAGAGTTTTATCCAACTACATTATTAGATTATTTTTGAACATCAATAAATTTAAACCCTCAGGCTTATTATCTAGTTGGAAAAACGTAATAAAACCTATCATTGTAGAGAAACCCTCCTATAAAATATTACCTGAGTAAGTTTTCTGTATCTATCTTTTATAAGAAGTCATAGAGTGTTCATACCCCCTTAACTATGGAGACACGAGTCACATTAGTGATCTGGAAATAAGCACTGGGGGCTTACTGACCAGTCAGGGAAGGATACTTTCCAAATCCATGAGAACTGTGTAGAGAAGAACAACTAAAAAGATTAAGAGAGGCATAGGGGAGTACCTCTTGAAGACAGGAGGAAAAATTAGGACCCTTATGTCTTATTATATAACTGAAATCTATAAAAATTATCCAGAAAACCAATATAGAAAGCTATGACAAGCAAGGATTTCCTAAGTAAACAGGATGCTGTTATAGAATTGGTGGGGGCAATAGACAGAGTTAGGTCTTAAGTTAGAAGCTTAAGAAAGACAGGTTTTTAAAAAAAAAAAAAATTTTTTAAAAATCTGCCTGCAATGCAGGAGACCTGGGTTCAATCCCTGGTCAGGGAACTAAGATCCCACATGCTGTGGGTGTGGCAAAAATAAATTTAAAAAATTTTTAATTAAATATTACTACTCTGGGAAGCAACCCTTAACTTAGACAACTCATTTTTCTAAGAGGTGGTATGAGATACAGTATGAAAGTAGATTAGATAAATTAATATGTGACAGATTCAAACAGCTGTCAAAGACATTAGGTTTCAGATAGTTACCTGACCTTGCTCTCTACTTTTCTATTATACAACATGGCTAGATTATTATCCCTAAAGCACATCTGTGAGGATGCCTTTCCCTATCCTCCAAATTCTATGCAAAATAAAATCTAAAAGTTCTACTTCACTTAGACCTCATCAGCTGGACCATTCCCACCTCCTTTAATTCAGCCAACCTCAGCTACTTCCAATTCCTTAAATGCACCCCTGGTTTCCCATCTATTTCCTTATTTTTGCCCTCTTCTCTACTCTTATGCCTTTCCCTGACTGCCATAGATCAAAATCCTCCCCAGTCTTGTAGCCCAACCTAGATGCCAGCTTCTCTTTCAAGATCTCTGTGATCTTTCACTTAAACTTCCATAGTTCCTTATTTATCTCATAACAATTATTTATTTATGGATGTTTCTTTTTCTCCACCATCTATTCCTTTTTCTTCTGCATTGAAACTTGTCTTGAATCTCTCCTAGTAAGCTAGTAGATGTTCAATGAACTCTTATTGAATGAATGGTTTTCTTCCTAGTGTTAAAGTTGTATGAATTATTATTTTCTTTCTACAGTCACAAATCAAGAGTTAAAGGTTATCTGAGATTAAAAATGACTTACTTACCTAAAACCAGTGGCTCAGAAGACGATAACACAGAACAGGCTGAGGAATTAGAGGTGAGATTTTATAAATATTTGGTTAAACTAAGAAGAAAAATATCCAATTTCTTATTTTACTATACTCTAAAGAAAAAATAACTGCTTAATAAAGTTAAATGTGTGCAATAAAAATTACTTCCCTAGACATTTGTTTATTTTACCCAAGAATTTGTTAAACATTTCTTTCCTCTAAGGATATTTCTGTGAAATGAATGGCCATTACTGATGGCATTCTTAAAGCTTAAGGAATAGAGATTACAATGTTTATAAATGAAAGCATTTGTTGTAATTAAGTCATTAACTGTTTCTAGTTTTTCAGAGTTTTCTAAAAACATGTCATGTGCCCCCTCTATTAAAGTAAGAACACAATTTATTGTTTGAAAGTTAAATATATGGAAAATTTGAAGATGCTACTTAGGAACTTCTTTATGAAATGTAATTCCTGTTACTTTTCCTATCATGGTTGGGGTGGGTGTGGGAGGGCTCATAGAAAAGGAGACTAAGAGAGAGAGAGAAAAAAAATATATAAGTGATCTAATAAAAAGCCACATTTATTGGAGGCCAAAAGAAGTTAACCATCTTCATGGGTGATAGGATAAAAGGAAGTCCAGTCAAGGATTTGGGCAGAGCCACCTACATTTGGGATAAGTGAAGAAGAGGCAGAGAACATGTATTTGGAATAGAATTGGACAGGGATTTGGAACCCTCCTAGTCGCGAGCTCTGCCACTTATGAGCTGAGTGACCATGTGGCCAACTCAACCATGAGTTGAGTGACCACTCAACCCTCTCTGCACTTCGGGTTCTTCCTTTGCAGAGTGACAGGATGTACTGCTACCCTTAGGGTTTCTTCCAGCACAAAAAATTTGTGATCTGAAAAGGGAACAAAAACATTTGCCTCTTGAGGTTCCCACTTAACAAACATTATCATCAGAAGGTAGCACCTTATTCTAACCACATTGACTGAAAGCACCCTTTGTTGTGGCATCAGTTTGCTTTGGAGGGGTTGTGTGTGTGCCTCTTCCTCAGTAGTCATGCTTTTTTGATTAAGGGTCTGCTAAAGTCTCCAGAAGAACTGTCAGGATGAGGGACCCTTCCCCAGGGCTGGGCTTTGCATCACACACCCAAACATCTTGAGAAAGTTTGATAACAAGCAGTGCTTTTGCGACAAAGATTCCTGGGAATTTTTTTTATATGCACTGATGAGATTTTACTTTGTGGGGGAATCTATAACAACAGAAAGAAAGAACTTTTTTCTTTAAATAGTTAGCCGTATTACTCTGGTGACCAAAGAAATTTAATATCCTCTCTCATGTCTAATGCCCTTATTTGATACCTTTTTTTTTTCTTTTTAGTTTTTCTTTGATGTGTCATATAATAATCTTTTTTTTTTTTTAATTTAGGAATTTATTGAGTAGAATTTTCTCTCTAACTGGCATTTTAGTGCACAGGGAAACCTGAATAATGGAATTCTGTTTGAAATGAAGGATGTCTGCTATAAAGAAAGAAAATTCTTTATTTAGTAACTTAAAAAATTTCTAACAGCATTTCATTATTTGGTAACCTGCTCCAAGTTTTGCCCACATGCATGTATCACAGGTACCTTATTCACAGTTCAGTTTCTGTGGGTAGAGCTGCTTCGCTTCATTTTGTGGTCTCATGTCTCAACTTTGAATTCCCTCAGAATCCACCTTATAATTTCAGTAGATGTAAGCATGTAGGAGTTTATTTATGAAAGGCCCTAGGAATTCAAACACATGAATCTGTGCTTATTTATCTTCTGTGTAGCTAATGACCAGAGAAGTCTTGTCTTTGACATCTGGTTTGTGACTGAATATATAAAATCCTACCATTTAAAGAAAACAGTTGTCATTTTCAAAAGAGGCTCACTCTTAGGCAGTGTATACCCTGGTAGGATAAAGTTTGGTAAAGTGTGACTGTAGTACATAATTATGTAGTATTTTTTTTGTGCCCCTTGTAACTTTAGGTTTAGCTCTATGTATTTTATGTGGTTACTACTACTGTATTTGCTGTACCTCTGAATGCTTTCTTTTTGACCATCTTTGATTGTTAAATTGTGGGTGGTTGCATGTTAGCTTTGAGGTTAGTAAATAAATAACATACATTGATCCTTAGAAAATTATTTTGTGAAGAATATTAGCTGATACATGTTTAATAGGGAGGCATTCTATACTGAAAATGAAAACCCATTCTTTCTAAACAATGTTTATATTTAGAAATGGGTAAACAAATGGATAACTATACTTCTTCTCAAACTGAAACAGGTTTTTAAAAAAATAGGCCCTTAATTAAATTAGTTTTTTTCCCCTCCAGAAGTTTACTTGAGTAACATAAATTCAATTAAAAAAAACCTTTAATAGAGAAATCTTTTAAGAAGATTCTAAAGAAATATTTTTGGTACCATTTTCCAAGCTCTGAATATTTTTATAATCTTCTACAGCAGTAGTGAGGACCTATTTATTAATAAATTTTATTAATCTGCAGAAAAATAATCAGTGACCATATTTTTAAAAATTGGTCCTTTTTTTCCAAGAGAGTGAAATATAAAAATTCAACTCACATGCTTTTAAAATTGAGACCAGAGAAATAAAATGTGATTTGATATGTACAGACTGATTTTTAGATATATAGATCTTCTATCATAATCATTTAAGGGAAAGGAAGTGAGAGAGAGAAGGAAGGTAAACATCAATGGCGAGAAAAAGTAGAGGGAAGAGAGAAAGAATGGAGTTCCTGGCAATAAAAAGAAACAAAATTAGCAAGATGTCAGTTCCTATCGAAGAAATGAAAAGAAAATAAAGAAGGAGAAAGAGAAGGAATCTGTTTTACTTCCCATCCATATGTCTTTTCCTGGAATAATTTTGTCTGTCTTCCTCTCTCCTATGCCTCACCTTCCATTCCACCTCAGTCTATAACCCTCTCCTTGGCACTAGCCAAAGATCAACCCTGCTTCAGCCTTATCCTGTTCTGTGTGCTGCCAGAAAACAATTGTTTTCTTCCCAAGGTCTCCCTGACCCTTCCTGTTCAGACCCCACCTTCCAAGAGGGAAGAATTCTCTTCTGTCTTCTAAACCATCACCTGGCTGGCACAGCAGTCCTCCAGTACTAGATCCCCAATGTCTAGGCAGAAAAAAAAGACTCTATATATTAAGGAAATTATTTTTTACCTATTATTATGGTACCAAATATGTTCCCCAGTTTCTCTCTCTCTCTTTTTTTTTTTTTACTTTTATTTAGTAGTTTTTGCCATGTACAAATTTGGGGGATTATAATCAAATCACTCAGCCTCTTTCAGGCCATCTGGGTTTGATGTCATACTTAATGGTTTTTTACTCCTAGAATATACTTTTTTAATATCCCTAGATTTGTTCTAATACATTTTGGTTTTACTTTGTAACATTTTAAGTATTGCTCAATCTGTAACATTCTGGTTATAAGGTATGAGGTAGCAGTGCAAATAATTTTTCCCTTTTTTTCCTAAGTAATTTGCTTATCTTCCTACAGATTTGAAATGCCTGTATCATATACTGAATTCTATAAATTGGATTCTCTTTCTTAGCTTTCCAATTCTATTAATTAATTGTGGTTTATGTTATGTTTTATCTGATAAAGTTTATCTTCACTCATCTTTTTTGGAATTGTGCTGATTATTTTTGCTTGTTTTTGTTTCTATTTGAACTTGAAAATGGCTTTGTCATGTTATATTAAAAATCCATGATGTAGTCTTATTTAAATCTTGACAATTTTATAAATTAACTTGGGGAGAATTGATGTCTTTGTGAGATTAAATCTCCCTAGCCAAGATCACATTGTCTTTTCATTCACTCAGGTCTTCTCTCGTGTACCTTTTAGGAGAATTTTAAAGTTTTCATTGCTAGTTTATTTATGCTTCCTAACCATATCGGTGTTTAGCAGAACCTTTTACTGACTGCCTTCTCTGTTTTGAGGTTTCTTGTATAAAATCATGTCATTAACCCTTGCTACTTTTTTCAAATAATTCCTTACTCTAACTACTCTAGCTAAGGTTTTTTTGTATGTTTGCCTCTTGCTAGTCTCAGAGGAAATTTCCAGTGCCTTCCTAGCATATAAACAAAACAAAACTTTCTTTCTCTGGCTGTTTTATGACTCGACCAAAATGCCATTCCATGGTCCAGAGGAGAAAGAGAAAAGTCAGACCAGAGAATCATAATGTCTTTTCAATCACCATTTCTAAATCATTCGCCCTTCCCTATCATGCCTCTACATGTTTGACCTTCATACAGCAATTTTTTTCAAGTTTCAGAGAGTTATTTACTTCCACCATTAACAAGGTGCTTTCTCTCTGAGAGAGACAATGCCCAATAAGACACGATCCCTGTTTATATTTTAGAGAATAGTGTGAGGTTGAACTATGCTTCTCCATTTCTTAGTGTCTTCCAATGCTGTTTATTTTAAAGTTTTCCAAGTCCTTTTTCTCCTATTAGACATGTTTTAAATTTTTTCAAAAAAAATTAAATTTTTTCAAGCAAAATCTAAGTGTTATCATTTTGAAAACAAACAAACAAACTTCATTATCATCAGATATTCCTGTTAGGTGTTAAAAGTTGACAGTGTGCTCATTCTATCTGCGTAGTTTTTGAAACTGGGTATGCTCAATCTCTTAAAATTTCCTCTAGCATAATTTATGGGCTTTCCAGGTGGTGCTAGTGGCATTAATTTATACGGTTAAAAAAAATTAAGCATAAACTTAATTGTCACCATTCTGTTTTTCAGCCTGGCTGGGTAGTTTTGGACCAACCAGATGCTGCTTGCCATTTGCAGCAGCAACAGGAACCTTCTCCTCTACCTCCAGGATGGGAAGAGAGACAGGATATCCTTGGAAGGACCTACTATGTAAACCATGAATCTAGAAGAACACAGTGGAAAAGACCAACCCTTCAGTATGTGCTGGTGACTTTTGTGTTTGTAATCTGAATACATTTTGACCACTGATTTCCATTATGAAGTCATGACTCAAATGGATTCATAATAGTATGGGAATCCAAAGACTGTAAGAATACTAGGATTTTTTTTTATGGCATTGGGCATAAAAAGTGCTATCTTAGATGTTTCTTTGTTAAAATGATTTGATAGTATTAAAAAGTATTTGAATTACAAATATCACCCTTCTGATTGCTTCTTTAATATTAATGAATTGTCAGTTATTTCTGTTTTAAATTATTATATAGCCACAAAAGGAACATTTTTCTTTCTAGACTGAGGTGGAAAATCTTGGAGATTTTTTAGTTTGTTACTAAAATATAATGAGAAGTTGATTTCTACAGCACAGTGTTTTTAAAACAGAAATTTTTATAAAATATAAAGGACCCAATAATAAGTTCTTTTGTTAAACACCCATTTGCCAGTCTGGTCAATGTGTACATAATTTCTGATGTATCTGAATCAAGGACAGAATGGCCTTTCAGGTATTCTGATTTATGTCTCCTCAGTGATATTTTTCTTTTATTATCATCAGACTGGTTTTTATAAATGGGGCTTTCCATGTGGCACTAGTGGTAAAGAATCTGCCTGCCTGTGAAGGAGATGCAAGAGATGTGGTTTCAGTCCCTGGGTCGGGAAGATCCCCTGGACTAGGAAATGGCAACCTGCTCCATTGTTTTTGCCATGGAAAATACCATGGACAGAGGACCCTGGTGGGCTACGGTCCATGGGGTCACAAGGAATCAGACACACTGAGCGACTGAACACACACACATGGTTCAGCACTTTTTTTTCTTACTTTTGGCTGCGTTGGGTCTTCGTTGCTGCACACACAGGCTTCTCTTTTTCCAGTGTGAGGGCTGTAGAGCACGTGGGCTCAGCAGTTGCGGCTCAGGCTTCTCTAGATGCCGCGTGTGGCCTCTCTATTTGTGCCACACCAGCTTCGTTGCCCACGGCTTGTGGAATCTTAGTTCCCTGACCAAGGATTGAACCTGTGTCCCTGCAATTTGAAGGTGAATTCTTAACCACTGGACAACCAAGGAAATCCCCAAGCACTTTTGTAGATGTTTTTTGATCTCAAATGCTTCCAAAGCAAGTTGATGATCCAGCTGCTTTGTGTCACAGAGGCATTGATCTGTAGAATGGCATACAGATTACAAGACTGAATGCATGATAAAATTCTGAAACATCTTGTTGTATACCTGTATTGTGGCAGGCCTGACTTGAGCAGAATCACATTTCTTTCACTGTGGTTGAGGTTGCTTTCAGCCAGCAAAAATCATTTATTTGGGGGGAAAATGAACAAGGCATTCCCTTAGGACCACTACAGTTGTACAGCAAGAATTGGTCTTCTGAATATCCTGGGCGTATATGGTATTAGATAAATTAACAGTAATCTTGTTATTAAATACTTATACAAAATTCTTGATCTTATGGTCTGGCTATATTAAACATGACTAGCTAGAGTAGTATAACTAATGAATGACTGCGGAAAGGATATGCAGTCTGATTTACCATGCCTTTCCTAAATTCAGACACTCCTTTACTACTGTCCTTTCTCAGAACAGGCCCATTACTGTATATGATCAAAAACATATACCATTTAATCTATAATCTATTAAGTTTTTAATTATAGTGTCCTTATACCGTCTTTCCTTCTGCCTTCTGCATTCATGCATGGGAAACTAGAGGGTAGACCCTTGGCTTAAGATCAGTTCTGGAAAATGTTACTTTCTAATTCATGAAGGTGTATATGCAACTCTTAAAAAGCTTCTGTTTTATGAGCTTTCTAGAGCTACTTCAGATTTTACTCTTGTAATAACATGGTTAAATAATAGTGTAATAAAAGTACTTATGCAACACTCAGGTGTTCATTCATTCAACAAATATTTTTGAGTGCCCATACACATGAGACATTTTCCTAGGTACAGTGATGAATGAAAATATTGTGCACGTTACACATTTTCACAAAAATTTTTAACTCCATAAGGTACTTGGAAGGTACTGCTATGCCTACAACTTAACCTGAGCATGTTGAACTAGCCTTTGGGCCCAAACTATAAATTCTGATCTAATATGGATACTTTCTAAATGAACACAGAATTTTTAGCTATCATTTTAACTCTCTTCAGGCGTGGATGATGGCTTTTACATTTCTAATGCAGGGACAACCTAACAGATGCTGAGAATGGTAACATTCAACTGCAAGCCCAGCGTGCATTTACCACCAGGAGGCAGATATCTGAGGAAACAGAAAGTGTTGACAACCGAGAATCTTCTGAGGTAGAAATCATTTTCTCGTTCTTGTTGGTAGACATATGTTATAGCAATTGATTCCAGTATGTAGCTTAAGCTTCTGTTCATTTTAGAACTGGGAAATTATAAGAGAAGATGAAGCCACCATGTATGGCCATCAAGCCTTCCCTTCATCTCCACCATCAAATAACTTGGATGTCCAGACTCATCTTGCAGAAGAATTGAATGCCAGACTCACTGTTGGTGGAAATTCAGCCACTGGCCAGCCAGTATCCAACTCAGTAAGATGATTCTTAGATTTTGATGGAGCTTCAGGATTTTATATTTTTATATATAAATATTATATATGTATTTTATATATAAATATACGTGGACTTCCCTGGTGGCTCAGTGGTCAGGAATCTGCCTGCCAATGCAGGAAATGTGGATTTGATCCCTGGGTCAGGAATATCCCCTGGAGAAGGAAATGGCAACCTGGGAATATTCTTGCCTGGGAAATCCTATGGACAGAGGAGCCTGGTGGGCTACAGTTCATGGGGTTGCAAGAACCAGGCATGATACAGCAACTGAGTATGCACACTTGCACACACACACACACACACATATCCATTATTCCGTTCAGTATCTAACCTTTACATAAAAGGTTGTCTTTTTTCTCCATTTTTGTTGAGATATAATTGACATAATACATTGTGTTAGTTTAAGGTGTACAACATAATGATTTGATCTATGTATTGCAAAATTGTAAGTTTAGTTAATATATAACACCTCGCGTTTTTTTTTCTTGTGATGAAAAATATTGTCTTAAACTGCACATAATAATGTGTAAGGGACTTTTGTACTTTACAGTATGGCCATTTTCAAATATCCTCACTAACAGTATGGAGCAGAGTTGTGGAAAATCCACATGGTCATTGGACTCTAAATATTCATTACATAAATCAATGCCCTCAGCCACAGACTATCAGGAACACACTTGTAATTGAACAAGTTGAGTTTATTATTCATTTCAGCAAGGGGAATACAAACCATGAACATCTCGGTAATAGTATGTTATGAAAGACTTAAAGGATTTCAACTTGTGTTAGGCGATTTTCAGGAGGGTTTAAGGAAGCAGGACCTCACATTGGATGCTATCAGGAAGCAGGGATAATTCTGTGATGTGATGTCTTAAATCTTATCTGTAGCAAGGCTAAAGCTATGATTAGCAAAAAGCAGCAGTCACTTGTATCTGCCAGGATATAGGGAGATATTTGGTATCTTGTGGCTTGGACAGGGTTCATGTTTTGCTGTGTTTAGGCATGATTACAAAGTAGTCTTGATTTTGTCTTGAATTGTGCTGATGAGTGCCAGGCCAAGTCCTGGGTGCTTGGGGTTACTCTTCTCCTTTTCAGGGATACCACACATGTCACCAACACACATGTGAAAAAGAGCTGATATACTTTGACTAAACAAAGAGATAGATGACCTTCTCACTCCAGCAGCCACTATAAACTTGCTACCTCTGGGGTCCAGAAGCCAGTATTCCAACATAACACTGCCCTGATGGGACCCTTGTGGCTAACTCTCTCATCTGTATCAAAGGAGACATTTCAATGGAAGACAAAGAGGTGTCCAAGGATATTGTGGTCATTTCCTTTTGGAATTCTGCACTTTCCATTCCATTAGTAAATATGGAGGGCTGACTACATACTGGTTGTATGCTGGTTAAAACAGTTCACCCATCTGTTTAAGTATTGCCTGTGCCTGCTTTCACAGTAAATTAAAAGAGACAAGATAGTCAACAAAAACTACTTACTATCTGGACCTTAACAGAAAAATTTGCTGACTTCTGTTTTAGCACCTTTCTCATAATGCTTCAGTGTAGACAGTTCTATGTAAATGCCTGTGTGAATATCCAAGAGCAGATAGGCCTGCCTGCTCCCTTCCCCTCCTTTCTTCCATCCATCTATCTTCCTTTCATGTCATTTCATGTTTTTGTTTGAGGAGTGGGAAAGATCAGTCAAAGACTTAAAGGATAAGCTATATTGATTTGATGGTGACATCCTATTCTCTTTCCTCCTGTTATTTTAATTTTTTTAATTACTAAAGTAATAGGTGGCATCTATACAATGGCATACTATGCAGTCACTGAAAAGAATGAAGTGTCTTTGAATACATATGTTGTATGGAACAAAGAAATATTGCTCAGTGGAAAACTGAGGTACTGAGCAGTATGTTTGATGTGTTACCATTTATACAATTATTTACATGACAGAATAAATATGTGTATCATATTTCTTGAAAACTAAACTAGGTAACCTTGCTCAGCTCTGAAGAGAAAAACAGGGTGAGCAGAGCATATGTCTTTCGTACCTTTTGAATTTCTTACCATGTGCATATTAATTCAAAAAAGTTAATTTATTATTTTCAAAGTATTGTATGGTCATGGTTAAAAATTGAAACAGTACTGAGGTGTATAAAATAAAAATTGAGTTTTCCATCTTACCTCTGACATATACTCCATCAATTGCCATTAATGGTTTGGCATATACTGTTTTTTAAATTTATTTTATTGAAATATAGTTGATTCACAGTGCTGTATTAATTTCTGGTGTACAGCACAGTGATTCAGTTATTTTTATATATATATATATATACACACACACACACATTCTTTTTCGTATTGTTTTCCATTATGGTTTATCACAGGATATTGGATATAGTTTCCTGTGCTGTACAGTGGGACCTTCTTGTTTATCCATTCTACATTTAATAGTTTGCATCTGCTAATCCCAAACTCCCGGTCCATCCCTTCCCCATTCTCCTCACCCTTGGCGACCACAAGTCTGTTCTCTATGTTTATGACTCTGTTTCTGTTTTGTCGATAAGTTCATTTGTGTTGTATTTTAAATTCCATGTGTAAGTGATATCATATGGTATTTTTCTCGTTTACTTAGTTTGATAATCTCTAGGTCTGTCCCTGTTGCTGCAAATGGCATTATTTTATTCTTTTTTATGGTTGAGTAATATTTCATTATGTGTGTGTACACACACACACACACACACGCACCATATCTTTTTTTTTGTTTTTAATTTATTTCTAATTGAAGGGTAATTGCTTTACAATATTGTGTTGATTTCTGCCATACATCAACATGAATCAATCATAGGTATACATATGTCCCCTCCCTCTTGAACTTCCCTCCCACCTCCCATTTTATCCCCTCCCCAGTTGTCACAGAACACCAGTTTGAGCTCCCTGAATCATACAGCAAAATCCCACTGCTGTCTGTTAGATATATGATAGTGTATGCTTCCATGCCACTCTCTCCATTCGTCCCGCCCTCTCCTTCCCCCTGCTCCTCATGCCCACAAGTCTGTGCTCTGTGCGTGCATCTCTGTTGCTGCCTTGCAAATAGGTTCATCAGTACCGTCTTTCTAGATTCCATGTATACATGTTAATATTCAATATTTGTTTTTCTCTTTCTGACTTACTTCACTCTGTATGGTAGGCTCTAGGTTCACCCACCTTATTAGAACTGACTCAAATGCATTCCTGTTATGGCTGAGTAATACTTCATTACATATATGTACCACAGCTTCTTTATCCACTCATCTGTCAGTTGTCTAGGTTGCTTCCACGTCCTACCATTGTCAGTGGTGCTGCAATGAACAGTGGGCTACATGTATCTTTTTCAGTTAATGGTTTTCTCAGGGTATAAGTGGTTTGGCATATATAGTCTTAAACATTTTCTGTGTGCATAAAGATGCATGCACACATATTTGTATATCAGTTTTTTAGCCTGAGATCACCTTGCACACACTTTTTGGTAACTTATTTTTTTTACATACTGTATCATAGACATTGGACCATTTCAGTCAATATTGAGGTGCTCTTTTTTATAACCACTACCAACAAAATAATCAAACGTCATTCCCTTGTGCAAGTAACCCTTAAGCTGTTTCTCTAGTTTCCTTTGATGGACTTCAGATTGTTTACAGTTCTTTGTTATTGTAAACAATCCTACAGTGGCTCCTCTGAATTAAGTCCTACATATATTATAAATGTTAATGTCATTAAGTAACAAAACTAAACTATTTCAGGAAGTGACAACAGCATGCATGTAAAAGCACAGGAAAGAAAAAATACTGGATTTCTAGGAAACAAGTAATCTTGAATGTCCAGAGGGTGGCTTGTGAGGGAAGAGGGCTGGAGTCAGCCCTGGAAGCTCACTGGAGCTCTTCTGGAAGCTCATTCACGTTGTGTTCTGTACTGTAGATTTTACCCTAGTGACGGAAGAAGTCATTGAAGGGCTCTGAGTGAGAGAATGGCGATGAAATCTGTGCTGCAGAATGCTCTCTGGCTGCAACTCGTGGTATGGAGAGCAGATTTAAGCAAAAAAGACTTGCAGCAGTCAAATCTGTTAGGATGTTGCCACAGTAATAGTCAAAATGACAAGTGATAAAAACTTGAAATTTTTTTTAAAGTGCAAGGGAAATGTATTTGAGAGCTTGCAAAGAAATAGAATGTGTAGGATCTGGTGACGGACCTGGCCGTAAGGGACAGGAGGGGAGAACTCAGGGAACTGACTGCTGTCTGCCTGGGGGGCAGCTGCTGGCCTCCTAGGCTGCCCGCTGAAGATGAGGAATACCTGAGAGGGAATGGATTTGAGTGGGTGTGGACAGGGAAAAACTGAGTCCAGTTTTGAACACAATAAAGGGCTCTCTGTTAGACATTCAAGAAAAGGTGTCCAGGAGACGGTCTAGGACTCAGGTGGAGAATTGTGAGCTGGAATTTGGAAGGTATTTGGTGCTGAGCGAGGCTGAGAGAATCTCCATGTGGGTGGAGTGGGTGTTCGTTTTTCTTCTCCATCACACCTACCCCACTACCTTATCTGCCATTCAGAGACAAAGCAGAGACCTAAAGTTATCATTGTTCTTTTTTTATATATAAGAATCATTCCAGCAGAAGAGGCAGCTTACAAGCCTATACTTTTGAGGAACAGCCTACACTTCCTGTGGTAAGTTTTAGCCCCTCCCCTCAATCCTCAATAAAAATATAAGACTCAGCAACTTTTTTTTTTTTTTTGGGAACACTGAATATGAACGTTTGCTCCAGCATAGTATCGGGGCTCTGGGGGATGAGGTTGTGGGAGGAGAATGGGATAGGTAGGCCCTTTAAAGACAAAAGACAGAGAACTGTCTCTCTCATAGTGAGAAAGCCAAGTCCCCACATGGCTGTGGGTGGCGTTTAGGCTTGGCAGGTGAAGTGCTGTGCAGGCTGGATGTATTGCATACTGATCAGGACTGTGGTATCCAGAGGCCTCTGCTCTGTGCCTAGCCTATGTGTCTTGCAGCTGTTTCTGCCCCAGACATGAAGCTACATCAACAGCTGGTCATATGGGTGGGTGTGTACACGTGTCGGCAGGCTCAGCAGCCAGGATGGAGTTTGTAAGCTCCCTTCTCAGTCTTGTTTTCCAGGCTGCCAAACCATCCACTGCCTCTTAGGTAGCATCTCTAAACATGACCTTGACTACAGCTTAGACTTCATAGCTTCAGGCCTTTTAGTCTCCCAGCCTCCATCCTCTTTCTGACTCAACTCTCACCTGGGTTCGAACCCTGGGTTGGGAAGATCCCCTGGAGAAGGGAACAGCTACCCACTCCAGTATTCTTGCCTGCAGAATCCCATGGACAGAGGAGCCTGGTGGGCTGCAGTTCATGGGGTCGCAAAGAGTTAGATACTACTGAGCGACTTTCATTTTCACTGCTTTGAGTTGGTCTCTTCCTTATATGGTCCCCACTTATTTTTTAAACCAAATGTAAATGTCCAGGCTCCCAGCCCCTTGAGCCTCCTCTATCCCTTAGCCACCTACCCACCACCATCACCTTCACTCCTGCCTGGGCTCTTTCTTCCAAATGGGTGTGTGTGTGTTCTACGTCCATAGTTGGAACGGCCACCTCACTTTTTTTCTACCAACAGTTTGTGATTTTGAATGGCAGCCTATATATTAATTTTGAAAAGTAGGGTTTTTTTTTTTTCACTTTTATGGGGGTTCCAGCAAAGGAATTCACAGGCTCAAAAGGCCTTGAATTGGCTGATCCATCTAAAAAGGTGGCCCTGCACCAAGAGAGGAACATGGGCACTGTGCGGAGGAAGGAGGTGGGGGCACCACCTGTGCATTTGGCCCAGTCAGTGTCAACCTTCAACACGAAGGTGGATGTCACAGAAAGACTGCCCTCCCTAGCCTTTCTCTCACTTAGTGCCCCGTGTCTAGCCATCTCCACTCACCTTACTGTTCAATTGCTCAACTCTTTGCAACTTTCCAACTTTCCAACTCTTTGCAACCCCATGGACTGCAGCATGTCAGACTTCCCTGTCCTTCACCATCTCCCAGAGTCTGCTCAGACTCATGTCTGTTGAGTTGATGATGCCATCCATAATGCTATGAGATGTCATCCTCTGTCCACTCACCTGGAGCCACTTGAACTGAGATCCCTAGGTGTCTCTCCCACTGCATTTCACATTGTCCTCTGTGCAGTGAAACTGGTGAACTTCTGATTCACTGACAGGCACTCATCCAAGAAACAATTTTAAGTGCACCAAATGAGCTACAGAATCTAGAGACGATTTACATTTTGTGTACTGGAAAAGCTGTTTCCGTGCCTTTTCCTTCTTAATACACTGATTAGAGATTTGTTTGCTTTCAGAAAGCTTTCTTAAGGTATAATTTACATACCATAACATCCATCCATTTTTAAGTACACAAATGAGTTTTAGTAAATTTATACAGTTGTGCAGACACTACCACGGTGAAGTTTGAGAACTCTTCCTTCACCACAAAAAGTGTTCTTAATCCTAATACCTACTCTTAGCCCCAGGTGACTGCTCGTCTGCTTTCTGTTGCTAGTTTTGCCTTTTCTAGGAATTTCACTTAAGTGGAATCATACAGTATGCCATCTTATGCATCTGGCCTCTTTCACTTACTACGATGTTTTTGAGATTTATCCATGTTGCTACATGTTTCAGGAGCTTATGATAGTCCATCATTGTAGATGTGTTTACTACATCCCATTTATCTACTCACTAGCTGTTAGACATTTGTAATGCCGGGCAACTTTGAATTCCATTATTTTATAGACTCAGAGCTCATTACAACTGTCAGCATTGTACATCTACCTCTGTGTATCTACAGAACGGGGTGTCTAGTGAACAGACTAGTGGTCATAGTTTTTATATTAATATGTAAGACACATTAGGGAACCAGGCCAAACGTTGAAGAGTCTAATCTAACTCAAAAGACAAAAGGAAGGTCAGACCTGGACTGTTTTCAGTAAATCTGGAAAACTAGACCTCTTTTGTTCATTAGCAATGAACTACAGTAATCAGCACTTCCCCAGCCTTCACAGAAAGAAAGCAGGGGTAACTTTTGACTTGGCACATATGGGTGATAATTTCTATAGTTTGACTACCTGTGTTCAAATCTCAGCTCCATAATAGCAATGTTATCGGTTAGGAAATTACTTCCATTTTCTAAAACTTCAGTTTTCCAATAAGTTGAATGGGCCAGTAATCTTAATTATCTCATTAAGATTTGTGTGGCGGTTAAATGACATGATCTGTGTGAGGGCAGTATGTGGTTGTTAATACTCTCATGTTGTTATCACACTCATCATTATTGTCTGCTCTGTTTTTTTTTTTTTTGTAATTGAAATGCTGTGCACTTTAAAGTATGGTTTAAAACATGATTCATTTTAAAGAGGGTTATCAGTGAAAAAGGAGATATGGTCCTTTAAAAACGATTCTTTCTGGGAGCTTTCCTGGTGGTCCAGTGGCTAAGATTCCATGCTTGCAATTCAGGGGAACTGGGTTCAATCCTTGATTAGGCAGCTGCATCCCACATGCTGCAGCTAAAAGATCCTGCATGCAGTAACCAAGGTCCTGTGTGATACAGCTGAGACCCAACACAGTCAAATAAATAAAATAGATATTTATAAAAATAGTAATGATAAAATACAATAAATAAGAAGGATTCTTTCTTATTAATATTTAATTCTGTTATTCTTCACTGTAGCTTTTGCCTACTTCATCTGGATTACCACCAGGTTGGGAAGAAAAACAAGATGAAAGAGGAAGATCATACTATGTGGATCACAATTGCAGAACTACTACCTGGATAAAGCCCACTGTACAGGTATCCTGCAGTCTGTTCATTATGGAGTTTCCTTAGGTAATTTAAACCGTCATATTTCTATGGGAGCTATTAATATATCACTTAGTAGTAGATGCTGAATACTTCTAATTATTTTCTGTTATTGGTGCTGTCTGTCATTTCCTGCAGATCTCTAATATACATGAGTCATTACTGGTTATTAGGTCAAACAAGTCCATTTGGGACTAGGAGGACAAAGTAAATGATCTGGTCTACTGGGTAATTTTGTAATTTGAATGGTTAAGATCATTATTTTGCTAAAAATAATCTTGGTGATTAGCATCTATAAAAGGACTTTGTCATAATGACACTCTGTCCTTGGCAACAGTTTGCCTTTTGTATTAATAATATTTCTTTGTAAGCATTTAGGAAAATATCACCATTTCTCTTGAGAAATTTTTTAAAACTGAAAAGTACAGAGAATAATATAGTAAGTATCCATTTTTTTAACACCCTGAATTTACCACCATTAACAGCTCACCGTATTTGGTTCTAGATTTTTTGTTTTTCAAAATAAAATACAGAGGAAAAGATTTTATCTTTTAACCAAGCACTTGGCCCCGCTACCCAGAGGGACATATCACTGTGAGCTTGTTGGGAATTCTTCCTGCCTATTTTATGACTTAGTAGAGAGCTAAACAATGCAAAATATTATTTATGTCCATGTGTCAAATTTAACAAAGATATTATGTAATTCTAAATATTTTTTGCTCACTATTGTTTTAAAATCCTCTCATGTGGGTTTATATATAGATCTAGTGTATTTTTTTAGCTGCCTTATATTTTATCACAGAAATGTATTACATTTCAGTTATCCATTTCTGTAGTGGCTGTTTGCCATTTATTTTGTCTACCACCACTTAAACCCATTTTTGTGTGTGGGAAATTCCTACTTTATGTGAGTCTTTGGGGTGAGCAAAAAACAACCTTCTCTAGTTGTCAATGCGGCTTCCCTGCAACTAGGGTTAACAGACTGTTAACTGCATCTTACTGCTCAAGAATTATCTGAGAAATTTTAAATTGTTTTAAAAACAAACTTTGACAAAGCACTTTATTGGAGAAATGAGCCTCCAGTCTTTAGGCCTGTTTATAAGTGTGTGCACTGTTTGCAGATCCAGTTACCTTTTTAACCACAGCTATTTATGTGTTCTCTGTAAATACTATTACATAATTGAATTAATGTGCTAGGCCACAGTGGAGACCAGTCAGCTGCCGTCAAGCCAGGGTTCTTCTGCAGGCCCTCAGCCACAGGCCTCCGCGAGTGATGCAGCACAACAGGTGACCCAACCATCTGAAATGGAGCAAGGATTCCTTCCCAAAGGCTGGGAGGTCCGGCATGCACCAAACGGGAGGCCTTTCTTCATTGACCACAACACCAAAACCACCACCTGGGTAACTTCAGTGGTTTCCAGTTTAAATTTGTAATAACAGTAACAATCACTTACGTGTAGTTCTTGATAATCTTTATAAGTATACATTAATACGGGCTTCCCTGGTGGTTTGGATGGTAAAGAATCTGTTTGCAATGCAGTAGAGACCCGGATTTGATCCCTGGGTCCAGAAGATCTCTTGGAGAAGGGAATGGCTACCCAATCCATAGGCTACCCAGTCCTTAGTTAAACTATGTTGAATTCTTAATAGTATTATTTCTATTCAGTATATTTATACCTATTTTTAATATCGGGGGGATTGTTAAGAAGATGCATTTATTTCCTGTTTGCAGTGGGCTTTTGTTTTTGGTCATGCCACATGGCTTGTGGGATCTTAGTTCCGCAAGCAGAGATTGAACCCATTCCACTCTTCAGTGGAAGCGCGGGGTCCTACCTACCAGGGAAGTCTTGTGTTTCTTATGTTTGCAGTTTTTAGCTCACTAGCCATAAATGCCCAGGAAGATATTTAGTCATAATCATTTCCCTTTATATGAGGCCTCTAGTTCCAAAGTACTTTTGAATCCATACCTCATAATATCCAGAAAGCCTTATGAGCTAGGTAGAATAAGTATTTTTATTTTAAGATAAGGCTTAAAGTTGTTGAGTAGTTGGTTCACCACTAATAGAAAAACTACTGAAAATTATCAATAAATGCAGAGATTTTGATTAATTGCTTAAAAGTTATTAATATGCCTAAATTAAAATTATATAATACATTATTTAATAAAACAATATTGAAATGATAATATATAAATAAATCCAAATAAATTAAATTTTGTTCTTTCAATAATTTGAGTTGCCTTTACTAACCTTTTTGAGCTTACCTTCTTATCTCTTAAGATAAATAAATATCTAATAAATTAATACCTTAGCACCTGTCTAGGTACCAGAAATCATGTTCAAGGCCTCAGAAATGACACGTGCTCCAGCTTTATGTCTACTCTTACACCAGTTTTTATTTAGAGAAGAGCCCTGTGTAGTGACATAATCCTTAAAGAGTGGGCAAAATAAATGGTTTTTGTGAAAGAGAAAGTAAGTTAATACGGATCCTCCTCAAAATCTAATTGAATTTTTTTTTAATTTTTAAATTAAAAAAAATTTTTTTTTGGCCATGCCACAAGGTGTGTAGCATTTTAATTTCCCAGTCAGGAACTGAACCCATGCCCCCTGAAGTGGAAGTGTGGAGTCTTAACCACTGGATTGCCAGGGTCCCTTAGAACTGAATATTGTAGACTATGAATGAGAGATTTTAGATAAGAACCTATTATTTCATTGAGTAAGGAAATGAAAGTGAATCCACTGATACTAGAAAACATAGGAACAGATTGACTTTCACGATTTTAAAGTTTGTGTGTATATATTGTTTTCTTTATTTACTCTACCAAAAAAGGAAGATCCAAGACTGAAAATTCCAGCTCATCTGAGAGGAAAGACATCACTTGATTCTTCCAGTGACCTGGGGCCTTTACCTGTAAGTTTATAGAACTGTTACCCATCTAACTTGACTGTCTCAAACATTTGTATTTCGGAATGAAGTAGTTCTTTCACAACTATAATTAATATTATTGTTGAAGTGTTGATGTCTTCTACTAAGAATGGAATATACAAATTAAATCAACCCTATAACCAAAACCATTTTTCTGCCCATACACTGAAAACCTGTTCCTAATATAATTGAAATATGTTCTTCATTATAGCCAGGATGGGAAGAAAGAACTCACACTGATGGAAGAATCTTTTACATAAATCACAGTATGTGCAGTGTGATTTTTTTCCCATTACATTATCTTTTGTAATATTGAATTTTTTGCATGAGAATAAAGAACCTCTTTTTTTCTCTCTTTCTTCAGATAGTAAAAAAACACAATGGGAAGACCCTCGTTTGCAGCATGTAGCAATAACTGGACCAGTAAGTCTCTTTGTATCAGCATCCTCTGATGGGGTTGTCCTCTTGCTTGTCTCTTAAAGGACAGATGATGAAGGATATAGCACTAAATAAAGGTGTTGAGAGGAAAGCACATTTGCAAATCTCTTCTCTCCCCACCACCCACACACCCGGTCTCAGTTATTTGAAAAGGGCATTTAAAGTAGTTACCTTTACTCTACACAACAGCCTTGGGATGCCAGTGAGCCAGTAAGTTAACTCAGTGAAGCTAACTCAGTGAGCTAACTCAGTGAGGCTGCTGTGCTCAGACTGGTACTTGAAATAACCTGAAAAAAGAATGCTGGGCTCCTCAGCAAATCAGATAAGAGCCAAGAGTATATCTGATGAGAAAGCTGACAGTGCCTTGTCAAATCAGGGTCATGTCTTGAACTTTTTGGTTGAAATCATTGTAAATACTGGTATATAAGACATTCATATTTAAAGTACAAGTATTACCATGTATGATGTTTATACTACTCTTGAGTCAGATTAATGATAGGAAAATAATTTTCCTCTTTTATATAGCTTCTTTTTCAGATTATAATTGTTTTCTAATTCACAAAAATAAGTAAAATTGAAGATACAATTCTTTTAGACTACTCTTGTGACTCCATGTTTAGTCTTTTAAAGTAATGGATAAAAAAGGCAACTCCTCAGAGTTCAAGGAAAAAGTACATTTTTCAAATTGTTCCTTTAATGGAGAAATCACTTTGAAAGTCTCTTTAGAAATGGAAATTTTCATTTCTAATATTTCTTTACTTGGAAGACATTTCCTGTTTCTGGCCTATTGCATTTCAAGAATACTGCATGATGAAAATTACAGCCATAAGAATTGCTGGATACAATTTTATCTTAAATGGAGAAATTAAAATTTTTTAAGTTTTATATTTCTTTTTCTTTGAATTAAACTTTTCTTTCCAAATATTCTCTTTTAATGCCCTTAACTTATGTTCATAAAATACCCAGAGGGGAGTTTTTTAAATTGTTCCAGAATAAAATAACTAAAACCTTCTTTATTTTTCCAAAATTTTTAACTCAAGGCAGTGCCCTACTCCAGGGATTACAAAAGAAAGTATGAGTTCTTCCGAAGAAAGTTGAAGAAGCAGGTTAGTGATACTTATAATGAGTTCTTAGGAATGTTTGTCATATGGACTGAAAGCATGGGCAGTACATTTGAAAAAGTAATAGAGAATTTATTATATATGAACAATTTTGGATAGCTTCTTTTAGGGAAAGGATGCTTGTTTTTTGAGTAGCTGTAATATATGATTAGAGTCTAGTTATTTTATGTCTGTGTTTTTCAATATACCTTGCAACAGAGAAAATAGTTTTAAAAACTTGCTTTTGAAGAGCTCTAACTTGAGTTCCTCCTGGGTTTGTGGGGTTTGAGTTTTGTAGAAACAGAGTAATAGTAACTCAGGAGATTATCCGGTAGCCTAGACTTTGCTTGTGTAGGAGGACTCTCTGGATTCTGCTTCTGCTTGGACTATTGTTTTCCAGTGTTAGTCATTCATTCTTTACAGCTTCAAGTATAATATATCTCTGCATAATTTGAATGTACAGCTGTGATTGGAGCAGGCCTCTTGTTGTTTATCTCCTTTTGCTTATCAGATATATTCACAACACTTTTTCCATCACCACAAATTCAGTATGTTTGGAACTAAATCTGCCCGTCTATTTCATTTCTATTGGTTATGACTGTTTTTTAAGTAATTAATTTTTTTAAATTGAAAGAGTCTTTAAGTTCCATAAAGCTTTACAGTTTTCAAAGGTTTCATGCACATGGTTTTATATAATTCCATAATAACCCCTTTTTCCCCACCTCTGTATTGCCCCTCCCCCCACCCATAACCACTAGTTTGTTCTCTCTATAAATAAATATTATTTATTTATTTATTTTTGGCTGTGCTGGGTCTTCGTTGTGGGGGCTTTTCTCCAGTTGTGGCGAGCAGGGGCTTCGCTCTCTTCATGGCAGTGCTCGGGCTTCTCATTATGGTGGCTTCTCTTGTGGTGGCACTCGGGCTCTTAGCGCACAGAGGCTTCAGTACTTACGGCACATGGTCTCAGTAGTTGCGGTTCCTGGGCTCTAGAGCACACGTTCAGTAGCTGCCACGCACAGGGTCAGTTGCCCGTGGCATGTGGGATCTTCCAGGACCAAGGATCAAACCCATGTCTCCTCCATTAGCAGGTGGAATCTTTATCACTGAGCCCCCAAGGAAGCCCTGTTCTCTGTGCCTGTGAGAGGGATGACCGTTTTTTAACGCCTTTCTGATTTGCTCAGGCCTCTCCCCTTGCCTGCAGTTTAGGAGTACTGCCACTAGGTGGCTACGTTGGGTTACACTTCCTTGCCTTCCAAGCCGGAAGCCTGGTTTTACAAAGGTTCAAGATGGTTTCTGCTGCCCCCAATTTTTCTCATCCAAAACAGGACAAAAATGAAATACAGTACTTATTTAGTGCAAATATACCTTAATAAAATCTTAAAATATCTTCAGTGTTTTAAACTCATCTTCAATAATAACCTTGTTTTAAAATTGCTCTGGAAATTTGTTTTCTACTTAAAATTCTTTGGGATTCTAAGTCTGTTTTGAATTATTTATATGGTAAATGTTTTCACTCTTAATGACAAGACACTGGTGGAAGAGAAGTACTAGCTTCTCCATTTGCCAGTCTGAACACTTATAAACATGTTACAGTGTCTAATGGTTGATATTCTCTAAGCAGCAGGTCACAGAACACAAAACCATAATGAAAGAAGTAAGTTTTATTGAGTTCTGACCACATACTAGGCATTTTTCTTAAGTTACATGCATGATCCCTGTGTAATCTCTGTAGTAACTCTATAATGAAGGGACTATTATTATCACATCTTAGAGTTGAGGAAGCTGAGGCTCAGAGAAACTAGGCAGTGTGATCCAGTTCCATGGTTATTAGCAGAAAAGCCAGGCACAAACCAAGTGGCGCAGTGCCAGAGTCCATCCTCCTGACTCACATGACGTACTGGACTGGGGATTAAGAGAGGAAATTGCCCAGAATGCAAGAAAGGTATACAAGAAGATGAAATTATGAAAGAAAAGATAAGAGACATGAAGCTGTTCCAGAAGAAGAGCCTGAGGAAGAGGCTGAGAAGCTGAATCCTCAGTTTAACAAAATGTCCCAAGCAGGATTTAAGAAATAAGACTCCTGTCTGGACACATCACATCACAGCAAAAGAACAGAACATCAAGGAGGAGATAAAAATGTGTGAAGCAGTGCTCCAAAGCCTTGAGCTGCCTTTATCCTTCCCCTCCACCTCATCCTTAACATGTCGTTAGTTTGGATTAAGGGTGGCTAATCATTATTGAGACCACTGTGTGCCAGGCACCGTGTCAGCACATGCAATGCATTGTCCCAGTTATTCCTGAAACAGCTCCCTAAGGGTAAATACTTTTATCGTCTGTATTTTATAGATGAGGTAATTAAGCGTTAGAAAAGATGTGCGAGCTGAAGCCAGGCCTTGAACACAGGGTCACTTGACTCCAGAACCCATGGATGATACACCACTCAGCTCTGATGTGGAAATTGCTCCTGTGGCCTCCCTTCTGTTGTTGTCGCTCACACAGAGGGCCCATTTACTTTCTGTCACTCAGGCTGTTTCAGGGGTCTTTCACTGACCGGTGTGTCTTTTGTCTCCCCTTATGTGTGCTTAGTTGCTTAGTCGTTTCCAACTCTTTGAAAACCCATGGACTGTAGCCTTCCAGGCTCCTTTGTCCATGGGATTTTCCAGGCAAGAATACTGGAGTTGGTTGCCATTTCCTCCTCCAGGGGATCTTCCCAACCCAGGGATCAAACCCCAGGGTCCTGTGTCTCCTGCATTGCAGGCAGAGAGCCATTGGGAAAGCTCCATTGAAATACCTTTTAGATCTGATGGTGTCAGCCTCTGAGAACATAGCGAGCAGTCTGATCCTGCAACTTCCTGCTCAACTTCCTAGGCAGCCTTCACACTGTCTACACTGTGGCCTCAGACTGCTTCTGCAACTCCTTCTACTCAAATCCCTCTCTTCTTCCCCTCCCCCTTCTGTACCATCCAGCTTTCAGATGGCTGGAACACTTCTCCCTGCTTGCTGTTCCTCAGCCCTTCTCTCCCTTCCCACCCCAGACAGGACTTTCTCTCGAAGCCTCCTTGGTTGTCTCACTTGTAATTAATAGCTCATTTTTTTTTTCTTTTTTGCCTACAAAACTTTGCTTCTGTTCCTATTGTTAGCAATTTTTGTACTCTTTTAAATCTCAGAATGAGTAACATTTACATTTGTTTCTCACACACACACCACATTGTAAACTCCCTGAAGAAGTGACCACATTTTATGCCATGTTTTCATTCCCTTTTCCTCCCATCTCTGGCCCCTTTGCAGTACCTACCTAGCATGGACCTGGCCCAGAGTGGGCCTTGAGTAAGTGCTTGTTGAGTCACTTACCTGCACTAGTGGTTTGCCCACTGTCTAAAATTATAAAATTGCTTTTGTCCAGTCTTACCAGTTTTTTAAGTTGCATAAGCAGCAGAGGAAATTGTTTATGGTTTACTTCCTCTGCTGCTTACACAGGGGAAATGTACCATACTTCAGTTGCAGCCCTCAGCCTTGGTAGTTGTGGCACATGGGCTTAATTGCTCCACAAAACTCATGTTATGCTTATATTGCTTATATAAACTGCTTATATCATTATGTTTCTAAGGGCTTTCCCACTTTTCCTAAGTATTTTGTGAGTGAAATTGATTTAGAGCTAACCCTCTTTCCTTTTCTTGATTCTACAGAATGTTGATGGCATGTTTTCTTTTCATGGTTTCCACTGGAACATTGCATACAGAGTACTCAAAAACAAAATATTCAGATATGTTTCTATATAATTTACAGTAAAGTCTGCCTAAAAGCATAGTTATCTATATTTGTCATATAAGCAAATTATGTACAAAAGATAAATGTGGCAATGTTGCTCATTCATTAAGAACAGAGGCTCAGAAGCTAAGACTTTCTTAACTTGTATCTTTAGTTTCTTCATCCATAAAATGAAGACAATAATAGTAGGTTCTTCATAGTGTTGTTATGAGGAGTAAATGAGTTAACCCATTAAAATTCTGGTAACAGTGCTGGCACAGTCTGTAAAAGTTAGCACCTGTTAATGAGTGAAGTAGACAGGCTCCAGAGAGGAAATATGGAGGGGAGAACCCTAAGCTGACAGGCAGACAAGTATTGAGAGCAGGCAGTGCCTTGACTGACTGTCGGTCACAGAATGTCTTTCTTGGATCTTAAGGTGGAAATGACTGCTCATGAAATGCCTTCATGTGAGTGTTACTTTCACCATCAGTAGCTGCTTCTTCAGATGTGAAAATGAGAAGTCTTTGTTATTACATGACTAGAGAAAATGCATGAGTTCTTTAATACTGTGGAGGGAATACAAGACAATATACCTAGGCCTGAAAGAGGATCCTGGGCACAGGAATAGAATACAGTGAATTTTATAACATTCATGAAAGAAATGTGTGTTGAACTGATTTAAACAGTCTCTCTTCTCTGGATTTTCAGAATGACATTCCAAACAAATTTGAAATGAAACTTCGCCGTGCAACTGTTCTTGAAGACTCTTACAGGAGGATTATGGGGGTCAAGAGAGCAGACTTCCTCAAGGCTAGACTGTGGATTGAGTTTGATGGTGAAAAGGGACTAGATTATGGAGGAGTTGCCAGAGAATGGTTCTTTCTGATTTCAAAGGAAATGTTTAACCCTTATTATGGGTTGTTTGAATATTCTGCTACGTAAGTACCTTTTCAATGACTGTACAGAAAAAAAAAAATCACTGTTTTGAAAATAACAGAGTAATGTGATGGGAGGGAAATGTAAGTCACAATGTGCCAGAAAAGCGGAGAGAGTAACTAATGTTGTTTCAGAAATAACTTTTAAAAGTTATAGTGAAATATACATAACATAAAATTTAACATTCTTATCATGTTAAGTGTATTCGTTGTTGTGCACCCATCACCACCATGTACCTCCAGAACTTTTTCATCATCCCATACTGAAACTGTATCCTTTAAACATGATCTCCCCCATTCCCTGGCATTAACCATTCCACTTTCTGTTTCTATGAACTGGACTATTCTCAGTATCTTGTATAAGTAGAATCATACAGTATTTGACCTTTTATAACTGACTTAATTTCATTAGCATAGTGTTCTCAAAGTTTATCTATGTAGCAGTATGTGGTAGAATTTCCTTCCTTTTGAAGGCTGTGTAATATCCCATTATGTGTCTATACCACATTTATTTATCCATTTAGCTTTCAGAAACATTTGGATTGTTTCCACCTTTTGAACAAAATGACTATTTTTAAAACCATTAAATCCAGTGGTCTAATATGGTTGTAATAGAGTTGAACAACTGTAAAAAGAGGGAGTAAATTACAAGTAATTTACAATTACTTGTCATATTAAAATTTTTATATGAAATATAGAAAGGAGCATTTAAATGTGGTTGTCTTTACAGGGATAATTATACCCTACAGATAAATCCCAATTCTGGACTGTGTAATGAAGATCACCTCTCTTACTTCAAGTTTATTGGTCGGGTAGCTGGGATGGCAGTGTATCATGGCAAACTGTTGGATGGTTAGTATTTTTTTTAATTGGAGGATAATTGCTTTACATGTTGTGTTGGTTTCCACAATACATCAATGTGAATTAGCCGTGTGTGTGTGTGTGTGTGTGTGTGTGTATATCTCCCCTCCCTCATGAGTCTTCCTTCCACCCAACCCCCTACCCTACCCCCCTCAGTTGCCACAGAGCTGAGCTGAGCTCCCTGTGTTATACAGCAGCTTCCCACTAGCTATCTTATTTTACACATGGTAGTGTATATGTTTTTTTTTCTTTCTTTTTTTATTCATTTTAATTGGAGGCTAATTACAATATTATGGTAGTTTTTGCATTACATTCACATGAATCAGCCATGGGTGTACATGTGTTCCGCATCCTGACCCTCCCTCCCACCTCCCTCCCCATCCCATCCCTCAGGGTCATCCCAGTGCACCAGCCCTGAGCACCCTGTTTCATGCATCGAACCTGGACTGGCAATCTGTTTCACATATGATAATATACATGTGTCAATGCTATTCTCTCAAATCATCCCACCCTCACCTTCTCCCACAGAGTCCAAAAGTCTATTCTTTACATCTCGGTCTCTTTTGTTGTCTTGCATATAGGGTCATCATTACCATCTTTCTAAATTCCATATATATGCGTTAATATACTGTATTGGTGTTTTTCTTTCTGCCTTACTTCACTCTGTATAATAGGCTCCAGTTTCATCCACCTCATTAGAAGTATTTCAAATGCATTCTTTTTAATAGCTGCGTAATATTCCATTGTACTACAGCTTTCTTATCCATTCATCTGCCGATGGACATCTAGGTTGCTTCCATGTCCTGGCTATTGTAAATAGTGCTGTGATGAACATTGGGGTACATGTGTCTCTTTCAATTCTGGTTTCCTCAGTGTGTATGCCCAGCAGTGGGATTGCTGGGTCATACGGCAGTTCTATTTCCAGTTTTTTAAGGAATCTCCACACTGTTCTCCATAGTAGCTGTACTAGTTTGCATTCCCACCAACAGTGTAAGAGGGTTCCTTTTTTCTCTGCATGCTCTCCACCATTTATTGTTTGTAGACTTTTGGATAGCAGTCATTCTGACTGGCGTGAGATGATACCCCATTGTGGTTTTGATTTGCATTTCTCTGATAATGAGTGATGTTGAACATCTTTTCATGTGTTTGTTAGCCATCTGTATGTCTTCTTTGGAGAAATGTCTGTTTAGTTCTCTGGCCCATTTTTTGATTGGATCACCTATTTTTCTGGAATTGAGCTGCAGGAGTTGCTTGTATATTTTTGAGATTAGTTGTTTGTCAGTTGCTTCATTTGCTATTACTTTCTCCCATTCTGAAGACTGTCTTTTCACTTTGCTTATAGTTTCCTTTGTTGTGCAAAAGCTTTTGAGTTTAACTAGGTCCCATTTTTTTATTTCTGCTTTTATTTCCATTGTCTGGGAGGTGGGTCATAGAGGATCCTGCTGTGATTTACGTCAGAGAGTGTTTTGCCAATGTTTTCCTCTAGGAGTTTTATAGTTTCTGGTCTTACATTTAGATCTTTAATCCATTTTGAGTTTATTTTTGTGTATGGTGTTAGAAAGTGTTCTAGTTTCATTCTTTTACAAATGGTTGACCAGTTTTCCCAGCACCACTTGTTAAAGAGATTGTCTTTTCTCCATTGTATATTCTTGCCTCCTTTGTCAAAGATAAAGTGTCCATAGGTGCATGGATTTCTCTCTGGGCTTTCTGTTTTGTTACATTGATCTATGTTTCTGTCTTTGTGCCAGTACTATACTGTCTTGATGACTTTTGCTTTTTAGTATAGCCTGAAGTCAGGCAGGTTGATTCCTCCAGATCCATTCTTCTTTCTCAAGATTGCTTTGGCTATTCAAGGTTTTTTGTATTTCCATACAAATTGTGAAATTATTTGTTCTAGTTCTCTGAAAAATACTGTTGGTAGCTTGATAGGGATTGCATTGAATCTATAGATTGCTTTGGGTAGTATACTCATTTTCACTATATTGATTCTTCCGATCCACGGACATGGTATATTTCTCCATCTATTTGTGTCACCTTTGATTTCTTTCATCAGTGTTTTATAGTTTTCCATATATAGCTCTTTTGTATTTTTAGGTAGATTTATTCCTAAGTATTTTATTCTTTTCATTGCAATGGTGAATGGAATTGTTTCCTTAATTTCTCTGTTTTCTCATTGTTAGTGTATAGGAATGCAAGGGATTTCTGTGTGTTAATTTTATATCCTGCAACTTTACTATATTCATTGATTGGCTCTAGTAATTTTCTGGTGGAGTCTTTAGGGTTTTCTATGTAGAGGACCATGTCATCTGCAAACAGTGAGAGTTTTACTTCTTCTTTTCCAATCTGGATTCCTTTTATTTCTTTTTCTTCCCTGACTGCTATGGATAAAACTTCCAAAACTATGTTGAATAGTAGTGGTGAGAGTGGGCATCCTTGTCTTGTTCCTGACTTTAGGGGAAATGCTTTCAATTTTTCACCATTGAGGATAATGTTTTCTGTGGGTTTATCATATATGGCTTTTATTATGTTGAGGTATGTTCCTTCTATGCCTGCTTTCTGGAGGGTTTTTTTTTTTTATCATAAATGGATGTTGAATTTTGTCAAAGGCTTTCTCTGCATCTATTGAGATAATCATATGGTTTTTATCTTTTAATTTGTTAATGTGATGTATCACATTGATTGATTTGTGAATATTGAAGAATCCTTGCATCCCGGGGATAAAGCCCACTTGATCATGATGTATGATCTTTTTAGTATGTTGTTGAATTCTGTTTGCTAGAATTTTGTTAAGGATTTTTGCATCTTTGTTCATCAGTGATATTGGCCTGTAGTTTTCTTTTTTTGTGGCATCTTTGTCTGGTTTTGGTATTAGGGTGATGGTGGCCTCATAGAATGAGTTTGGAAGTTTACTTTCCTCTGTGATTTTCTGGAAGAGTTTAAGTAGGATAGGTGTTAGCTCTTCTCAAAATTTTTGGTAGAATTCAGCAGTGAAGCCTGGTCCTGGGCTTTTGTCTGTTGGAAGATTTCTGATTACAGTTTTGATTTTTGTGCTTTTGATGGGTCTGTTAAGATTTTCTATTTCTTCCTGGTTCAGTTTTGAAAAGTTATACTTTTCTAAGAATTTTTCCATTTCTTCCAAATTGTCCATTTTATTGACTTATAGTTGCTGATAGTAGTCTCTTATGATACTTTGTATTTCTGTGTTGTCTGTTGGGATTTCTCCAATTCCATTTCTAATTTTGTTGATTTGATTCTTCTCCCTTTTTTTCTTGATGAGTCTGGCTAATGGTTTGTCTATTTTATTTATCTTCTCAAAGAACCAGGTTTTAGTTTTGTTGATTTTGGCTATGGTCTCTTTTGTTTCTTTTTCATTTATTTCTGCCCTAATTTTTATGATTTCGTTCCTTCTACTAACCCTGGGGTGCTTAATTTCTTCTTTTTCTGGTTGCTTTAGGTGTAGAGTTAGGTTATTTATTTGATTTCTCTACTGTTTCTTGAGGTAGGCTTGTATTGCTATGAACCTTTCCCTTAGCTCTGCTTTTACTGAATCCCATAGGTTTGGGGTTGTATTTTCATTTTCATTTGTTTCTATGCATATTTTGATTTTTTAAAAATTTCTTTTGTGATTTGTTGGTTATTCAGAAGTGTGTTGTTTAGCCTCCATATGTTTGTATTTTTAATAGTTTTTTTTTTTCCCCAGTAGTTGACATCTAATCTTACTGCATTGTGGTCAGAAAAGATGCTTGAGATGATTTCAATTTTTTGAATTTACCAAGGGTAGATTTATGGCCCAGTATGTGATCTATCCTGGAGAAGATTCCATGTGCACTTGAGAAAAAGGTGAAATTCATTGTTTTAGGGTGAAATGTCCTATAGATATCAATTAGGTCTAACTGGTCCATTGTATCATTTAAACTTTGTGTTTCCTTGCTAATTTTCTGTTTAGCTGATCTATCCATAGGTGTGAGTGGGTTATTAAAATCTCCCACTATTATGGTGTTACTGTTAATTTCCTCTTTCATACTTGTTAGCATGTGCCTTACATATTGGGTGCTCCTATGTTGGGTGCATATATATTTATAATTGTTATATCTTCTTCTTGGATTGATGCTTTGATCTTTATGTAGTGTAGTGTCCTTTTTTGTCTCTTCTCACGGCCTTTATTTCAAAGTCTATTTTATCTGATATGAGTATTACTACTCCTGCTTTCTTTTGGTCTCCATTTGCATGAAATATCTTTTTCCAGCTCTTCACTTTCAGTCTATATGTGTCCCTATGTTTGAGGTGGGTCTCTTGTAGACAGCATATATAGGAGTCTTATTTTTGTATCCATTTAGCCAGTCTTTGTCTTTTGATTGGGGCATTCAATTATTGATATTCAATAAGGTAATTATTGATAAGTATGGTCCTGTTGCCATTTACTTTGTTGTTTTGGGTTTGAATTTATAAACCTTTTCTGTGTTTCCTGTCTAGAAAAGATCCTTTAGCATTTGTTGAAGAGCTGGTTTGGTGGTGCTGAATTTTCTGAGCTTTTGCTTGTCTGTACAGCTTTTGATTTCTCCTTCATATTTTAATGAGATTCTTGCTGGGTACAGTAATCTGGGTTGTAGGTTTTTCTCTTTCATCACTTTAAGTATGTCCTGCCATTCCCTTCTGGCTTGAAGAGTTTCTATTGAAGATCAGCTGTTATCCTTTTGGGGATCCCCTTGTGATTTATTTGTTGTTTTTCCCTTGCTGCTTTCAATATTTGTTCTTTGTGTTTGATCTTCATTAATTTGATTGATATATGTGATGGGGTGTTTTGCCTTGGGTTTATCCTATTTGGGACTCTCTGGGTTTCTTGGACTTGGGTGGCTATTTCCTTCTCCATTTTAGGGAGGGTTTCAACTATTATCTCCTCAAGTATTGTCTTATGGCCTTTCTTTTTGTCTTTTTCTTCTAGACTCCTATGACTTGAATGTTGGGGCATTTTACATTGTCCCAGAGGTCTCTGAGGTTGTCCTCATTTCTTTTACTTCTTTTTCCCTCTCTGCTTCATTTATTTCCACCATTCTATCTTCCACCTCACTTATCCTATCTTCTGCCTCAGTTATTCTACTGTTGGTTTCCTCCAGAGTGCTTTTGATCTCAGTTATTGCATTATTCCTTATTGATTGACTCTTTTTTATTTCTTCTAGGTCCTTGTTAAACTTTTCTTGCATCTTCTCAATCCTTGTCTCCAGACTATTTATCTGTAACTCCGTTTTGTTTTCAAGATTTTGGATCATTTTTACTATCATTATTCTGAATTCTTTTTCAGGTAGACTCCCTATCTCCTCCTCTTTGGTTTGGTTTGGTAGGCTTTTATCATGTTCCTTTACCTGCTGAATAGTTCTCTGCCTGTTCATCTTGTTTAGGTTGTTATGTTTGGGGTGGCCTTTCTGTATGCTTGAAGTTTGTGGTTCCTCTTTATTGTGGAGGTTCCTTCCTGTGGGTGGGGTTGGATGAGTGGCTTGTCAAGGTTTCCTGGATAGGGAAGCTTTCATTGGTGTTCTGGTGGGTGGAGCTGGATCTCTTCTCTCTGGAGTTCAATGAAGTGTCCAGTAGTGAGTTTTGAGGTGTCTGTAGGTTTGGTGTGACTTTTGGCCACCTGTATTTTTGTGCTCAGGGTTATGTTCTTGTGTTGTTGGAGAATTAGCTTGGTATGTCTTGCTCTGAAACTTGTTGGTTCTTGGGTGGAGCTTGGTTTCAGTGTAGGTATGGAGGCTTTTGGATGAATTCTTGTTGATTAATGTTTCCTGGAGTCAGGAGTTTTCTGGTATTCTCAAGTTTTGGATTTAAGCCTCCTACCTCTGGCTTTCAGTCTTATTCTTACAGTAGCCTCAAGACTTCTCCATCCATATAGCACCGATGATAAAACATCTAGGTTAATGGTGAAAAGATTCTCCATAGTGGGGTAAACCCAGAGAGGTTCACAGAGTTACTTGAAGAAAGAGGGAAGAGGGAGATAGAGGTGACCAGGAGGAGAAGAGGGGGTATCAAAAGGGGAGAGAGCAGTCTAGCCAGTAATCAATTCCCTATTTGCTCTCTACAGTCTGGAACACTCAAGACAGTTTCATGGAGTTCCATAGAGAAGAGAAGAGGAGGAAGGAGATAGAGGTGACCAGGAGGAGAGGATGGGGGAAGTCAAAAGGAGAGAGACCAGTCTAGCCTGTGATCAGTTCCCTAAGTGTTCTCCACAGCCCAGAACACCTAAAGAGATTCACAGAATTAAGTAGAGAAGAGAAGGGGGAGGGAGGAGATAGAGGTGACCTGGGGGAGAAAAAGGAGTGTCAAAAGGGGAGAGAGCAATCAAGCCAGTAATCACACTCTTGAGTAAAAATGGGTACTGATGATTGAATTCTTAAAGGTACAGAATTGATAACAAATACCAAAAAGCAAAGATTAAAAATCTAGAGTAAAGGTTAGACTCTCAAAAATACAGTATTAAAAAAAATCGCAAAAGTTATAAAAAATATATATACATATGAAATGTGCTTTAAAAATAGGGTCCTTTTTTTGCAAGATGATAGTAGGTTTTAAAAAGGAAAATTAAAGGAATAATAAGGAACTTAAAAATTAAAAAATGATAATAGTAAAATATATCTAGGAATGTTTCTGGAGCTGTTGAGGGCAGTGTGGGGTCAGTTCAGTTTCAGATAGTTCCTTGTTCCAGCTTATACTTCTTCCCAGGGTCTATGCTGCTGCTGCTGCTAAGTCACTTCAGTCGTGTCTGACTGTGCGACCCCATAGACGGCAGCCCACCAGGCTCCCCCGTCTCTGGGATTCTCCAGGCAAGCACACTGGAGTGGGTGGCCATTTCCTTCTCCAATGCATGAAAGTGAAAATGAAAGTGAAGTCATTCAGTCATGTCCAACTCTTTGCGACCCCATTGACTGCAGCCTGCCAGGCTCCTCTGTCCAGGGATTTTCCAGGCAAGAGTACTGGAGTGGGTTGCTGTTGCCTTCTCCC
>NW_011494638.1:3852182-3862288 GCF_000754665.1 Bison bison bison | reverse complement strand
CTATAGGTCCCTTCCAATGTAGCCAATGCTAACTACAGGGTTTTAATCTGTTGCACCTGTCACTTCCAAAGTGGTTCCCTCTTCTTTATTTTGGCTTCCTCTGTTTGCAAGTCTCTTCAGTATGTAACTTCTGCCCTGATACAAGGGGGCGAAAGTGGTCATTTATTTAGGCTCACTTATTCAATTGTGCTGTGGGGAGGGAGGAACACACTGCAAACAAACATCACTGCTGTGTATGGGGAGTGCTCACAGTGTCTTTGCCACACTGGGTTTGCTCCCACTCACAGCATGTGTGCTTTCCTGGTCTACACTGCTCAGGCTCCAGGTTGCTCTGCAGGGGAACTGTCTAAGGCGGCCCTAGGTTGTGTGCACTTTACAGGTCTAAGCCACTCAGGTTCAGGTTCTCGGGTACTCCACAAAGGCACAGACTTGGTTGGGCCTGCGTTTTGTGCCCTTCCCTGGTCCGAGCAGCTCAGGTAACCAGGTGCTTGGCGAGTGCACACTCCCCAGATGGGGCAGTGCGTCTTATCACCTCCCCCATCCTAGATGCTCAGTTTCCTGGGTGCGCAGTGGGAGCGCCATCTCGGGTGTGCCCTGTGTCTCCTCTGGGGAGCTGATCTCTGGCTGCGACCCTGCTGGCAGATGTCAACTGTCCAGGATCCCAGAAAGACTTGGTTAGCAACTGGGAGCCTGCTTGCAGTTTGGTGGAGGATGCCATCTCTGGGGCCGAGTTTGCCCCTTGCCTTCTGGCTCTGGCTGTCGCCCGCCTGCCTCTCTGCCTCCGTGGAGGATGGGCTGGTCCACTGTTGGCTAGCTCTCCTCTGGTATTTGCTCTTTGTTCTGTGAGCAGACCCGGCAGTGCCTTAGGTTAAAGCTTTTTGCCGGAAAGTTCTTTCTTGTTCTTTCCTTTTTTTTTTTTCCTCTCTGGCTATCCCATGGTTTGGGTTGCTATCTCACGTTAGCTCCCTCAGATTGCCCTCAGGGCATTCAGGCCCAGTCCTTACCCTACGCAATGCAGCCCGCATCTCCCTGTTCAGCCCCCACTTGCTGGTGGCAGACACCAGCGTCTGGGCTACTTCTCCACTGGGAGTTGCAATTAGGCGCGTCATCTGTGGGTTTTATTTATTAATTTTTTCCTCCCAGTTATGTTGCCCTCTGAGATCCCAAAACTCCCCACAGACCTGCCGGTGAGAGGGTTTCCTGGTGTTTGGAAACTTCTCCTCTTTTATGACTCCCTCCCCGGGATGGGTCTCCATCCCTAACTCTTTTGTCTCTCTTTTTATCCTTTTATATTTTGTCCTACCTCCTTTCGAAGACAATGGGCTGCCTTTCTGGGTGCCTGGTATCCTCCGCCAGCATCCAGAAGTTGTTTTGTGATATTTGCTCAGCGTTCAAATGATCTTTCAATGGATTTGTGGGGGAGAAAGTGGTCTCCCTGTCCTATTCCTCTGCCATCTTAGTACCACCCTCTGTTAGTGTATATGTTTTAATGCTACTCTCTCAATTCATCCCACCCTCTCCTTCCCCCACTGTGTCTGCAAGTCTATTCTCTATGTTTGTGTCTCTATTCCTTGCAAATAGGTTCATCAGTACCATTTTTATAGATTCCATTTATATGCACTAATATACAATATTTATTTTTCTCTTTCTGATTTACTTTACTCAGATTGTTAATATTAAGCATAAAACTTTTTGGTATGTAATTATCTGATTTCTTTTGCTTGGTAATCATTTTAAATATATTTGATTTTTTGCAAGGTTTTTTCATCCGTCCATTTTATAAGATGATGCTGCACAAGCCAATAACACTTCATGATATGGAATCAGTGGTATGTTTTTTTTACTTATCATATAAAATATAATTTAACAGGCAACTGAATATCTTAAAGACTTACTTTTTAATGATGAAATCAATGGATGTTCTGAATATAAATGAACATTTCCCCCAACATTTTATTTGGAAAATTTACTAACATATAATAGAGTTGAAAAAGTTTTACAGTGGATATGTGTATATCTACCACCCAGATTCCACAATTGGCTTTTTATCCATACTTACTTTATGACATACCTATCCACATGCCTGCTCCCTATCTATCAACCCATCTTATTTCTTTAATGCATTTCAAAGAAAGTTTCAGGTATGAGTAAATTTCTCCCTAAATACTTCAGCATGCTATATACAATAATTTTGTGTGTCTGTTGTGTCAGTATTTGAATTGTGATCATTTGTGATGAATGACATGTTTTCAAACTGGCAGTCCAAAGCAAAGTTTTGAAATTAGGCTACTACATAGAAACAGAAACCCAAGAATTAAATCCTTGACTATACCCTTATAACCCATGCTGAATAGCATCATAGAAATGTGTAGAACACATGGATTCCAAGGCCTCTTCCATGGCACCAAGTCCCTTTCTCGTGACATATTATCAGTATGAACATTATGTGCACGCATGCTTAGTTGCTTCAGTCGTGTCTGACTCTTTGCGACCCTATGAACTATAGCCCTCCAGGCTTCTCTGTCCATAGGGTTCTTCAGGCAAGAATACTGGAGTGGGCTGCTATGCCCTCCTCCAGGGGATCTTCCCAACCCAGGATTGAACCTGCGTCTCTTATGTCTCCTGCATTGGCAGGTGGGTTCTTTACCATTAGTGGCACGTGGGAAGCCCCTGAACAGTATAGTTCTTTATAAATCATAACACTGCATAGTTATTGGAGTTAGAAAATTAAGGTTCTGTATGTAATTTGAGATTTTTCTTCAATTTAGGGCCAAGTATAAATAGCAGTCTCCTCAGAGTTACTTAATCATTTCAAACACAGTCTCATTGGCCATATGGACTGGTGCTGAGAGCCCCTGAATGTCATGGAAGTTAGGATATATCTCAGAACTGACCCTTTAACTGGATAGTAAAAATCTGTACCTCCACTGCTTCCAAACAGAAATAGACTTCTAAACTTTTAAGCAGCACCATGCTATTGATAAATGCTTTTTTTTTTGGCCACACCCTGTGGCATGCTGGATCTTACTTCCCCAACCAGGGATGGAACTCGCACCCACCCTGCAGTGGAGGTATGGCATCCTAACCACTGGACTGCCAGAGAAGTCCCAATATCTGTATTTATACTCATGTACTTACTATTCATCTCTTTTTGTAACGTATGTGTGTGTGTGTGTGTAAAAGAGATCCATCTGACCTTTTCGTCTTTTGTCCAGTTATTCAGACCTTGGGTTACTTTCTTTGCAGATTCAGATATCTTCTTTCTGTACACAAATTTTAAATATGCAATTTATCCCATCTAGGATAGTGAGTATTACAATTCATTAAGATGGATTCTTGAAAATGATCCAACAGAATTGGACCTCAGGTTTGTCATAGATGAAGAACTTTTTGGACAGGTTTGTAAATTTTGATTTATTTAAATGGTACATAAATTGTGAAGCTTTAAACTTAAGTTTAATAACTTAAGCAAAATTTTATAAATTTAGACATTAAATAATGCATATACTCAACACATTTCTGCATTCTATTTTAAAATTTATTTTCCTGTAACAAAAGCTGTCTCTCAGAAAGAATTTCTGCTTCTTTGACTTTTGACTCATTCCATACGTATTTTAGTAAAACTAATATTTCAAGTTTCCTTAGCTTTTGAGTGGATTTAATTTAAAATACCAGGCTTCTTGTATAACTGTAATATGTATACTTTATTTTTTTCACTAAAATAATATACAAGATATCATGCTTAATTTCAGACACATCAACATGAGTTGAAAAGTGGTGGATCAGAAATAGTTGTCACCAATAAGAACAAAAAGGAATATATTTAGTAAGTATTTTGTTATACTTTACTATTTTTAGTAAATACTTCACTGGAAATAATTTTGTACTTCTTTCTGTGAAGATTCTTTGTATCTTCTTTTTCTTTCTCTAGAGTCAGAGTCTCAATATTCTTTTCTATAACAATTCTATACTTTTACTCACTCATTCAGTTTTTGCCTTGGACTTAGCTAGTCTTTATTTTTTGTTTCTAACCAGAATATGTATACCTTAACATCTTTTCTTATTCCCTGTGAAAAAGATAAAATGTTTTCTTTCTTCTAGTCTTGTAATACAATGGCGATTTGTAAACCGAATCCAGAAGCAAATGGCTGCTTTTAAAGAGGTATTCATTTTCTTTTGTTTCCTATCCTATAGTTTCAAAGCACAGTCCATTGTCATATCAGAGAAAAAAGGGACCTTATTGTATCAGAGAAAAAAGTAGTATGTGATTTGCTTTTTAAAGCCATCTTGAATTATGTTTTCATACTGAAGTAAAGTGTTACTCGCTCAGTCGTGTCCAACTCTGCAATTCCACGAACTGTAGCCCACCAGGCTCCTCTGTTCATGGAACTCTCCAGGCAAGAATACTGGAGTGGGTTGCTATTTCATTCTCCAGGGGATCTTCCCCACCCAGGGATCGAATCCAGGTTTCCTGCATTGCAGACAGATTCTTTACTGTCTGAGCCACCAAGGAAGCCCATGTTTTCATACTGAAGTGAAGTGAAAGTCACCAGTCATGTCTGACTCTTTGCAACCCCATGTACTATACACTCCATGGAACTCTCCATGCCCAAATACTGGAGTGGGTAGCCATTGACTTCTCCAGGAGGTCTTTCCAACCCAGTGATCAAACCCAGGTCTCCCAGATTGCAGGTAGACTCTTTACCAGCTAAGCCACCAGGGAAGCCCAAGAATACTGGAGCGGGTAACCTATCCCTTCACCAGGGGATCTTCCTGACTCAGAAATTGAACTGGGGTCTCCCGCATTGCAGGTGGATTCTTTACCAGCTGAGCTACAAGGGAAGCCCTTGTTTTCATACTAACAGAGTATTAAATGAATAGATGTTGAGTTAAAAAGCAGTCATTCAAGAAGTCCATGCAATAAACAGTCCTCCGTAGCATGGATCCCCCCTCACCTTTTATAGTCCCCTCCCCTCACCTTAAGTAAACATAGGTGAACAAAGGGACAAGAGCGTGGAATATATCAGCAGACCCCAATCTTTTTGGCCCCAGGGACTGATTCATGGAACACAGTTTTTCTGTGGATCTTGGGGTCAGGTGGAGGGATAGTTCAGCAGTAATGCAAATCATGGGGAATAGCAGATGAAGCTTCACTGGCTCGCCCACCCCCACTTCCTGCTGTGACCCAGTTCCCCAGACCAGCACTTATTCATGCCCCAGGGGTTGGGAACCCCTGAAAAGTGAAAGTGTTAGTCACTCATCATGTCCAACTCTTCTCAACTCCATGAACTGTAGCCCACCAGGCTTCTCTGTCTGTGGAATTCTCCTTGCAGGATTACTGGAGTGGGTAACCATTCCCTTCTCCAGGGGATCTTTCCAACCCAAGGATTGAACCCAGCTCTCCTGCATTGCTGGCAGATTCTTTACTATCTGGGCGACTAGGGAAGCCCCTGGGAACCCCTGGAACATGCCGTTTATGTCTTTTCCTAAATGGAATCATGCCATACATGTTGGTTTGTGACTCTTTTTCTTCTCTTGTCAAATACTTACTGGAGGTGTTTTACATATCAAGATATATAGTGACCTTTCTTTGTAGCTGTATTTTATTCATCATGTAAATTCATAAGTCACTTAAAGTTCCAAATTGATGAACATTTAGGCTGTTGCCAGGGCACTCATTTCCTAAGCTAATTAAAAGTCTTCTGTTAAATATCACACACTTTTTCATTTATTCAATACTGAGCACTGACCGTGTGTCTGGTGCTATGCAAGGCAAAAGGACGTAGGTCCTGTTGTCGAGGAGCAGAGAATCTAAGGGTGAAATGGACCAGGGAAGCCCATAGTACTAGGTGAGCAGAGAAGAGAGGTAGAAACCAGAGCAGGGAGAGGTGGGGGCAGGGCCATGGGAGGGGTAGAGGGATTGGCCAGCCACAGAGAAGAAGGAAATACAGTTCCAAACAGAGGGAGCGGCACATGTAAAGTCTAGTAATAAGACAGACTGGGCACACATTAGAGAAAATACAGGCAGTTGTACTGGATGAGAGGATGCAAGTGTTAATTGCCCAGTCGTGTTTGACTCTTTGTAACCCCATGGACTGTAGCCTGCCAAGCTTCTCTGACCATGGAATTCATCAGGCAAGAATACTGGAGTGGGTAGCCATTCCCTTCTCCGGGGGATCTTCCCAACCAAGGGATCCAACCTGGGTCACCTACTTTGCAGGCAGATTCTTTACCATCTGAGCCAATGGGGATGCAAGAGGTGAACTAAGTCTGGAGAGATGGGAGGAACCAGATGATGAGGGGCCTATTTGTTTGGTGTTTTCTCTGAAGTCCAGTGAGGAAGGAAGGTGGCATTAAAGACTGCTAACAATAAAATACCAAGATTCAGTGTATATTTTGCTCAGATTTTTCTGGAAGTGATATGAATGAATAGGAAGCTAGAGGAGGGCAAGACAAGCAGCAGAGGCTAGTTGAACAAGTGCTGGAATCACCCCAGGGGAAATGATCAGGACAGTGGGAACGGAGCTATGCATGCACATGAATGATACTCAGGAAAGGAGATTTATAGCTCAGGGTGATTTAAAGGATGGAGATCTGGGGACTGTCTGCTTTCTGTGAAGCTGTGGACTAAACAAGATGGAAAATTCAAAAGAATGGTAAGAATGGTGAAAGTGGATGGCCACACACGGGGATGTCGGAACACCAACATTTAAGGAATGGACAGGAAGAAAGGAGACATCAGAGAAAATCAGCAAAGGCAGAGACATAAGAGGAAAACCGTCAACAGCAGACAGTTTCAAGAACAAAGGTATTGTCAACAATATCATAGTATAGAGAAGTCAGATAAGATAGGGAACTAGTAAGTATTCCTTAGATGTAGCCATAAAGTTGTCTTTGACTTTCTCCAAGACAGTTTCAGGGAAGCATTGGTGAAGAGGTCAGATTGCAGTGGTTGAGGGATGAGGGGGAGCAAGTGGATTTGGTAATGTGTAGTAACACTGTCCAGAACATGGGTGTGAAGAGAAGAAAGAGGGGTTTGCTTTCTTATTTTGTTTTGAAAGTAAATATGGCTTGAACAAATTTAGATGCATCAAGAGTGAGTTAATAGGCACTTGCCTGATGGTCTAGTGGTTAAGACTTTGCCTTCCAATGCAGGGGGTGCAGGTTCCATCTCTGGTTGGGGAACTGAGATCCCACATGCCTCGTGGCCAAAAAACCAAGACATAAAACAAAAGCAGTATTGTAACAAATTCAATAAAGACTTGAAAAATGATCCACATCCCCCCAAAAATCTTAAAAAAAAAAAAATGTGAGCTAGTAAAGGTTTGGTGAAGACATCCTTGGGGAAACAAACGAAGCACAGAGAGGAAGTGGTCCCTCTCTCCACTGCAATGGGGACAAGACCCTCATGGATGTTGGTGCTAAGTGGGGGTGCAGAATGTTGAAGGGAATTCCATCCAGCAGAACTGCTTTTATTTTCTCTCTCAAATAGAAATTGTCTGCTGTAAAGGGTGATGTGGAGAAGGAAGCTTGAAAGGTGTAGGGTGGTTTGAAAATAACCACTTTGAGGAATCAATGGGAGAACAAACGTGTACTTTCTTGCTGACATTGAAATGTCAGTTAAAGAGCCCATGAACCATGTAGGGGTAGGAATCTGTGTGGGTATGGGATTTCTCCATTCCCACCCAGAAACTGAAGTATGGAATTGTCCATTGACCCCACTAACTAGGGTTTTAAATATATTCTTTCTTCTAGGGGTTTTTTGAACTGATACCACAGGATCTCATCAAAATTTTTGATGAAAATGAACTAGAGGTAAGAAATATTGCTTTTATCTTAAAACAGGACTTTTGTACCCCTGATTTTTCTTGTCTACAGTTTGACATGTCTTCTTATGTAGCTTCTGATGTGTGGCTTGGGAGATGTGGATGTGAATGACTGGAGAGAACACACAAAGTACAAAAATGGCTACAGCATAAATCATCAAGTCATCCAGTGGTTTTGGAAGGTAATAGAAGGTTTCCCTTTTCTTATGTTACTTTTTGATAGATTCAGTCATATTTACCTATACTAGTGGATCACATATAGATAAGACAAAAAATATATTGAGTGGGCCAGAAAGTTTGCTCAGTTAGGGAATATGTTATTCAATTAAGTTCTTGGTGAAAATGAAAAATATGTTTTTAAATTTTACTTTTAAACCAAATGAACTTTTTGGCCAACCCAGTACATAGCCCCACAAAAATTGTTTTTTATTTTGTACTATATACATTTACCTTCATACATACTTATTTGTAGATAAGTAAAATGTAGTAAGTGGCAGTATTAGCTGAGAGAGAGGCTCTTGGTTCCTTACTAAAGAAGGGATTCTTCAAGGGAACTTGTAACCTGCAGTGTATTCTCTGGGACTCCTACTTGGCTCCTTGGAATGTGATAGAGAAATGGGTATGCCAGTAAATACAATTTTTAAATAATAATTCCAGTAAATAAAAAATTTTAAAAAGCCACATAGTCACAGCCAAGAGGAAATTTTGTCACTTTGTTAGGCTATAACCCCATTCTCAACAGTTACCATGAAGCCTTGGAAATGGAGTCTCAAGAACTTTGTAAACCACCATAAACACAACTTGAAGTAAAGGAAACATGCAAATTTCACAAGTGATGATTCAGACTCTAACTAAACTCTGGTAACATATTTTTAAGGGTAGTTTTGTTAACATTTTTTCCAGTGATGTTCCTAAATGCTGCTTATATTTTATGCAGGCTGTTTTAATGATGGACTCAGAAAAAAGAATACGATTACTTCAGTTTGTCACTGGCACATCCCGTGTGCCTATGAATGGATTTGCTGAACTGTATGGTATGGATTTTCCGTAGATCATTTAAAAATGGAGCTGATGCCAGTTGTCTTTTTCATGACTGACTAGTCTTCAGTCTTCTTTCATGTATACAAATATTTAATTAATTAAAAAGAATTCATAGTTTTAAATGATTACAGTTAGATACACTGCAGAAGATCAAAATATATGGACACCTTCTATTTTGTTGTTGTTGTTTGTTGTTCAGTTGCTAAATCATGTCCAACCCTCAACCCTTTGCAAGCCCATGAACTGCAGCATGCCAGGCTTGCCTGTCCTTCACTGTCTCCCAGAGTTTGCTCAAATTCATGTCCACTGAGTCAGTGATGCTATCTAACCTTCTTATCCTCTGCTTCCCTCTTCTCCTTTTGCTTTCAATCTTTCCCAGCATCAGGATCTTTTCCAGTCAGTCAGCTCTTCACATTAGATGGCCAAAGTACTGGAGCTTTAGCATCAAAGTACTTCAGCTTTAGCAGAAGTCCTTCCAATGAATATGCAGGGTTTATTTCCTTCAGGATTTACTGGTTTGATCCCCTTGCAGTCCAAGGCACTCTCAGTAAGATAGCAAAAGAGAAAACTGAACACAGGAAATGATTCAAGTTACTTTCCATTCTTGAATTTTAGATTTGATTCCCATTCTGCATTCTGTTACAGAAAAAACATTGCTGTGGTGCGATGGTTTAAGATAGACAGCATATAAAGTTCCACAGGGTACTAATAGGTGTACAACAAAATACAGAGTGTTTCATAGTAGAATACATTTGGGGGAAAGAATGGAATAAAGAAAGTCAAATATTCTGTTTATTGGAATGGCATGTACTTGCTTTTAAAGATATCAAGAAAAACAACTCTTTCAGAGGAGGTATAGCCAAGATCGGAGCCCTTCTATCCCCTCCTTGGCCTATGTGGTTTCCTTGTTAAGCTTAACTGAACATCTGTTTGCAAAACCTGTCAGGCAGCTGCCTCTTCTCTCCCAAGGAGAAGGATGAGACTATAGAGTTGCCACTCAACAACATGCTCATTCCCCACCTGACTGGGTTTGTCTTTCCAGTGGTTTTCCCTGACTTCCATTCTCTCCTCCTGCTCTTTGACCAGTCAGTAGAGAAAAATCAAAGCAGGGCAAGCACCCTCTCCATCTCTAGCTCCACTGTCCTCTTATATGCAGCCCAGACCTACAGTCACCCACTGATGGCATGCATTTTTTGGAATTTGGAGGAGATATTTCACATACAGGCTTCCCTGGTGGCT
>NW_011494638.1:3840130-3852082 GCF_000754665.1 Bison bison bison | reverse complement strand
CCCTGGTGGCTCAGATGGTAAAGAATCTGCCTATGATGGAGGAGATCCAGCTTTGACCTCTGGTTCAGGAAGATCCTCCGGAGAAGGGAATGGCTATCCACTCCAGTATTCTTGCCTGGGAAATTCCATGGACAGAGGGACCTGGCTGGCTACAGTCCATGCGGTCGCAAAGATTCAGACACGACTAAGCGACTAACACAGTATCTCATACACAGGTCCAGAGTTATTAGTGTTAGACTATAAATTCAAATTCTTATGAATTTACAAAAGAAGTAGAAGTTGCTTCAGAATGTTAATATTACAATACAGTATTATCTAGCCAATAAAAAGTATGTTACGGGGACTTCCCTGGCAGTTCACACTAGCACTGCAGGGGTTTGATCCCTTCCACTCGGGTTTGAGCCCTGTTCGTGGAACTGGGATCCCATATGAAGTGTGGCTTAGCCCCCCAAGAAAGAAGAAGTATGTTATATTTATATTGGTTGACTTAATAAGGAGTGTTTCAAATGGAGTGTTCAGGTGAGAGAATCAAGAGGCAGGAAAATATGGAAAATACAATGACAAAAGTACTGAAATTGTAACTGTAGATATAATTGTGATGGGTGATGTGTGAACAGCAGTGCTTTTTGAGAAAACAGTAGTATGGAAAATAGTATTTTTAGTACTGCTTCTGACAGTTATACTCTCACACACATATTTGGATATGAGTCTGAGACATGGAGAAAAGTATGGAAGGTGACTCATCAGGTTGTTAGCATTGATGACCTGGGAGGTTGAAGGATGTTGAGAATTGCAAAAGGAATAATTGAATAAAACTCCAAAGGAAGAAAAAGTTTCTAAGAATGTTCATAATAAGAGAAAAATGTAGCATGTATAAATGAACACATGCACATAAAATTCTATGCATATGCAGAAAAAGATTAATGATAGGATGTTTACTTAGATTTAACAGTGGAATTTCAGGTGATCTTTACGTCTTTTATTATATAATCTTACTGCAAAAAAATAAAGCAATAGAGAAAAATAATCAGAAAAAAATTAAAGCTGTTTTCAGTGGAACTCAAAAAAACGCCCATTTTCTGTGTACCTATGATAGAGGTGGTATATGGAAATGCAGGGCTGGGGAACAGCAAAAGTCCCATTAGACATGCCCCACAGGTCAGAGTGATACCTGTGATACAGATGAACTGATAGGAGTCCTCATTTCGTGGCTGGACAGTAAAGTCATCAGCCCAAGACAGCATTATTTCTTTCGAATTTAAAGAAACTAGATGAATTATCTGTGTGTTTTAAGTTCTGCATTAGCAAAAGTGAGTTGTGAAATGTTCAGGAGCTCCTATAAAGGCTAAATGAAACCAAAGTAACTTCTCTTCCTTGTAGGCTCAAACGGACCACAGTCATTTACAGTTGAGCAGTGGGGCACACCTGAGAAGCTGCCAAGAGCTCATACCTGGTAAGCAGTTTCTTTGACCCTAGAGAACCAAGTCCTCAGAGAGAGAAGGTCCTTTCACAGTCTAGACACAGAAGGTCTAGTTCCCTCTGTGCTTTGTTGGTGGCAGATAAGGAGGTGGGGGATGGGAGGGAGAGGATGGAGAGACATTAAGACTAACTCAGGAACAGGTGTTTCTTTACCAAGCAGGCTTGGGCTTTAAGTCCAGGTAGCTGAACACTGGAGAGACACATCTGAGCTGTTGATGATATGTTGCCTCCGTCACATGAATGATAAGCCATTCCACAAAGGCCTAGAACATTCCCTCTTGAAGGTTCAAATGACAGGAACCCAAACATTTGGAGGTCAGGGTGGAGGTCAGAGGTCACCACCAAGAAGTCCGGAAGAGAGTCCGCACCTTGAGTCCAATCCTAGACCTTCCTTCTCCCTAAAGAGAAAAGGTCTTGTCCTGTTGTTGGAACATTCTGTCACAAATAGCTGCACTGTGAATAGTTTGCCCTGGGAGCTTGCTTTGTCACTTTGTCACTGTCCGTCATAACCAGCCTCTCTCTGTTCTTTCAGCTTTAATCGCCTGGACTTGCCACCCTATGAGTCATTTGAAGAATTATGGGATAAACTTCAGATGGCCATTGAGAACACTCAGGGTTTTGATGGCGTTGATTAGATTTTAAGTAATCATTTATGGTGTTTTACTGCCACTTTTTTTTAAAGCAAGATCTTGACTTAAAATTTTCCAAGGAACTACTAATCCTTGGCCATTGATGCTTCTCAGATATTGGAGAAAATCATGTCAACGAATTAGAAGAACTAGTATGACAACTTTTCCATTATTTCATTCATTTTAGTAATGTGTTGCATTTACATAGTGGTTTTGTTCTATTTTGAGTTCACACCCAAGGATTGAGTTCACACCCAAGTCCTGTGTGCCTGAAATCGTGAGTTTTGTCCTTGGATTTACCTCTTTTACAGTATTTGCCAGGCAGTTCTTTCTTAAACTACTGAAATGATAACTGTGAATACCTGTGATAAGTGTCATGTGTGAAAAGTGTGATTTTTTTGAGAAGGAGAACTGAAATTTGGGGAAAAAAACTTCAATACTGAGTACACGACAATATATTCAGTGCTGCCTGCAGCTAGTTATTATTTTTTAGACCTGCCTACTGCACATGCAGTAGCAGGTTTTTGGAAAAATATTGGAAAGTGTGTAACCTATATTTTCAGTCAACTGATTCACTTACAAAAAGCTGTTTACTTCTTCATTTTAAAAGTATTTGGCTTTTGTTAGTACGCGGTTTTACTAAACAAGGTAGTTCATAGGACATGTGAAGCAAATTCAGATTTGCGAAGGTTGAAAGGTATCAGTGCCTCCCTCTTGCCTGCATATCCTATGGCTCACTGATAGAGCCATTACTCTCTACTGTTTTCATTTAGTTAAAAGAATTCCTTCTTCAAACTAAAGCTCGACAAAGCAGTATTCCTAAATATGCCTTGAAGAACTAAGTTAAATGTATAATACTTGCCTTTACTAGTCATTCTTTACACTTGCACAATTATGTAGTACTTATATGTTTACAGGGTTTATTATGTTTACAGATTAAGCTAATTTCTGTAGTTGCATTTTTATATTTTTAGTATTTCACTTTAGTCAAAAAAAACCAAATAATTTGTTAAAAATTACCAAAGAATAGTTACAGTGCATCATTTTAAATTTATTACCATGTTTCTTATGCTTTTTAAAAAACTGTTTACTATGAAAATATTTTGCTATAAATCCAAAACTCTTTAGGCAAAATGCTAGAGATAGACTTCTACTTTAGCTAAATAGAAGTACATAAAAATCCTGTGCGTGCATTCAACAAAGGTTTACTGAATGCCTGTGATACGCATAGCTCTGTCTAGGCCAAGGGGTGAGAGTTGTCAGCTTCAAAGAAATCCATCCCCATCCTCAAGGAACTTAGAGATGTGTAAAGGAATTTTGAAACAATCAAAAGTCAGGGTGAGCAGAATAAGGCAAAAGGGAAAGTGTTCCAGTGCATCTGCAAAGGTAAAGTGTGCCAAGGCTGTATTTATATATTTTATACCTGAATTGGAATGATTGTAGAGAAAAATGCTCTTGAAAAAAGTTAAAGCTATTTCTCAATATGGTATTTTGGTGATTTAGGGATAATTGTAAATATATGTTATGAATCTTCTTAAATACACACACACACACACTCCAAGAGGTGTAAAAAGTGTATCCGGCTGTTGGTTACAGTTTGCTGGGGTCTAATACCATGTGTACTTTTCAGCACCTGGTAGGGATCTCATAAGTGACAGAAGCAAAGCCACTTTCCAAACATCATATCAGCAGCCCAGGTTAGAGAAAGTAATTCACAGATCCATGCACCCTCTGTCTTATCTTCTTCTGTGTTAACCAGCATTCAGGGGAAACGCCCTGCTTTTATCACTTACCAAATGTTTAAACTGAAGCAACATACTTCACCTCTCTGGGTTCCTGGTTCTTCATCTGTCAAAGGAAAATAACCACGCATGCACGCTCTCATTGTCATGTAAGATTGTTGTCCGTTCCAGAGAGATGCTCTGTAAAGTTTCATACAATCAGAAGGTACTTTGTGCTGGCCATCAGATTTTGTCAAATCAGGTGTGAACATGAACCACACTCCTGAAGAGAAATCTCTTCATTTAAACATGAATTGACTGCTAACAGACAGGGAAGGATCATCTCTGGTATTGAATATATACAAATATATGTATACATATTTTTATCTGTATATGGATCTTACCATCAGAATTCATTTTCTCTACATGAGCAAAGTAGTGTTAAGATGAGCCAATGCATTTTGGAATGTTCTCATTATATAGAACTGAACATGAAAACTGCTTTTGTTAAAAAATGATTTTACCACATGATTGTTTAAATATCACTTCTGTCAAATATGGCAGATTTCAGAGCTTGAGAAAATATATAGCTTGCTTTTCATCTGACTCATTCACTTGGGTGATTCTGTGACTTAGATAAAACAGCATGTTAATAAGACCAGACACTCCCACCAGCACCCAGCCACAGACCAGCATCTGCTTCATTTTCCAGGTATGCAGTGATGGTCTGAAAGGAGCCTGAATCAAGCAACACAGCCCCTCATCCCAAACAGCAAAGTATCTCAAAACTCATTCTGCAGCTGGAAGTAAATAGGGTCATTTTCTTAAAGCAAGGATGTCATTTTTTTAGAACTTATAAGCACATAATTTTAGCCTATATTTTCTCTGTAATCAAACAAATTTTAATGGACATAAAATTGTATTACAAATATGTTTCATCCTAATTTAAATGGTTTTATTTGTTTTCGTTTTTTATTTATAATCTAAAATTCCAGAGAATTATCAAGTCAAACAACTCTTTTGAATTATAAGCCACTTGACATTGTTTTCTAAAATCTTCTCATATGGGAAAATATTACCAAGATCAATGTATCAAAATTTATTGCATACTTTAAAATATAAAACCGTTTTAAAAAATCTTGATACCATAAATAAAGTTCTATTCTAGCAAAACCAAAAACTGTGACTTATTTTTCAAATAGAACTGTTTCCAAGCCATTATCCTTGGTGATAGCTTCTGATACAGTTCTTTGCAGCAACACAAAGAATTCTCAAGATGACCTTGAATTTACAGCAGATGACGTAGCATGATTATAAACTCAACTGCAGAGAATCTCCACTTTACAGACAAATCATGTTCCCAAAATCTGGTTGTTAGTAAATTATCCAGAAGACAATGTAATAGTACACAAATGTACTAGATTTCAGACTTGCTATTCATTCAAGATGGGCACAATAAAGGACAAAAATGGTATGGACCTAACAGAAGTGGAAGATATTAAGAAGAGCTGGCAAGAATACACAGAAGAACTGTATAAAAAAGTTATACACACACCAGATAACCATCATGGTGTGATCATTCACCTTGAGCCAAACATCCTGGTGTGTGAAGTCAAGTGGGCCTTAAGAAGCATTACTACGAACAAAGCCAGGGGAGGAGCTATTTCAAATCATAAAAGATGAGGCTGTTAAAGTACTGCACTCAATATACCAGCAAATTTGGAAAACTCAGCAGTGGCCACAGTACTGGAAAAGGTCAGTTTTCATTCCAACTCCAAATAAGGGCAATGCCAAAGAATGTTCAAACTACCATACAGTTGTGCTCATTTCACATGCTAGTAAGATTATGCTCAAAATCCTTCAAGCTAGGCTTCAACAGTACATGAACCAGGAACTTCCAGCAAGCTGAATTTAGAAGGCAGAGGAACCACAGATCAAATTACTAATATTGCTAAATCATAGAAAAAGCAAGAGAATTCCAGAAAAAACATCTACTTCTGCTTCATTGACTATGCTAAAGCCTTTTACTGTGTGGATCACAACAAATTGTGGAAAATTCTTAGAAAGATGGGAATACCAGGCCACCTTACCTGCCTCTTGAGAAACCTGTATGCGGGTTAAGAAGTAACAGTTAGAACTGGACATGGAACAATGGACTGGTTCCAAATTGAGAAAGGAGTACGTTAAGGCTGTATATTGTTACCCTGCTTATTTAACTTATGTGCAGAGTACACCATGCGAAATGCCGGGCTGGATGAAGCACAAGCTGGAATCAAGACTGCTGGGAGAAATATCAATAACCTCAGATATGCAGATGACACCATCCTAATGGCAGAAAGCAAAGAGTAACTAAAGAGCCCCTTGATAAAGGTGAAAGAGTAGAGTGGAAAAGCTGGCTTAAAACTCGGCATTCAAAAAATGAAGATCATGGCATCTGGTCCCATCATTTCATGACAAATAGATGGAGAAAAAATGGAAACAGTGACAGACTTTATTTTCTTGGGCTCCAAAATCACTGTGGACAGTTACTGCAGCCATGAAATTAAAAGACACTTGCTCCTTGGAAGAAAAGTTATGACCAACCTAGCATATTAAAAAGCAGAAACACTACTTTGCCGACAAAGGTCCATCTAGTCAAAGCTATTGTTTTTCCAGTAGTCATGTATGGATGTGAGAGTTGGACTATAAAGAAAGCTGAGCACCGAAGAACTGATGCTTTCTGACTGTGATGCTGGAAAAGACTCTCGAGAGTCCCTTGGACAGCAAGGAGATCAAACCAGTCAATCTTAAAGGAAATCAACCTTGAATATTCATTGGAAGGACTGATGCTGAAGGTCCAACACTTTGGCTACCTGATGCGAAGAGTCAACTCATTGGAAAAGACAGTGATGCTAGGAAAAATTGAGAGCAGGCGGAGAAGGTGGCAACAGAGGATGAGATGGTTGGATGGCTTCAGTAACTCAATGAACATGAGTTTGATCAAATTCTGGGAGATAGTGAAGGACAGGGAAGCCTAGTGTGCTGTAGTCCATGGGGTTGCAAAGAGTCAGACCTGACTGAGCAACTGAAGAACAATTCATTCAAGAGGCCTGCCATATAATGCATTTATAACATTGTTTCTATATAAAAGGAGTTCCAGGTTTTAATTCAGAACTAAGTGTCTTTTCATCCTTCCTCTGGATACCTGGAAGTTTCCCAGATAGAAGGGAATCCAACACCCCAACCCCTATCAGTGCTGGGAATGTATTGTTCTAGCTCTGTTTCTATTAAAATCAAGACTGTAGTTTTAATCTATGGGGTGCAGACCCCTTTCCTCCCTGCTCCCACCCTTCCAGTGCTTACCAGCTCAGGCAGTAGCTAGCCCTCACCATGTCTCCCTGTACGGGAAGTCCTTGCTTTGCTGTCCAACATGGCAGACACATTCCTCTTATAAAGGATATTGAACTGTGTTGTGGGCTTCCCAGGTGGTCTAGTGGTAAAGAATCTGCCTGCAGTTCAGGAGACCCGGGTTTGATCCCTGGGTCTGGAGGATTCCCTGGAGAATGAAATGGCAACCCACTCCAGTATTCATGCGTGGGGAATCCCATAGAGAGAGCCTGGTGGGCTACAGTCGATGGGATCACAAAGAGTCGGACACAACTGAGCAACTAACGCACACAAACTAAATGTTAGAATGTCAGGACCTCATTCTGAATAGTGGGCTTCAGTAGATTCCTGTGTATTTTTCTTGAGCATTAAAACTTACCACTAAATCAGCCGCGTGTTTGGGTTCTCCCAGTCTTTTCATCTGCTATCCATCCTATGCAATCCATCCCTCCCACACCTGTGCTTCCTTTCTAGTAGACAAATCTGATCAGGTTACTGTGCCAAAAACCCTTTGAAAGCTCCCCAGAGGCAGAAGCAAGGAGCCCAAACCCACTGGCATGAAATGCAGTCTGTCCCCAGCTTAATGCGTGAGTTCCACCTTCCATCGTACCCCACTCAGGCACCCTCCTCTCCCCCCAAACCAGGACACCCTCCAGTCCCTAATCACTGAAAGTTTCTCTGCAACTGCTAATGTCCACTTGCAAAATCACTCCTCCTTTTGGACCAGTACAAGGGTTCTGTGGCCTTGGCCTTTGGTACATAGTAGCATGAATTGCTGGAGAAGGCAATGGCAACCCACTCCAGTACGCTTGCCTGGAAACTCTCAAGGATGGAGGAGCCTGGTAGGCTGCAGTGCATGGGGTCTTGAAGAGTCAGACATGACTGAGCGACTTCATTTTCACTTTTCACTTTCATGCATTGGAGAAGGAAATGGCAACCCACTCCAGTGTTCTTGCCTGGAGAATCCCAGGGACGGAGGAGCTTGGTAGGCTGCTGTCTATGGGGTCGCACAGTCAGACACGACTGAAGCGACTTAGCAGCAGCAGCAGTAGCATGAATTGCATTCTTTCGCTCTGCTTTGTTTACATAATTCTCTCCTACACACGTAGGCAGTTTGAGAACAGGGACTTTGTATACATTTTTAATATGTTCACTTCCCAACACGTAAATACTTGACAAACATGACTACAGTAAGTTCCCTACATGCAAACGAGTTCTGAGAGCACATTCGTAAGTTCACAATTTGTTCATAAGTCCAACAAGTTAGCCTAGGTACCCAGCTAACACAATGAGCTATATATACACTGTATTGTAATAGGTTTATAGTACTTTTTACACAAAGAATACATAAAAACAAACACTGGCTGAGCACATACATATGCATCCTTAGAAGCTTCCTTATTATATAAACAGACCATCGCTGATCTTTTTGTTTGTTTGAAGAATTGGTATTCCTTCCAGTGAAGTTATGTTCAGGATAGTGTGTGTGTGCATGCAAAGTCTCTTAGGTCATGTCCAACTTTTGCAACCTCATTGACTGTAGCCCACCAGGCTCCTCTGTCCATGGAATTCTCCAGGCAAGAATACTGGAGTGGGTTGCCATGCCCTCCTCCAGGGGATATTCCTGATTCAGGGATAGAACCTGCATCTCTTTAAGTCTCCTGCAGGTGGGTTCTTGACCACTAGCACCATGTGGGTGCAAATCAAGTGAAAGTGAAATTTGCTCAGTCCCGTCCAACTCTTTGTGGCCCCACGGACTGTAGTCTGCCAGGCTTCTCTGTCCATGAAATTCTCCAGGTCAGAATACTGGAGTGGTTTGCCATTTCCTTCTCCAGGGAATCTTCCCAACGCAGGGGTCGAACATAGGTCTCCCACATTGCAGGTGGATTCTTTAACATCTGAGCCACCAGATAAGCCCTAGCCAAAAGCAGAGAAAGCTGTTTGCAGCCCAGAGCTGTTGATTATTTGCTGGCTCTCAGTCTCCAGAGAGGAGAGGGGTGGGAGAACCTTCAGATGCCCCGGGGACTGAAAGGCCAAGAGCAGGCACAAAACTCTGGAGCAGAGTGTTCTTGGGAAGCTAACCAGTTGTTAAAGCCATAACTGTAGGCTGTTGAGGATCAGCTGTAGGCTGATCTGAATTCATTGTTCAGATTCTGATTTAAGTTCTCTTATGAAGAATAATGACTATCAAGGCACACCCTCATACCTGCCTGAGAGTTGTTTTTTCTTTAATATATATATTTTATAAATCAGAAACTCAAGTATATTCTCTCCAGTTAGTAACAGGTAATGAGCACAGTGTGCTAAGGATAATCTGTTTAAACAAACAGGATTTTCATGAATGCTATACTTAAAAACAGAATCCAGATCAATGATGTGGTTAATACTACATCACTGGGCATTAGGCCAAAGTGTAGCATAAACTTCTAGACTTGAAGACAGTGAAATAGCTCCAGTGGGATGACCAGAGTCTCAGTGATGAAGACTGAGTAGCCAAGTACGTTTGCTTTTTCAGTATTTCTCTGTGTTGTAATGCTGTAATGCTTATGAATAAGTGTTGATGATGTGTGATTTTAAGCTATGAGGAATTCAGTGTTTTATTCTTCAAAAGAAGTGTGAGAAGGGAAAAAAGAAAGCTCTGTTAACTCAGTCCCTACTAGAGCTCTGAATATCTGTGGTTGCCCTGTGAGTCAGTTTACATACTTTCCCCATTGCCATCTGGGGACAATGTGGATAGAAATTTGGGGTATATCAGCAAGACATCTAATTACTCATTTAAGCATTGCCAGGGATGGAAAAAAGGGAACACACAGCATACACTGCAGGCCTTTGGAAGGTATATTAAGACATTTAAGACTGAGCCAAGGTCTAGTCCAGCATTGTCCAATAGAAATATAATACAGTTCACATTATTATACAGCAGAAACTTAGCATGGTAAAGCAATTATACTTCAATTAAAAAATTTTTAAGAAATAAAAAAATATATAATGCAGGTGACATATAATTTTAAATTTTCTAGTAGCACATTTTTAAAAGTAAAAAGAGGTAAGTGAATTTGGCAGTAGTAAGATATTTTAATGAAGTATATCTAAAATATTAACATTTCAACATGTAATTAACAATGTTTTTTATCATCTGATACTAAGTCTTCAATATACAGTGTGTATTTTATGCTTCCAGCACATCTCAATTAACAACAACCATATTTCACATAGCCACAAAGGGCTGGTGCTACGTATCAGACACCACTGGAATCAATGGGCCTGGGTCATGCTTCGACATCACAAAAAGGAATGAAGAAGCAGCTAAGAGTGGCTCACCCAGGGAGGTGCTAAATTAGCTTACTTCCTATAGGCAACTCTAGTCTTGGAATAAATTCCTCTAAGACAGCCCAGTGCCAAAAACTAAGCAGCATTCCAGATCTGTGCCAGATAGGAGCTTAAGGATGGCAGTCTGGTTGAAAGGGGAGCTGTATCTGCACTGTGAACACAGTCTCCACATCGATTCTGTCTGCTGGGGATGGCTTGGGAGAGATCCAATGCAGATTATAGGGAGAGAAGCCAAAGCCCCAAATCACACCTGCAACCTCCTCCCTAAAGCTGAAGCTGCCCCCTGACAGTGATGCTGAAAGTGGCCCACAATGAATGTTCTACATGCTGTGGGAGAAAGCAAACGTGGAAATCACTGGCAACCGGCATCCATTGTGAAGCACTGGGTCTAGGACGTGGGAAGAGCGTGACAGAACAGGGAGAGGGGGATGGGGAATGAGGTAGTTTATCAGAAACTGCCAGAAACGGGAGGGTGGTGACCAGACTAGACAACTGGGAGGACAAGGCCACTGCAGAGGAAGGAACTCCATGGGGTCACAGGGGGTCACCTGGGGGAGAGCCTCTTTGACCTTGGGAGGAAGGCAGAGACTGTGGGAGGGACAGCTGTTTGTTTTTCCTGCTGCAAGGAGAATAACAAAATGCTATCGGGAGAGCTAATAGGCTGCAGATGCAGAACTTCTGGCTGAGCGCTCAGGTCGGTGAAAGGCTTTGAACTGGAACCAGCCCTCTCATTTTCAGCAGTGCGTGTGGCCTGTGAAAAAGAGAGTGAAGTAAAGAAAGAGACTCGCCGGAGATAATTAGTTATTCCTAGCGGATAAAACAACAGAGACGATACTGGGCTGGAGAAAAAGTAGGGGTTTGATTGTGAAAGGACTCTTGTTTGATGCTAAAGAAGTTGATTAACACTGAGGAAGCTATTCAGAAGTTACATGTAAATTATGTATGCTCTAGTATGAACTTTAGAAAGCTAGCTCTGCCTTTTTAAGGGTAGCAAGCCTGGGGTCCAGTGCTAATGTGGACAGCAGTTCACAGATGCAGATGAGAGACAATAGCCAAGGCTTCAGGTGTATGGAGTGAGGTGGTGCTGTTGTTGGGCAGGAAGGATCCTGTCAGTACGCTGACACCTACTCTTGCACCTGAATGGGTGCCGGTGCCCCCATTGGTCTACCACATTGACTTTCCATGTGGTGACATCAGAGGGGCAGCTGCTGGTAGGCACTTGTGGATCTAAAGGTGGGTAAAGATTTGGAGGTTATCAGCAAATAATTGGGAGCCTGTGAGGGGATCATATTACATGTGCAGCAAACTAAGAAAGCTGGTACAAATGATCAAACATCACTTTAAAAAAAATTACATTCATTTTTAATTGATGATTGCTTTACAATATTGGTTTGATTTTTGTCATACATCAACATGAATTAGCCATA
>NW_011494638.1:3828627-3839992 GCF_000754665.1 Bison bison bison | reverse complement strand
ACAGATTTGTGGACAAGTGCAGGGGAGAGGAAGGAGAGGGGGAGATGAAGGGCGAGAGTAGCATCAAAGTATATATGCTAACATATGTAAAATAGATAGCCAGTGGAAATTTGCTGTATGACCCAGGGAACTCAAACATTATTTTTAAAAAATTCCAGTGTCAGATTTTATTGGGCTAACATAAGCTAACAAAGCAGAGGAAAAGTCTACAGCTAATGCTATATATGTTGTATTTAAAACATCAGTTTATTATATTTTAGGTTATACCAAGAAAAAACACTGGCCACTGGTGTCATCCAAGCAAAATTAACCATACAGATGTTTAATATGATTATAATTTTTCCCTAAGAATAAGTTTCTTTGTCAAACATCACTTCTGATAAGTTAATTTTTATTATACTTTGTGTTTAATGGAATAAGTGGTGATTGGGGGAAGATTATAAACAATACAATCCGTAGTGTGAAAGTGAGAGTCGCTCCGTTGTGTCCGACTCTTTGCGACCCCGTGGACTACACAGTCCATGGAATTCTCCAGGCCAGAATACTGGAGTGGGTAGTCTTTCCCTTCTCCCGGGGATCTTCCCAACCCAGGGATTGAACCCAGGTCTCCCGCATTGAAGGAGGATTCTTTACCAGCTGAGCCACAAGAGAAGCCCCAATCGGTAGTGTATATCTAGCCAAAACCAAATTTTTAGGTTTTTCTTCACTTTTTGCTAGGTATTCCAAGACTTGTAATTATTGCCAACAGTTTTTGTACTTGGTGTTGATCTTCCTCCTCCTGGCAGGCAAGAACCTAATGCATACTGGTGACCTGGGTCCCAGTTGTCCCTCAGTCAGGCCACATTACTCTTTGCTTGCTTCCCTCTGAGGCCATTTATGGCCCTCTTCCCTGGAGCCCTGGCACCTGCGGATAATGTCGCTGATGGGAGCCACCTGAAATCTCGCGAGGGTGGGTGAGACCCCCCCCCCCCTTCCCTCCTAATGACGAGAGCCAGATGGGCCAGAAAGGTGAGGAGTAGTGAGCATGCGCTCTCCAACCAAAGAAAGACGCCGGAGAGGAAGGAGGGCCTGGCAGAGGACGAGGGGCTCGAGAGCAGGCGCCGTGGTCACCAGGTGATCTGGACGGAGAGCAGATAAGATAGCAGTCCTGGAGGAAGAAAGCCCCCCCTCTCCCGTTTTACCTCGTGACTCGAGTGAGCCCGCAGCACCCCAAGTGAGTAAATTTAGTTCCCTTGGGACTGGCCTTCCTCAGGGTAGGAGTCAAGGCAATTGGATGAGCCCCTCCAACACCCTCCCCCCCCCGCACCACCCCCCCCACACACCTGTTTGCTGATGCCTGAAATTATTTTAACAGCAAATAAGACCTTTCACTTCTGTACTTAAAAGAATTGAATTACAATACAAAGGACAAATATTTCCTCACCAAATGAGTTCGTAGCGAAGTATTGGGGACTAGGGTGAGGCCTGTTCAGTAATGATGGAGATTGGGAAATGGCACGCCTCCCCTGAGTGGAAAAGCTCTGAAAAGGGAGGCTGGGGTTGGAAAAGACCGGTATTCACAGTCTCTCCTGTTCCCTTGGGCTGTTAACCTGAAATCAATCCGAGTCCAGGACAAACGGGGGCGAGGCGAGTGTAGGGGTGCGGAGCCCCCCGGGGTGGGTGGCCGTGTTGTCAGCTGTAATAGCGTCGCTACTTGAGTCATTTCATCTGCATGAGATCGAGCTCAGAACTCCTGTGTTAGAGAAACATTTCACAAATCGCTGCACTGCAGAATGCTTCCAAGTATTAAGTTACTCAAAAGATGCTTACTATTCATGGGCATGAACTCAGAGAACAAATATGCTCACTCCAAAAGGGACAGACATAAATGTTGGGTTTTCTTTAATTATATTGGTTCCTAGTTAAATATAACAGACACTGCTTCTCCGAGTGTCTAGAGAATCTTTTCCAGAGTGACAGTAACTTTTCCTGTTTGATTTAACTTTCTGCATTTCCTCCGCGTCCCCTGCCAGCGGTGCGGGGATGGCCTCATTCCCAGAACTGTCTGTCGGGTTATGGGGCTTGGAAGTCTTTTTAGCAGTGGGGCACAGATTCCTCAGCCCTTTAAAAATGATTTAAGGTACATACAGACGTGGTTAAAATAGTGACTCAGCCACTAAGTGAGTGGATATCTTTTCATCCATGACAAACACGTCTGAAAATTATCTAATTGTTTCCTCACTTCCTAATTAGGACACTGAAAAGTTCTGGAACAGTTCATTGGAGCAGTCTAGGGAGGCCCTTCCATTCAGACAGCACTTTTTGTCTTTAATGTATTTCCATGTTCATTGTCTGCTTTGATTCAATGCTAGTAAAGTAGGCAGGGTATGTGTCATTCTGTTCACTTGACAGACCAGAAAGATAAAACATGACAGGGCAAGGGTTTGCTTTCCTCTCAGAGTAAATTAGGAGCAGACCCGGATCTAGAAGTGAGGTCGGCCACGTTGGGTGGTCTCCTGACCCCAGCTTTCACACAACTTCAGACCCTTGTATCCAGGACTCATGAGCTCACCTGAATCTCACTAGGCCTGAGTCAGGTGAGCTGCGGAGGTACCCCCTCCACTAGGTTGTCAGTCATCCAGCCAGCACCCTCCTCCCTCCAGATAGGATGGGGGTCAACCCTGAGCCAGGGATTAGGGCAGGAGGAGGTCTGCATTTGTTCAGGTAAGGTTCTTAAAGTGGAACTTGTAGTGAACAGTATTCTCCAAACAACATGTCAGTGATAGACAAAATTTTCTAAATAGTAAAACATACTGTTAATTAAAAATTAATGTGTCAAGGTGCTTCAGACTTAGAACATGACACTTGATTCACAGGGGCTTTGTTAATCATCCTGTGGCCACGGTGGCAGAGTCAGGGTCTCTGTTCTGTCCCTCTCAGACCTTTGTTTTGTGTCTTGATCAATTCTTCTGTCATTCTCTGTCCTCTGTGGGTATGTTTGTGCATGAGGATAGAAAGGGTAGATGGATATGTATAAATTTGCCGCAGTATATACCGTGCCTGATCTATTATGAGGGCTTTGCTGTCCTGCTTGCATATCCCTACACAGTTCTTTCTCTCCTCCACTCTGTTCAGCAAATTTTTGCCTCAGATCATTGACTCCATTGGTTATACCAGCCTCCCTCTCTTCAACAGATAGATGCTGTTTATGTTTCCCAAGAAATTTTATGGTTTGGGTGGGAAAGATCTTGCTCCCTGCAGAGCTCTGAGAGGAAGATCCAAGAAAGAAAATAACCTTGTATTTCTGGCATTTCCTGGCTGGCCCAGAGCTTTCCTCTACAGCTGACATTGATAAAATTTCAAGGATATTAGTCGATCGGGCTACTGGCTTTTATAATGTCATATTAGCGTTTAAGATATTGGTCCTTTTTCTGCAGAGAATATGACATATCTCTATTTTGCATGTTATCAGATTGCTAAAAACTCAATATAGCCCCTACAGTAATTGAAAAGTGATTTTTAAAATAGAATTTGACACTCCTGACAGACACAAAAGTATTCTTAAACAGACACCTCCCTGTTTTTGCATAGGATGATACAACATTATAAAGATGTCATTTTCTCCTAGATGAATTTAAAAAGCTAATGCATACTGACAAGCTTTTTTAGGCAAGTTGATAATGAAGTTCACGTGAAAAAACAAAGGCATCAATAGCCAGGAAAACACTTGAAAAATACCAACTACTAGAGATGACTTACCCTACCGGATATTAAAGTATACTCTAAATCCTGTGTGATTAAAAGTGTAGTAGTACCACATGAAAAGATACATTGACTAGTAAAATAGAATGCCTAGAAATAGATCCAAAAACATATGGAACGTTAGACATTAAAGATGGCATCTGAAATCATGGGGTGAAGATGGACATTTTATTAAAGGACACTATTTACAAAAACCAAAAAGTGAAAAAAGCCCAAATGTCCATGTAATGGATGGACAAACAAAATGTTGTGTGCTCATACAATGGAGTATCATTCAGTAAAAATGAGATATTGATATCTTCTATAACTGATAAACCTTGAAAACGTTAGGCTAAGTGAAAGAAGCAAGTCACAAAAGACCATTATTTTATGATTCCATTTATCTGAAATGTCTACTGTAGGCAAATCCATAGAGACTGAAGTTGGTTAGTGGATGCCTAGGGCTGGGGATGGGGAAGAATAAGAGTGGATGCAAGGTTTCTTTTGGGGGTGATAAAAACATTCCAAACTTAGACTATGTTAATGGTTACAAAAGTCCCTTAATATACTAAAACCATTGAATTGTACACATAGAGGGTAAATTCTATTCTATATGAATTTATCTCAGAAAGGGTGCTTTTAAAAGGGACAAATGATCCAACAATCAATAGAAAAAATGGTAAAGATATTTTTCAAATATATGAAAAAATGTTCAAACTCACTCAGAAATGCAAATTAAGCAACACAGAGATACAGTTTTAATCCATCATATTGGCAAAATATCAAAAAGTATGATATGTTCTGTGGGCTGTGGGAAACAGGCATTCTCACACATTACTGGTGGAAATCCAAACTGCAAAGAGAATTAGGCAATAATCTAACAAAACTACACAAGGAGTTTGACCCGGCAACACCACTTTTAGGAGCACATCTTGCAGATACACCTCTAACAGTATGAGAATATATATGCACAAGGTTACTCATTGCAACACTCCTGGTAATTACACATCTAAATGCTCATTTGAAAGATGAATTGAATCAGCTATGATTCATCTAGAAAATGAAAATACTAAGCACTCTAGAAAAGAATGAGGAAGATCTCTATGAAACTGATATGATTTCCAGGCTATACTGTTAAGTGAAAAAAATAACATGCTCAAGAGCATTTTTAGTATGTTATCCTGCATGTGAGAAAGAAGGGAGATAGGGAAAATATATAAATATTTGTTCTTTCATACAAAATCTGAGGAGAAACCAAAAATTGAGGAGATAGGTTACTGTTACAAGTTCAGTTGTGATTCCCTGGACTCCCACTCCTGAAAAGATATGTCAAAGTCCTAACTCATAGGACCTCAGAATGTGATATTTGGAAACAAGGTCCTCCCAGATGTAACTAGTTAAGATGGGGTCATGCTGGAGCAAGGTGGGCCCCTAATCCAGTGTGACTGGTGTCCTAAAATGATGATCATGTGAAGAGAGAAACAAAGAGAAAGCAGCCTGTGGAGATGATAAGCATCTGGAGCATTGATAAGGGTAATGTGTCTATGAGCTAAGGAGCACCAAAGATCACCAGCAGACCATCAGAGGCTAGGAAACAACAAAAGGTATTCAGAGGGAGTTTGCCCCTGCCATAATCTCCATTTTGGACTCAGAGCCTCCAGAACTGTAAAGATAACTTTTTATTGTATTAAACCAGTCACTTCATGGCATTTCGCATGGCAGCCTTAGGAATTACAGTTCCCTACAGAAGGAGATCCAACCAGTCCATTGTGAAGGAAATAAGCCCTGGGACTTCTTTGGAAGGAATGATGCCAAAGCTGAAACTCCAGTACTTTGGCCACCTCATGCGAAGAGTTGACTCATTGGAAAAGACTCTGATGCTGGGAGGGATTGGGGGCAGGAGGAGAAGGGGACGACAGAGGATGAGATGGCTGGATGGCATCACTGACTCGATGGACGTGAGTCTGAGTGAACTCTGGGAGTTGGTGATGGACAGAGAGGCCTGGTGTGCTGCGATTCATGGGGTCACAAAGGGTCAGACACGACTGAGCGACTGATCTGAACTGACAGGCTATAGGTGGGAAAAGGGTTGAAAGAAGGGAGGAACTGGATTGGGGTCATGGGAATAAGGAGAGAGCATACTTCTCTGAATAGACCTTTTTACTATATATATATATATATATTTAATTTATTTGGCTGTGTCGGGTCTTAATTGTAGCATGGGGATCTTTAGTTGTAGTTGGCAGCATGTGAACTCTTAGTTGTGGCATGTGGGATCTAGTTCCATGACCAGGGATCAAACCTGGGCTCCTGCATTGGGAGTGTAGAGTCTTAGCCACATTCAGGGAAGTTCCTGAATGGATCTTTTTTTGGAGCTCTAACTCAGAACGGTTGTAATGTTTCACATACCACCCCAAAATAAACATTTAAAAATCAGTCAAGATGTGGGGGAACACAATGTGGCATTCAGACAGTAAAAACCAAACCTGACTGAGGTAAAAATAACACAACTCCACTGAGGAGAGTAAGGGAGAAAAGGAATAACTTAAATGACTTTGTAGAACAATATTGTGGTTGGATATAATAAGGTTAAAGACAAACTACATACAAACTTTGTACTCTGGTTTTTAAGTTTTTTTCACAGTGGTATGAGTTAGCAATTCTGAAACTACTGTAGGTATATATTCAGGATTGAACAAATAAGTAAATATATTGTAAATATTGAAAGCCACATTTATCAAGGCTAGAAGAGGCTCTAAAGGAGTGAGTGGGTTAAATTTGGAGGAATTCTAATGAATCATGGTTTGTAATATATATAAATATAGATAGAGCCATCCTTCTCTACTAAAAAGAACCAAGGTTCCTTAGAGAAAAAGTTGAATCCAGGGTTGGGGCAGGGAAAATTAAAAAATGAGCCTGGACCATCTTGCAGTTACAGAAAATAAATTCTCAAAACATCAGAAGAACCAAGGAGCCGACCTCATGGGTCTCTCAACAGTAAGAGTGGAACAAATTGAGCAAGAAACCGATAGTATTGTCTTACAATCTATAGAAAAAATATCCATGAGTCTGTACTGATAAAAATAATTGAGTAAGTAAAACAGTGGTAGCAGGGGACAGCTCTTCCTCACAAAAGAATTCCAATGAATTAATGTGAGAGGATTTAGAAAATAAAAACTTGGTTAGGTAAACATCGTAGTAATAATTGTTGCAGGCAAGGCTCACACTAGTCGATTCTGGAGTTTAAAGAGAAATGGACATTTGCATATTCTTAAAAGTATTTCCTTGGAGAGAGTAGTTACCAAGAGGAAAATAGTAACTTTTGGAGAAGCCCTGCATACACCACCTTAACATCACCAGGGTTAACATCACCAATTGATAAGTCATGTTGATATCAGGTACCTCTGATTCAAGGTAGTGAGAGGGGCACAGTATCACTCATGATCTTCAAATGCATAGCTTCAACCTAATATAATGAGAAAACATCACACAAACCCCTGCAAAACACTACAAAATAACCCTTTCAAAGAGTCAAAGTCATGAAAGACCAGGCAAGACTGAACTGTCACAGATTGGCAGAAACCAAGGGTGCATGACTAATAAATGAATTATGGGATCCTGGATGGGTTCCTAGGACAGAAAGAAAAAGGACAAAAGTGGAAAAACTGGTGAAATTCCGATAAGGTCTCTATTTTAGTTAATAGCATCATATCAGTGTTAACTTGCTGGTTTTGATCATGTGCCATGGTGATATAAAATGGCCAGATTAAAAGTATATGCAAAATATTTGTACTATTTTTTACAACTAAGTTTAAAATTATTTCAAAATATTTAAGGAAAATGATGTAGTTTGAAATGTTTATCCTCAATCTTACCCCCAAAGTTTTAGTTATTTCTCATGATATGTATAAAGAACATTCCTGCTTGTATTCCTTGATTTACCAATTTTACACTTCACCTGGTTCCTGCTATAATAAATGATATAGCTCATTTAATAAGTGATATAGCTCCTACCACTATAAAATCCTAGGAATAGTTATATTCCAATTTTCAGTTTCTCTGTTGACCCATCGCTATGGCCCAAATGTCTGTGCCCCGCCAAATTCACATGTTGAAATCCTAACCAGAGATGATGGTGTTAATAGGTGGGTTCTTTGGGAGGTGATTAGGTCATGAGAGTGGAGACCTCATGAATAGAATTTGCTCTTATTAAAAACTATCCCACAGAGCTCCCTTGCCCTATCACATGAGGATACAAGGAGAAGTCCACACCTGGAAGAGGGCTCTCACCCGACTAGGATGGCACCCTGATCTGAGACATGTATCCTCCAAAACCGTGAGCAGTAAATTTCTGCTGTACATAAGCCACTCAGTCTATGGTATTTTCTTATAAGAGCCAGACAGACTAGGGCAGCCATACTTAAACCTTTAAATACAATAATGTCTTTATCTGTTCCATCTTGGCTTCCCATCAACATCCCTGCTTTTGTCTCCAGCTTGGCTTCTTCTTTTCCTTTCTCCTAACCCAGTTCACCTAACTTTTAGTTTTGTATTTTGTCATTTCCTAACAGTTAACCATAATTTAGTCTTCTTTGAACTGCCTGTTAAGTCCAGTAAGTGAAAACCAGTATGCAACAATTATATTATTATGACCAGGTAAATACTGTTCACTGCTGAGTCACACAGTGTATGCATCATAATTGAACTTCTTTTTGTGCAGCTTTCTGTTGTTCCTGGAATTTCTCAGTAGCTTTCTTTTCTGTTCCATTAGTTGTCTTTATCATATTCCCAATTATTTCCAAGCTCTTCCTAACTTAAGTATTAAGTCTCCATTTTCCCTGGAGACCTCTTTTCAGGGATTTCTGGCTTCCTGCTCAGGTTGGAAATGCTTGCTCTAGAAATCTCTGGTATCCCTTGACTCCTCTCCTAGACTGGTTCCAGTACCTTCTTAGGTCTTATTTTTACCTCAGTTTACTACCTCCTTTTTTGAGAGCCTGTCTTAGTAAATTCCTTAGAGATTGTGTGAAATAAATTTCTTGAGTCCTTGCATGTCTGAAAATACTGTGGTTTCTACCCTTGTATTCAAATGATGGTTTTGTTGAGTATATAGAAGTTGATCATTCTTTTTCCCTGAGGATTTTAAGATCTTTGTTCCACTGTCTTCTCGTATTTATTGTTAATATTGTCGTTCTGATTTTTGTGCTTTTGTTGATGTTCTATTTGCCCCTGAAGCATTCAGCATCTTTTTCATTCTCATTATGGTGCACTTTAATGTTATATCTAGATCTGAATCTATTTTTTAAGCTTATTGTACCAGGCACTCAGTGGACCATTTTAATTACATTGTTCATTTACATGGTAACATCATTCAGGCTTAAACATTTTTCTTATGTTCTTCCTTTCATAATTTGCCCCCTTCTGTGTTCTCAGTTCTTTCAGAGACTCAGAAGACAATTTGGACCTTAATTAGTTGTCTTTCCCCCTCATTTTTGCATCTTAATGTCCTTGTGTCTTATTTTTGTGTCTTCATGTTGTTGGCTTCATCTTACTTTCTGGGAGAGTTCTTTTTATTTCTGTAATCTCTCTTGAATATCTATTTCCACAATCATATTTTAATTTCCAAGGTCTCTTTCATGTTTTATTCCTTTTAAAACAGCATCCTATCCTTGCTTTTAAGGCATGGTTTCTTCTCACATTTTTCTGAGGATATTATTTACAGATTTTTCCCCCCAAGTTCTCTTCTGTTCCCTGAATTACTTTTGTTTCCTCTGGAACCAGTTTCTCTATTTGTTTGGCTCTTTTGTTCATGTTGTAATTTGAGCCAACTATCTGGCAATCCTTGTATTTCTGTTCTTGTTTAAGAAGGAGACTTAAATTGTGTGAATGGGAGAGGCTTGTCAACCAGCAAGTGAGTGAGCAGGAAACCAGCTGTCCACTGGGCAGTCCCTAAATGCTAAATCTAGAGCTGCTCAACTTCATTAGAAGAGAACCTCTCATTTAAACTTTTTAAACTTTTTCCCCCCTAGGGAACAGATTGCAACTTCCAAGAGTTGTGTGTATAGACAGGGGAGAGATGGTAGGACTCACCTTCCTCCTCACACGGCTTGGTGCAGCACAAGTCTCCAACCTGGGTTCAAGTCCTGGTCCCCTTCCTGGGCAACCTTGGTGAGTGACTGCAACATCACAGGGCCCAGGCTTCTTCCTACTGCAGGTCCGTCTAGGACATTACCTTCAACCTCAGCAAGGTCAGATGGTAAGTGCAGTCTCAGAGAAGCCTTCTCTGTGTGGCAGTAAGCCTGGAGGCCAGCTCTATAAATAGCCACGGTGATTACAGAGTAACACTCCTTTTATATGCTTGGACTTTATAGCTTTCCATTCAAAACAGTTCTGGCCCCCTTGTTTAGTCTCTCCAGGGGGTAGCTATAAAGGCCACCTTGTTTCACAGCTAAGGAGAGGTTACAAGGCAATTAAAATATTTTTGGCTCTTCTGTCCTGTGATGATTATCCCCATGTGGTGGCAGCCACTAGAGTATTCCTGCCTCCATTACCCACGAGGAACTCGACAATGCAGCAGCAAGCCGGGCTAGAATTGAGAGTCTTAGCCTGAAACCTTCCCTTGGTTTTCAGAGATTTTGAAGTAAAAGTCAGAAATAGTGATGTCTCTGGGACTTCCCTGGTGGTCCAGTGGTTAAGACTTTGCCTTCCAGTGCAGGGGGTGTAGGTTTGATCCCTGGCTGAGGAGTTAAGATCCCACATGCATCATGGCCAAAAAAAAAAAAACAAAACCAAAAACCATAAAACAGAAGTAATATTGTAACAAATTCAATAAAAACTTTAAAAAATGGTCCATATTAAAAAAAATAATAATAAAGAAACTAGTGATGTGTCTAATTCCAATAGGCAGGCAACTGCCACTTATTTTAAGGATGTTTTTCTCCTGTAGGAATAGGATTAGATCCTTCAGGAACAGAGTAAATACTTCTTGTGCTAGAGTGATTAGATGCTCAAAACTGTCTGTTCTTCAGTCTGATAAATGTAGTATGTGCCTGTGTGCTCAATCGCTCAGTTGTGTCCAACTCTTTGCAACCTGATGGACTGTAGCCTGCAAGGCTCCTCTGTCTGTGGGATTTTCCTATCAAGAATACTGGAGTGGGTTGCCATTTCCTTCTCCAGAGGATTTTCCCAATCCAAGGATCGAACCTGAATCTTCTGCGTCTCCTGGATCGCAGACGGATTCTTTACTGCTGAGCCGCCAGGAAACCCCAATAAAAGTAGTCTTTATTCAAATAAATGTATGTTCAGAGCATGTGGAAATATTTAGGTAAATACGATGTGCCACATCTAATAGCTCTGAATAGCAAATAATGCTGATTATCCTGGTCATAAAAATTATCATCATGTGGAAAGAGTAGCTGTCATACTCTTAAAAATGACCCTGACACAAGCAGCCTCTTCAGTGTTCAAAATCGTGATTAACTCCTCAGAGCATCCACACAGGGCAGGCTAGACAGGTGTCATTACCACCACCCCCCTCCCTGCCCCGCCCCATACAGCTGAATACACAGAGACCTAGAGAAGTTCTAGCAAAACTTAGTAATCAGTTCTGTATTAGGCTTATTAGATGTCAAATGCTCTGCGTAGTCTG
>NW_011494638.1:3820721-3828527 GCF_000754665.1 Bison bison bison | reverse complement strand
CTGCGTAGTCTGTCTCCCTCGGGCTTGGTGGCCAGTGGACAAGAGCCCACATTATACACCTCCCAGTGCTCTCTGCACCAAGTGATGAAGGCTGGTGTTGAGGGTGCTTGTTCCTGTACTGGCCTGAGGTATAGATGACAAAAAAGAGAAGGAGAGAGAGGATTTGGAATGTTAAGAATTCTCCAACTCAGCAGGAACAGATTCTGCAAAACTTTTTTTTCCCTCTTTCTCTCTCTCTACCCTGACCCCAAAGAGCAATTATGAAAAATATTTTCAGAAAGGAAAATATTAAAATGCAAATTAAATACAGTTGTGACTGTAAATTACTGAATAAAAATGCCAGCACTGTTTTAAGAGTCCAGTGTAAGCATTGAGGACTACTGGTCATGAGGCCAACGGAGCTGACATCAGATAGGGTAAGACCACAGAGATAATCCAGTCCAGATCCCTCATTTTACAGATGAGAACACTGAGGCAGAGATGGTTAGTAAATTTTCCCAACAACGAGATAGCATTAGTATGGAGAAGGCAATGGCACCCCACTCCAGTACTCTTGCCTGGAAAATCCTATGGACGGAGGAGCCTGGTAGGCTGCAGTCCATGGGGTCGCTAAGAGTCAGACACGACTGAGCGACTTCACTTTCACTTTTCACTTTCATGCATTGGAGAAGGAAATGGCAACCCACTCCAGTGTTGTTGCCTGGAGAATCCCAGGGACAGGGGAGCCTGGTGGGCTGCCGTCCATGGGGTCTCACAGAGTCGGACATGACTGAAGTGACTTAGCAGCAGCAGCAGCAGCAGCAGTATTAGTACAGTAGCCAGCACAGGGCTGGATACAAAGCAAGTACTTATGTCCATTTGGAAAAGTGTTCAGTTGCAAACGGTAGAGAATTGGCTTTACAAGTTGGTTTTTTTCAACATGAGTCTAGAAGTAGGAGTGCATGGCCTGGCTGTTTGGGTCCTAAACGAGAAAATTGAGCCTTGCACGTCAGCAGCTGATTTGCCCAGAGGCTGGGTGGAGTTCTAGGTTGCAGTGTGACCAAAGAAGGGTGGCCTTGTTAAATGATGAGATTAACCAAGGAATTTTAACTTGAAGAGGAGGAACCATGGAAGCTTGAGAGAACAGGCCCTGTATTGCCCAAGAGGTCAGAATTAAGACCAATAGTGTAACTGTTAGATGACCAACAGGATTGGACAACGGGAATAATTTTTTAAATATTTTTTATTTGACTGCATTGGGTCTCAGGTGTGGCATATGGGACCCTCGTGTGGCACATGGGCTTCTCTGTAGTTGTGGTACTCAAGCTCAGGAGTTGTAGCAGGAGGGCTTAGCTGCCGCAGCAGGGATGGAACCTAAGTTTCCCTGCATTAGAAGGCAGATTCTTGACCACTGGACCACCAGTGAAGTGCCAGGCATAGTTTTAATGATAAGCACTTACCGAAAATTATCTGCCTCTGAAAACAGTTTCTTAGAGACATTCATGGAATTGGAGGGGGGTGGGAGTGTTGGATGCTGCATGTTGGATGGGGGGAATGAAGGAGAGCTTAGGAGGGAGAGGGAAGTTAACAACACTGAATGGGCACATGGTCTCCAAATTCCCTTTTGGAACAATCCATTTAGCAAGGATCTGTTGAGTTTCTACTGTGTTCCACAGAGGAACCATATTTTCCAAATAAGAAGCTGGTCTGACATTTACGAAAAAGCTAACGAAGAGAACAGGGTGTCTGATGAGTGTTACATACTGTCTTCTCCGGAACCACTTGGTTCCTCCAGATGCCAGGGCTCCCAGTATCCCCTCCCTCTCCAGGGAACCGGCTGTTTCCATCCAGACTCTCAGGGCGGATGAACAGGGCCAGATGCGTAGTTCAGTAGCAGCATTTTTTCCAGATAGGCTGGAGCCTGGGTTTACTCTGTGTCGCACGAGATGCCCACGTGTCTGCAAGACAGCTGGGAAGTATCAGAAAGGTAGTGGGGAGCTCAGTCACTCATCTGCCATCTCTCCAGGCTTTCTTGCCCTCGCTTTTCCTACCTGGAACATGGGAGAGAAGAGTATCTTCCTCCCAGATTTGCTGTGAGGAAGTTCTGGGCTTTGCATAGTGCTCAGTCCTTGGTAAGGATTCAACAGATGTGGTTCATGTCGTTCCTCAGCTCTGTCACTGATTTTGTCCGGTCACTTTTGCAGACGTGGGTATCCTGTCCTTTACATCGCGGCCAGGTTGGGCTGGAAAAAGCCCCGGGATTCCCCCCAGGGCTGAACCGGCTGGTCCTCAAACAAAATGGCCGCCGCGCTTCCCCCTCCTCGGCCGGGAGGGCATCTCTGCCAGGAGGTGGCACCACGAGCTCATGTTTCGGGCAGAGACGTGTCTGACCATTTGGTAATCGTCCCTCAGCATTGCAATGAGCCCGAAAACTCGCCTATTTAATAGCTGCCTCTACACAGATTTTTAATCACGGTACTGATGGTGTGATTGGATTTTCCACTCTTCTGCTTGCTTCCAGAAGATCAAAATCATCTTCCTGCCAACTGTCCTCAGTATTTACGAAAGGCGTAAAGAGAGAGAATGTGGCAAGGCCAGCTTCCCTGCTGTGGTCTTTCCCTGTGCTCAGAAGCACAGCTACAGACTCCAGGGAGCATGTACTGTGGAATCACACCTATAATAAGCCATTTGCATGCTATTCAGGAGCACAAATGGCCACTGATGCTGGCGGTTGCCTCATTGTCACATAGAAGATCACAGATAGGATTTTGAAGCCTCACAACTCTAGCAGTGGCTAGGCTGGAGAGATCCAGAAAAAGTGGTTAAGGGGGTCTTCTTGGGTTCCTGTGAGCAGGATCAGTGTTGTGAAGACTGAGGAGGACTTGAACTAGAGGCAAATAGGGCCAAAGTCTGGGCTTCCCAGGTGAGGCTAGTGGTAAAGGACCTGCTTGCCAATGCAGGAGATGTAAGAGGCCAGATTGGATCCCTAAGTGGGGAAGATCCCCTGGAGGAGGAAATAGCAACCCACTCCAATGTTCTTGCCTGGAGAATCCCAGGGTCCTGGTCAGGGGAGCCTGATGGGCTACAGTTCATAGGGTTACATAGAGTCACCAGGGCTGAAGTCTTAAATTTGTCCTGGGTTTGTTAAGTGAATTGAAGAGGGAATTCCCCAACTCTCTTCCACTCTGTGACATTTCTCAAGAGAAGAAAGAGGAAGGAAGAAAAGAGACTGCATGGGAGGTGGAGTGAAAAGAAAGATTAGTTATGTGAAACGGTTAATGTTTAATTAGATTATCCTGCCTTTTCCCTCTTAAGAAGTGCATAACTTTAAGCTTTAGAAAATAGAAGATATATAAATGTATTATTTGGTCTTTGCTTTGAGCTCTTCCTGTCTCTTGTACATGTGTGAGCACTAAACATGTATTTGGTTGGCAGGCTGGAAAATTAACAGGCTAAATCAAATTATCGTTTGGACTGGTTTTGACCTTTTGAATATTAGGTTGTCAAAACTTTCTTTTCTGGGGTACTAGCCTCAACTGAACATTTAGGATGCATTCATTTTGAAAAGGAAAAAATTACTTTCAGACCCCATACAAGATTCTTTTATCATTTAAAAAAGATATAATGATTTCTCATTTATGGCAAAGGAAGTGGTGCAACCACAACAGGTGTCTCTCTGTTCTCTCTTTTTTAACATTTTTTAAATTTAGGTTTTATTTTATATTGGGGTACAGTTGATTTACAATGTTGTGTTAGGTTCACGTGTCAGTTATACACACACATATGTCCATTCTTTATCAGATTCTTTTGCCATATAGATTATTACAGAATATTGAGTAGAGTTCCCTGTACTGTACAGGAGGTCCTTGTTGATTATTATTTTATATATAGTAGTGTGTATTGGAGAAGGCAATGGCACCCTACTCCAGTACTCTTGCCTGGAAACTCCCATGGACGGAGGAGCCTGGTAGGCTGTAGTCCATGGGGTTGCAGAGTTGGACACGACTGAAGCGACTTAGCAGCAGTAGCAGTGTGTATATGTTAATCCCAAACTCCTGATTTCTCTCTCCCCACCCATACTTGCCACCTTTGGAAACCATAAGTTTGTTTTCAAAGAATGAGTCTGTGTCTGTTTTGTAAATAAGTTCACTTGTATCATTTTTTATATTCCATATATAAGTGATATTATATTTGTCTTTCTCTTAGTATGGTATACGTTCATGTTACTGAAAATGGCATTATTTCATTCTTTTTATGGCTGAGTAATATTCCATCGTGGGCTTCCCTCATAGCTCAGTGGTAAAGAATCTGCCTGCTAATACAGAAGACACAGGTTTGAACCCTGGATTGGGAAGGTCCCCTGGAGAAGGAAATGGCAACCCACTTCAGTATTCTTGTCTGGGAAATCCCATGGACAGAGGAGCCTAACAGGCTGTATATTCCATGGGGTCACAAAGAGTTGGACATGACTTAGTGACTAAACAACAAGCACAACAGTATTCCATTGTATATATGTACCACATCTTCTTTATCCATTCACCTGTTGATGAATATTTTGATTGCTTCCATGCCCTGGCTATTGTAAATAGTGCTGCAGTGAACATTGGGATGCATATATATTTTTGAATTATGGTTTTCTCTGGATATATATCCAGGAGTGGGATTGCTGGATCATATGGTAGTTCTATTCTTAATTTTTTAAGGAACCTCTGTACGGCTCTTCACAGTGGCTGCACCAATTTACATTCCCAACAACAGTGTCAAAGTGTTCCTTTTCTCCACACCCTTCCTAGTATATATTATTTGTAGATTTTTTGATGATGGCCATTCTGACCAGTGTGAAGTGATAACCTCATTGTATTTTTTACTTGCATTTCTCTAATAATTAATGATGTTGAGCATCTCTTCATGTGCTTTTTGGCCATCTGTATGTCCTCTTTGGAGAAATATCTGTTTAGGTCTTCTGCCCATTTTTTCAATTGGGTTGATTTTTTTTTTTTTTGGAGCTACATAAGCTGTTTGTATATTTTGGAGATTAATCCTCTTCTGTTAGAGCTAAACTGATTACATTAGGTTGCTAGAGAAATCACATCACACACTGTCAAGTCTCATGGTAGGGGGGTGTAAATCTTGTGAAGCAATCATTTTTCTTCATTACTACCAAGTGCTTTGTGTGTGTGTTTGAAATTTACATTAAAGAACCCATGTCTTGAAAGACTGAAAGTCTGTTGAGGTTGGAGAGGTGGAATGGGACAGGAGATGTGAGAATGATGGTTCTGCAGTGTCCAGTATCATGTGGACTTCAGTGGAGGCTTGTTTTTTTCACTGGGCTGGGACAGAAGGGGTTGCTTCATCCTAGAACAGTTCCTTCTGCTCTTTCCCCCATACCATCTGCAGAGTGGAGCAGGTGGTGTGTGGTTGAGAACACTAGCATGGTTTCATTTGTTGTTGCTTACGGGAGGAGAGCCTTCCTGTTGAGGTTTTGGCTTTCTCCTGTCTAATGAATGAGTCCTACTCTAAGATCAGCCTCTCACGGTGCCACCAACAAATGAACTCTGTTAGAGGATTTTGCAGCAACTTTAAAAAATATCATCAGTACCATGCTGCGTCCTTGAAAAACGCATTTCCTTTCTCTTGCTTAAAAGTCACACTTCTCGTGTGCTACTGACTTATGTGACAGCATATAAAAAGCAGAGAATTTTCTATTTTGAGAAGCATATCCAGTCAGATTTCTGACAAACTGGAAGATGCTTTAGGTCCTATTTCCTTTTTGGGGACTTTCCCAGAGTGTCAAATAATGAGTAGGGGGCCAATTCTACAGGCTGTTCTGAGGGGTGGTGCTCTATTAAAATGCATTTGAAATGAGAAGAAACCAGCATTTGCTAGACACACTCTGTAAAGGAAGACGTTTAACACATGATATGAATTCTCTCATTTAGTCCTCACTTCAGTGTATAAAGAAGGTTTTGCCATCTCTTTTCTTAGGTAAGGAAACAGGTTCAGAGAGGAGGAGTAATTTGTTCTGAGTCACCTTGCATGTAGGCTCCAAAAGGGGAGTTGAAATCTAGGTTTGTCTGACCAACTCTGGTGCTGTTTTGATGTTCCATGTAAGTAGATTGCTATAGAAATGCAAAATGTTATTTGTCAATCATTTCTATAGCACATATTTTATACTAAGCACTGTTTTGAGTTAGAGCCTGAACTGGGGTGGCTGGGGGGAGAGTGACTGCCAGAACTTGCAGGAATGGGCTGGAGAAATGGGTTCAGGGGAGTTGTCAAAGGAAGCATTAGTAGCACCCAAGGATGATCCATCGTGGGGTCTGAGGTAAGGAGCGAGCAGTCAGCTTTGGTGCCAGGGTTGGATCTGTACCAGAACATTATTTCAGATGAACTCAGAGTACCCTGAGGTTGAGGAAGATGATCCCCCTTCCTCAGGCTCTAAGCTTTGCAAAAGGTTCAAGAAAATATTGGCCCAGAGGAATGTAAAACATAGATGTGTAGACCAGCTGAAGTGAGTTTTAGGCCCAGCTGAATGTTGTCTTGGCCACATTCCCTTGAAGCAGTGAAGTTCTCGAGTCTGGCTTTCGCAGTTAAAAGCTGGCTTCACATTTCCATGTTTACTTATTTGATATGTGACCTTGCACCTCCGTTTCCTTATCTCCAATAATAGCTGCCTTTTAGGGTTATGGTAAGGATCCAGTGATATCATTTATAAGATGCTCTTGGTTCAGTGCTGGCCTGAGTTCTGCATATTATACATAGCACCTCTGGGATTTCACTTTCCTGTCTATCCCCCTTTCCTGGCATTTCCAAACTCCATCTCTGTCTCCCCTCAGTCTGAGACCATATGCAGATCTTCATCTTAATACCAAAACAACAACAAACCAAACAGATTTTCTCTCCATTGCTTTGTGGTGCTACTCTCCTAGTTCTCCTGGTTGTTCTCCAATCATCCTTTTTTTTTTTTTTTTTTATTATAGAGGTATAATTGACATATAGCTTTTTTCCAGTTTTCTTAAAAGAGGACTCATGGGCTGCTGGTTCCAAAAAGTAGAGACATGACTATTGCATATGTCTGAATCCCTGTGTCTAGCGAAGTGCCTGGCATGTAGCTGGCACTCAAATATTTGCTGAATGAATAACTGACTGCCTCCATTTCTTCATTCCCAACTTGTATCCTTGCAATATAGCTGCTTGTCTCACCACTCTTCTTAAACTTCTCTTTCCAAAATTACCTCTGACTTAATTACCAAAATCAGGGCTTGTCTCTTCATCCTCTTGTCTCTGAGCTCTCCCTAATGACTGCAAGTCTTTAATCTACTTTGGAGTATAGTGAAGCAAATCCGAAAGTACTCCAGAGGACACAGACAAGGCTAGGCTCTCCAGTTTCTAACTTATCTACTTGGTTAGCAGTATCCTTTGAAGTCTTCTGAGGTCATGTCTCTTTGATGAGGGTGAGTGGCATAAGACAGTGAACATCCCGGAAGCCATCTTCCCTGATCTCAACAGCTGGAAACAATCTCCTCCTCTCCTCTGACATGCTGAACTAAGCTTTATCTGTGCTTCTCTAATGGAACTCTTTCAGTTTTGAGTTATGGTTCATTATAACCATATCTGTGTCACCTGCTACATTTATACTGTCTGATGGCAGGAACTGCGCTTTTTCCTCATCTTCCTCTCGTACTCAGCCTATACAATCAGGTAATGCAAATAGGCCATTTGAAAGAACTAGGGACTTCCCTGGTGGTCCAGTGGTTAGAACTCCACACTTTCAGTGCAGGGGGCACAAGTTTGAATCCTGGTTGGGGAAATAAGATCCTACATCCC
>NW_011494638.1:3799664-3820621 GCF_000754665.1 Bison bison bison | reverse complement strand
AAAAAAAAAAAATGACTTAATTTAAAATTTTTTTCTTAAAAGAACGAGCTAATGGTGGAAAGAAGAGGACATGACCTTGAATGACTGACTACAGAGATCCTGCCCATGGAGGGTTTTATAATAAGCCTTTCACTCATGTTAAACTGAATAAAGCCCTGTTTTGTCTTAGCCCTATGTTGGGTACAATGGGAAGAATAAGATAGAGAATAACACTGAGAGCAGAGACCTAGCTTACAGTCTAAGAACAACAAGCTATTACATGAGAAATGTTAAATAGCAATTAAAAAGTGCAAGAAAAAAATATGAGAACAACAGGTAAAGAACATAGTGAAATACTAAGTAGCGACTACATGCTGCTGCTGCTGCTAGGTCACTTCAGTCGTGTCCGACTCTGTGCGACCCCATAGACGGCAGCCCACCAGGCTCCCCCATCCCTGGGATTCTCCAGGCAAGAACACTGGAGTGGGTTGCCATTTCCTTCTCCAATGCATGAGAGAGAAAAGTGAAAGTGAAGTCACTCAGTCGTGTCCGACTCTTCACAACCCCATAGACTGCAGCCCACCAGGATCCTCTGTCCATGGGATTTGCCAGGCAAGAGTACTGGAGTGGGGTGCCATCGCTAGCTATGTGTTATATAACTAGTAGGGGCTGGGAGGAGAATCTCTGAAGTTGCAGTGATGAGGGGCAGTTTCTAGAAGATACTGGGATTATGCTGAACTCGTTGGATGACTTCTTTCAGTTTTCCACAGTCTTAGATAGATATGTGGTGTTGGAGAAGACTTTTGAGAGTCCCTTGGACTACAAGGAGATCCAACCAGTCCATCCTAAAGGAGATCAGTCCTGGGTGTTCATTGGAAGGACTGATGTTGAAGCTAAAATGTGAATACTTTGGCCACCTGATGTGAAGAGCTGACTCATTTGAAAAGACCCTGATGCTGGGAAAGATTGAGGGCAGGAGGAGAAGGGGACGACAGAAGATGAGACAGTTGGATGGCATCACTGACTCGATGGACATGGGTTTGGGTGGACTCCTGGAGTTGGTGATGGACAGGGAGTCCTGGCATGCTGCAGTTCAAGGGGTTGCAAAGAGTCGGACACTACTGAGCGACTGAACTGAACTGAGATAGATATGTCCTAGCGTTAATCCCACTCTACAAGCTATGGGTCTTGGGTACTGTGCCCTTTAAAGCTCAAGTGGTTCCACTGCAGTAGGACGGTCAAGAGCAAGAGCTTTGGGTCAGCAAGATCAGAGAGAACACATGGTCTCTCTGATCTGGTAGCTTGCTGCAGTAAGAGGAGTTCAGTCCAGTCTGTAGTATTTTTTTAAATGTCTAAGTGTTATGGTACTGTCTTCCCCCAGAAATATTTCGAAAATGTAAACAGAATAATGCTAATTGTCATTAAGTTGGCACTACAGCTGGGCTCAAGAGAATGCAAGGGTGACCTTTCTGGGCTGTTCTTGGCTGAAATGAGCTCAGTGCCTGTTGAGGGTGGACTTTGCTGCTGGCCCCCTTGCTCTTCTTCCGAGTCTCTACTCCCCTGCTCCTGCCATGGTGCTGGGTAATCAGAAACACAAACTGGATGACTGTACTCACTTTTTATCTGATTTGTTTGGGGTCAACTCCATACTTGTTTGAGGCAAAGTTCTCCAGTTACTAGGTAACTTGACCTTTAATCCCACCATTTTTAAGTTAAAGGTTCTTTATTCTACACTCCATCGTTTTACCAGCAGTATGTTGTGTTCAATTACATCCATGTAGGGCATCCTCAGTTTTATGTATACATCTATCAGTTCAGTTTGGTCGCTCAGTCATGTCTGACTCTTTACGACCCCATGGACTACAGCATGCCAGGCTTCCCTGTCCATCACCAACTCCTGGAGCTTGCTCAAACTCACATCCATCAGGTTGGTGATGCCATCCAATCATCTCATCTTCTGTTGTCCCCTTCTCCTGTCTTCAATCCTTCCCAGCATCAGGGTCTTTTCCAATGAGTCAGTTCTTCCTATCCAGTGGCCAAAGTATTGGAGCTTCAGCATCTGTCCTGCCAATGAATATCCAGGATTGATTTCCTTTAGGATTGACTGCTTAGATCACCTTGCAGTCCAAGGGACTCTCAAGAGTCTTCTCCAACACCACAGTTCAAAAGCATCAGTTCTTCAGCACTCAGCTTTCTTTATGGTCCAGCTCTCACATACAATACATGACTACTGGGAAAACCATAGATTTGACTAGATGGATCTTTGTTGGTAAAGTAATGTCTCTATTTAATATGCTATGTAGGTGGGTCATAGCTTTTCTTCCAAGGAGCAAGTGTCTTTTAATTTCATGGCGGCAGTCACCATCCAAAGTGATTTTGTAGCCAAAGAAAATAAAGTCTCTCACTGTTTCCATTGTTTCCCCATCTATTTGCCATGAAGTGATGGGACCAGATACCGTGATCTTCATTTTTTGAATGTTGAGTTTTAAGACAGCTTTTTCACTCTCCTCTTTCCCTTTCATCAAGAGGCTCTTTAGTTCCTCGTCACTTTCTGCCATAAGGGTGGTGTCATCTGCATGTCTGAGGTTATTGGTATTTCTCCTGGCAATCTTGATTTCACCTTGTGTTTCATCCAGCCAGGCATTTCACATGATGTACTCTGCATAATAGTTAAATAAGCAGGGTGACAATATACAGCCTTGATGTACTCATTTCCCAATTTGGAACCAGTCCGTAGTTCCCTTTTGAGCTCTGTTGCTTCTTGACCTGCATACAGATGTCTCAGGAGGCAAGTAAGGTGGTCTAGTATTCCCATCTCTTTAAGAATTTTCCATACTTTGTTGTGATCCACGTAGTCAAAGGCTCTAGTGTAGTCAATGAAGCAGAAGTAGATGTTTTTCTGGAACGTGCTTGCTTTTTCTATGATCCAACACATGTTGGCAGTTTGACCTCTAGTTCCTCTACCTTTTCTAAATCCAGCTTGAACATCTGGAAATTCTTAGTTCACATATTGTTGAAGCCTTGCTTGGAGAATTTTGAGCATTACTTTGCTAGTGAGTGAGATGAGCACAGTTGTGTGGTAGTTTGAGCATTCTTTGGCATTTCCTTTCTTTGGGATTGGAATGAAAACTGACCTTTTCCAGTCTGTGGCCACAGGACTGAGTTTTCCAAATTTGCTGGCATATTGAGTGCAGCACTTTCACAGCATCAGCTTTTAGGATTTGAAATAGCTGAACTGAAATTCCATGACCTCCACTGGCTTTGTTCATAGTGATGCTTCCTAGGACCACTTGACTTCCTTCTCTCTGCTGCCAGCCTGCAGGGCCCACTCCCACCCTTCCTTCAAGGCTATTACCTGATCCTTCCTCCAGCCATCCGTTTGTTAGCACAATTTTCTGAAGGGAAAAGCTGCTCCTGTCTTTTTTTCATATTTATTCAATCACAGGATTGTTGGTGGGGATCCTACAGAATAAGAAAAGTGAATGTTTTACAGAAAATAGAAGGTCAGACCCTGGAAGGGAGCCCCATTGGGAAGGGGACATCTATGGACTGGCTTCCCTTTGTGACAGATTGCAGCGTGGTTGGGACAGCAGCCCTCCACCGCCCACCCACGCCCTCCAATTCTCCTGTAACTGCAGCCAGAGTCTGCAGATGCCTGTCTGGGTAGCCCCGGGCTGCTGTCCCTCATCCCAAAACCTGAAGTTATTCAGGGGCTCTTTTGTGTTAGCAAGCTCCTTTCTAGAAGTTAGGAAGGAAAATTAAGCCACTTGCCTTTTACATCTTAATGTGAATTGTCATAAACTTTGCCTTTCTATTAAAGTCTGAGAGGAGGGGATTTCTAAAGGGGGCTACTCAAGCTGTTTGCCATTCTGACTATGACAGCTTACTAAACAGAAGTGGGAACCAGCCTTTCCAAGCTAATGGGTACATTTTTACCTAACATTTCTTTCTTAGTCTAGTAGCACATCCACTGGAGGCCCTCGAGCTTTTGAGCACTCCCTTTATGGAGCAGTGCCCGTTGGCTGCTATAGAACGATTGACAGAATGACCTGGGTGTGGGCTCTGCAGATGGCCTCTCAGGATCCTTGCTCTGCCACTGCCATTTCCTAGCTGTGCAATATCAGGCAAGCCACAAAAACTCAATTTCTTTATCCATCAAATGGAACTTATAGTAATGATGCTCACTTACAAAGTTGTGAGGTCTAGACAAATAAATAAAAGTGCTCAGCAGAGAGACTAGCCCGTGGCGAGCTTCCCAGGTGGTGCAGTTAAAGAACCCACCTGCCAGTGCAGGAGGTGCCAGAGACTCAGGGTCAGTCCCTGGGTTGGGAAGATCCTCTGGAGAAGGAAGTGGCTGCCCACTCCATTATTCTTGCCTGGGAAATCCCATGGGCAGAGGGGCCTGGCGGCTACAGTCCATGGGGTCACAGAAAGTCAGATATGACTGAGCGTGCACGTGAGCATTGTTACTTGTTAGCATTTATTCCCTGTGTCCTCCACTAGGGCACCAGATACCTAAAAGACCCTTTGTGAAAGTTAGTTGAAAAGGAGAAAAGCATTTTGGAACAATGAAAGGGACACTTGGGAGAGATGTCCTGGGTGTGATTTGTTCATTTCTCCATTCACTCACACTGAATACATAGCAACCAGGCCAGCCAGATAGACATCCTCCCAACCCTAGGGGCCCTCAGGTCTAGATGAGACAAGTATACACACATCACAAATCGGACCAAGTCCAGGAAAGGGATTGAGATTAAAGCACAAAAGAGGAGGTGGGAGGGGAGCAACATCACATAGATACCTCAGAAAGGTGAATTCAAGCTAAGAATTTAAGGATGGATGCTGGGGTGGGGTGGGGGTGTGTGGAAGAACTGGTGCGAAAGAAAGGAGACACATCCATGGGTGCCAGCACTGAGCTTTCATGCCTGCAACTTTGGCTGAGGGGTGAGTGCTGTCCCCTTCTGCTGAGATCAGACAGACAGCTGCTTCTTTCTTAGGCTCCCAAGGAGAACGGGTGCCAGGCCCCCAAAGCCCACGATCCTGTACGCCATTGGGAATCCAGCTGAGGGTATTAAATCTTCTCCATTTTCCTCGGGACAGCCCTTCACCCACAGCCCAGGGATGCAGCTCCAAGGACAGAGGCAGACCCAATTTCTTCCCTTGCTGCCAGGGGGGATAGAGAAGCCTTTCCTCCCTCCCTCCCTCACGTGCCCCAAGAGCTGGCGCCAGAAGGGAACTCAGAGCCTGGAAAGATTTCTCTGGGACAAAAGCAGGAAGACACCAGAGAACGGACTTCTGACCACTAGGGGCCTCTGGCGGGGACCTCTGTCTGCAACTCATCAAGCAGCCTTTTGTTACCTGCTGCTGGGGGATTATTGACCCAATTGTCAATTCTGAAAGGTTATCGGTTTAACATTCCTGCCTGGCCTGGGGACTGTGTTTTTCTGTGTTTCATTCCTACCACCAGACGTGAGATTTGCCTGTGTGAGTCCATTAGGGGACAGTGTTTACTTCTTCGATTTATGTGGGGCCTTCTCTTTGAAAAGCTAAATCCAGGCTTGCAAATCATGCCAGTAGGTAACTGTCAGTGTCCTGACAACAAAGTCTATTGCTTTTGCCCTGAAAAGGAAGAAGAATTTTGAGAGTAGGCCTTTCCATGGCTTCTGGTGACCAAACTGCTCCCTACCCTCCCACCTCCCACAATTATTCACTGATGGAAATACTCACCTGTCAGGCTTTTTACTGAACTATTTTAAGTATTTAGTTGGATGACTACTTGCATCCCTTCCAGAAGTAACCATGCTCCACACCCACCCTGTACTACTGAATCAGACGGCAAGCAAATAAGATGCACTGGGGCTTCAGAGAATCTCCTCTGGTGGAGGGGGAGGTGGCTGCCATGAACACCTGGGTCCACAGCCAGCTTAAAGATAACAGAAACAGGAGTTGCTGCAGACATACTGGCAAGATGGATAGGCATCCCCAGAAATTCAAGCAGCTATTCTCAGGTGGCAGATGTAGCATCAGAGAACCACTGTGTGTTAATACCCTTCTCTTTCCCATTTTTCTGTTTGCTCACCTATTTGGAGGGAGGCAGTGCTTTTGTTTTAAAGACTTTTTTTTTTAATGTGGACCATTTTAAAAGTCTTTATTAAATTTGTTACAGTACTGCTTCTGTTTTATGCTTTGGTTTTTGGCTGCCAGGAATGTGAGATCTTAGTTCCCAAACCAGGGATTGAACCCACATCCTTGGCATTGCAAGGCAGATTTTTAACCACTGAACCACCAGGGAAGTCCCTGCTCACCTATTTTTGAACCAGTTTGTCTTGGCATTGCCGCCTCCTAAAAGCCCAAGTTGTGCTACCTGCCCCAGGGGATCCTGAGATGGCAAGAACATGTGACTGGGTGCAGAGCAGTCATATTTGGGGTGTTTTTAAAGCAGGGGGATGGCCTGAAGGGTCCTTCCAGAGCAGGGGTGGGTAGGTGGTGCTGGGAACAAGCTTCACAGACAGAGAAATCTGTTTATCTTCACACTCTGGAGAGGCAATCACTCTTCCCCTGACAGCGGAGAGTACTGTAGGGAGCACATTCCAGGAGCAGAGATGTGTGGGCTCCCTGGCCAAGTGGCCCTTTTCCTCATCATCAGTAGGTCTCCATGAGATAAAATGGGGTGAGAGCAGCAGGAAGCCTGTTCCATCTTTCCCCCTAGGTCTTCAGAAGAAACTTTGATCAAAGGAGAAGTGGTATTTGTGAAGAGCTGAGAAAACTTGAAAGAAAATCACAGTGGGCATGGATATTTGTTTATATTTGTCTGGGTTTCTGGGGCAGTCTGGCCTGCAGCTATTCAGTGGCTCTGCCCTCGCTTCATCTCTCCACCGCTCACCCCATTTATTCCCCTAAACAGAGAGCTTTTCTGAAAGGTACAGCATTTCTTACAATTCTGTCATTTTTCCAAGAACCTAATCCATTCATGATTTTAGAGGCTAAGGAGGTAAAAAAGTAGAAACTCTCAGGAATGTTCTTATCTTTGTCTTTAAGGCCTCAGAAAGGAAGGCTTGTGGACACAGACTGGTCAGAGAGAAACCAAATGCGTGTGTGTGTGTGTGTGTGTGTGTGTGTGTGTTGCAGAGGCATTTTTTTTTTTAGATCAAAGAGTTTCCTTTGGTGTCCTTTCTCTCCTTTCCTTCCCCTCCCCCCTTCATCTCAGATCAGTTTGAAAGGACTTGGATCTCTTTTCCCACACACACACAGGCTGAACTGATAGTGGAGGAATGAGGGGGGAGGGGTCTGTGCTGGTGTGGAGCGGAGCCGACTCAGCACCCCCAATCTCTGAGCTAAAGAAGAGCCTGGTAAAAGGAGACTGTGTATGATTGCTGGACAGTGTGGAGGTGCAAAAAGTAAAAACAAATGCTCCCAGACCATTCAGTAGTAGTGTTACTTTTTTATTGCTTCACCCAAGACTCCTGACAGCTGCCATGGACTGAGTGTTTATATTCCAGGAACTGTGTTGAGGATGTTCCAGGCAATGTGTTCAGCACTGTCCACAAATTAGCTCATTTATTGCTACTGACCACACTCTGTGATAGAGCCAACCCCTGATTTCCAGATGAGGAAACTGAGGTTAAGGGACATGAACTGACCCAAGACTGCCTGGCTGGTGGAGCCAGTGTTCACACCCAGCTCTGTCCCACTTCAAACCCCCGGGTCTTGGTCACTCTGCAATAAATGGTGCTGAATGGTAATGTAGATATAAATCCAGTGCAAGGACTCCTCTGAGAAGAGTTAGGCAACACACTGTCCACGACAGTGCAACAAAATGAATAACATATGTCAGTAAACATGGAAACCTTTGTGGGAGCAGAAGGACCATGGCTCGGCTGACAGATGGAGACATTATTGTAGTCATCACGGAGTGTGGCACATCTGGAAATAGAGGCCAGCCTTGAAATCAGATGTATTCCAGACATGCACAAGTCCCCCTGCATCCCCCTTGGAAAAACCTTTGCTGGGTCCTGCTGTGCCCTCCAGCTATGAGCCTGTTCTCTCTTCCCTTGCCCTGCCAAACTTTCTGAATGAAAAATGGAGCCACTCATCATCCCGTTTCCTCAACCCCACCCCCTGCACTCCGGCTTCCTCCCACTGCTCTCCTGAAACCTTGAAGGGGTCACCAGTGAACTGACTGCTCATTTCCAAATCCTGTGACATTTTTTCCATCTTCATTCTCTCAACCTTCCCCCAGCATCTGATGCTGTTTATCATCATTTTTTTCTCCCTCGATTTATGGTTCTGTCCTGTGTGAATCCACTCACACCTTGTCTCTTCCATGTGGTCAAAACATGGTCTTGGTGGACTAGGCTTCTGCCTCTTCTCTCTTTTCTCTACCCTGTGCTCTTTTAGTGATGTCTTGTAGTTGTCACTGCTTCAGCTGTTGTCTGTGAAGAAGACATCTAAGGGGATTCTGGGAAATCTTGGGAAGGTCACATAAGTGCTTTTGTGCCTCACTTTTCCTCATCAGTAAGTTAAGGATGGCCCTAGGTACTGCACAGGAGCATCCTGTACAAACTGTAAAGCACTGGGGAGATACTAGCTATTGTTAGTGTCATAATCTTTTTTTTCTCACCTTCTGCTCTAAAAATAGCACTCACTGACTTTTCCCCCAAAATTGGAGCAGGACTTTCCAACTCCCCAAACTGCCATTCCCATCCCAAGGTGCATAAATATTGTGAGTTATTAAAATACATCAACTGACATTTAATGGTGTAAATCTGTCATGAGAATTTTATGTTGCCAGCTTGACTAAGCCCTTGGCCACTTGGCAATAACGCTACTACTACTTGATAAGTTCAGTGCCCACACTGATTGCTGCTAACTTTCTTGCAACCAGAACTTTCCATGTTCTCTTCATTAACCCTCAGTTCACAGAGAAGGCATTTCAGTCTTTGGTTTAAATTCTGACTCTGACTCTCACAAGCTTGATGACCATGGCAATGGATTTGGCTTCTCTGAACCCCAATCTGCTGATTTATAAAAAGGAAATTGTGAATGGTTGAATAGTGTTTCCCTAACCTAGACAGCATATTAAAAAGCAGAGACACAACTTTGCCAACAAAGGTCCGTCTAGTCAAAGCTATGGTTTTTCCTGTGGTCATGTGTGGATGTGAGAGTTGGACTGTGAAGAAGGCTGAGCGCTGAAGAATTGATGCTTTTGAACTGTGGTGTTGGAGAAGACTCTTGAGAGTCCCTTGGACTGCAAGGAGATCCAACCAGTCCATTCTAAGGAGATCAGCCCTGGGATTTCTTTGGAAGGAATGATGCTGAAGCTGACTCCAGTACTTTGGCCACCTCATGCAAAGAGTTGACTCATTGGAAAAGACTCTGATGCTGGGAGGGATTGGGGGCAGGAGGAAAAGGGGATGACAGAGGATGAGATGGCTGGATGGTGTAACTGACTCGATGGACATGAGTCTGAGTGAACTCCGGGAGTTGGTGATGGACAGGGAGGCCTGGCATGCTGTGATTCATGGGGTTGCAAAGAGTCGGACACGACTGAGCAACTGAACTGAACTGAACCTAGACAGCATATTAAAAAGCAGAGACGCAACTTTGCCAACAAAGGTCTGTCTAGTCAAGGCTATGGTTTCTCCAGTGGTCATATATGGATGTGAGAGTTGGATTATAAAGAAAGCTGAGTGCCGAAGAATTGATGCTTTTGAACTGTGGTGTTGGAGAAGACTCTTGAGAGTCCCTTGGACTGCAAGGAGATCCAACCAGTCCATCCTAAAGGTGATCAGTCCTGGGTGTTCACTGGAAGGACTGATGTTGAAGCTGAAACTCCAGTACTTTGGCCACCTGATGTGAAGAGCTGACTCATTTGAAAAGACCCTGATGCTGGGAAAGATTGAGGGCAGGAGGAGAAGGGGACAACAGAGAATGAGATGGTTGGATGGCATCACCAACTCAATGGACATGGGTTTGGGTGGACTCCAGGAGTTGGTGATGGACAAGGAGTCCTGGTGTGCTGCGGTTCATGGGGTCACAAAGAATCAAACATGACTGAGCGACTGAACTGAACTGAAAACAAATATGTGACTCAGAATGTAATCCAGTAACTCAGGGTATGATCTTATATGGAAATAGTGTGGTTCCAGATGTAATTAATTAAGATGGTGTCAGGACTTCCCTTGTGGTCCAGTAGTTAAGACTCTGTGCTTACAATGTGTGGGGCACAAGTTTGATCCCTGGTCAGGGAAGTTCCGCATGCCATATGGCATGACCAAAAATGATTTTTTAAAAAATTAGAATGGTGTCATACTATAGTAGGAAGGACCCCAGTCCATTATTATTGTTGTCATTGTTTAGTCACTAAATTGTGCCTGACTCTTTTTTGACCATATGGACTGTAACGTGCCAGGCTTATCTGTCCATGGGATTTCCCAGGCAAGAATACTGGAGTGGGTTGTCATTTCCTCCTCTGGTGGATCTTCCCCAGCGATTGAGCCCGTGTCTCCTGCATTAGTGTCCTTATAATAAGAGGGCTGCGTGAAGTTACAGGGAAAACACCATATGAAGGTGAAGGCAGAAATTGGAGTGATGAACCTACAAGCTAGGAATACCAAAGACTGTCAGCAAACCAGCAGAAGCTAGGAGAGAGGTGTGGGGCAGGTTCTTCCTCAGAGACCTTAGGAAGAACCAATCCTGCCAAGTCCCTAGTTTCAGAGTTCCAGCTTCCAGACTGAGAGGCAATGAATTTCTGTTGTTTAAACCTCATAGTTTGTGACACCTTATTACAGCAATCCTGGGAAACTGATACAGGAACAATGCTCATCAGAGAAGAGACCATAGACTAAGTGTTAGGGTGTTGGTATGGGATCATCCCTGCCCCATTCTTCTGGGTCCATGTTGTCTGCCTTTGCAGCCAAACTGTTATCTTCGCCATGGTCCCAAAGGGAGGGAGATGTCCTTCCTCTGCTTGAACACATAATAACCGCCTACCCCAACTCTAGTCCTGACCTCTTCTTTACTCCACAAAATCCTGCCAGCAGTGGGTCTGCTTTCAGAAGCTGCCATGATAGCTAGATGCCCCTCCACCCCATCCCACACACCTTCTTACTTGACCCTCTCTTCCCACTCATTTATCCTGCTGACCAACTTACCTTCAATCACATCCTCAGTTCAGTTCATTCACTCAGTCGTGTCCAGCTCTTTGTGACCCAGGGACTGCAGCAGGCCAGGCTTCCCTGTCCATCACCAACTCCTGGAGCTTGCTCAAACTCATGTCCATTGAGTCGGTGATGCCATCCAACCATCTCATTCTCTGTCGTCCCCTTCTCCTCCTGCCTTCAATATTTCCCAGCACTAGGGTCTTTAAGTTTCCACCAACATGAAAAGAGAACAGTCCCTGGAATTTACAGAAATTTTCTCTTTCCATTGCAACTGACTCTTCAATTATATGATTCAAATCAGCAGTGGGTTTAAGATCAGCTTCTTTGCTGTATGTGCTTTTCCCCCCTCCAGCCTCTACCTCTATAGTCTACAAGATACAACAGACTACTAAGAATGAGAGCAACATTTTTATTTTGAAAATAAAGACATGTTTTCATTCTCCAACTTATAGGGGTTGGTCAATGATAACTCTTTTCTTACCCATTATTTGCCTTTTCTAGAGGTGAATTTATCCTTCCTCTTTCTGCCAGACTTTCCAAATGGACTTCTGACTGTGAAGTAGATGCTGCTTGTGATTCTGCGCAGTTCACAGACTCCTCCTCCTTCGAGAGGCAGCCCTACCAGACAGGCCTGGGCCCCAGAGGCCACGTCCTTACTATGTAACCCAGTGACCTTGGCCATAGGTGTGCTAATTCCTCCTTGGGACATGAAGTTGGAAGGGAGAGAGGAGGGATCCTGGGCCTTGTTGAGGCTAAGTCATGTCAATGGAAGGATGCCTAAAAGATCAATGTCTACTGCACAAGCACCCAGACATGTCCTGGGTCCTTTCCTTTCTTTCATCTGATTTTTCCTTTCTTTTTTAATTTTTAAAAATCGAAGTATAGTTGATTTACAATGTTGTGTTAATTTCTGCTATACAGAAAAGTGATTCAGTTATATATGTATATATACATTCTTTTTTTTTATTCTTTGGCATTATGGTTTATCACAGGGTATTGAATATAGTTCCCTGTGTTATATAGTAAGACCTTGTTGTTTATCCATTCTGTTGTCTCTCTATATAATAGCTTAAATCTGCTAACCTTCCACTCCATCCCTTCCCCAATTGTCTCTCCCTTGGCAACCACAAGTTTGTTCTGTGTCTGTGAGTCTGTTTCTGTTTCATAAATGCCTTCCTTTGTGTGGTACATATATTCAGTGGGATAATTCTCAGCCATAAAAAAGAACAAAATAATGCCATTTGCAGCAATATGAATGGAACTAGAGATTATCGTACTAAGTGAAGTAAGCCAGAAAGAGAAAGACAAATACTATGTCATATCACTTCTGTGTGGAATCTAAAATATGACACGAATGAACCTGTCATCAGATTCTTTCTTATTCCAAAGTAGACCCTACAGACACTTCCAGTCTCCTGTCCCATGTGTAAGGAGTTGTCGCTTCCATCCACACAAAAAAGAAAAATCCTAAACAAATGGAAAATAAATGTCTTCTTAAATCCATCAGAGAACTGAGGTCACAGGGCAAACTCCTGCCCCCCAAATTGCAGAGATACACAGTAGGATACAGAGAAATACTAGTAATCAGGGTAGAAGCCCCAAAGCAGAAAACTCTGCAGCAACCACTGCCAGTTTCCTTTTACCTGGCACTGACATCTGGCTTTCAGCAAGACAGACCCTATACATTCTTTTCCTTAGTTTAAGATAGACAGTGTTGGCTCCTGTTCATCAGTGTTCAACTCTGATGAACATGGCCTAGACATTTCTACATTCTTTCACATAGTCAAAGCTAACAGGTGCCCACTGGGTAAAAGATTGGTACCAGCCCTGATGAGAAATGTGAAAACATGGGATTCCTTCTCTCCTGGAACTCACAACCAATCAGAAGCAAATTTACAAAATTAATGTTAAGTACAAGTTTGGTTGTGATCTGCTAAAGCAGAGGCACCGGGAAGTGCTATGGGAATTTAAGCTTGTGAATATTTGGGAAAGCTTTTGCAAAGCAAATGACGTTGAACTGGGTCTGGTTTCAACAGACACAGATAGTGGTGTGATGGTTTTCTTGTAAGTGGATGGAAATGAAAATGCAGAGTTTAGAACCAGAACACGAAGGATAAAGAATGGGCATGCAGACATAGAGAACAGACTTGTTACAAACGGGGGAAAGGAGAGGGTGGGGTGAATTGAGAGAGTAGCATGAAAGCATATATGTTACCATGTGTAAAATAGATAGCCAGTGGAAATTTGCTGTAGGATGCAGGGAGCTCAACTCAGTGCTCTGTGACAGCCTAGAGGAGTGGGAGGGAGGTTTAAGACGGAGGGGACTTATGTATACCTATGGCTGATTCATGTTGATATATGGCAGAAACCAATACAATATTGTAAAGCAATTATCTGCCAATTAAAAAAAAAAGAATGGGAAGGGACTGAAATCGATGTGCAGGCCTGGAGTTGTGGGATCAGACTGATGAATGTAATAAATTTGACATCTTGCGGTAAGGTGAACTAGAAAGAGGAGAGATGCTGAGGGAGGTCACTGAAGTACATCAGAGAAGTTCTTGAAACCGAAACTAGATGGAAACTATGGGAAGGAGAGACAGACACAAGCTGTGTGGCAGGTGAGACTCACTAACTGGACGTGTGCACACCAAGGGGACAAAAGGCAGAGATGGGTCTACCTCTACCCATGCCTTTCTTCACCCCACACCCTTTCTAGCCCTGGTGATCTGCTGTGCTTTGTAATCTCAGAGGGCTCCACCTCTCCTCTGAGCCACCAGGGCTGGCCTGGCCTGTGTCCAGAAAGATGTGGGGCCTCAGACTATCTCAGAGTGTGTATCCTTAGCAGAATCTCGCTGGTACAAGTCAGCAACAAGTCATACAGCCTTAAAAAAGGGAAAGAAGGGCTAAGCCATCTGTCACTATTCCACCATTTACATGCCTTGCATTTTAATCACATCCCTGACTATTAAGTCACAGATTTTCCAAACTGAAGGTGATCTTGTAGATCATAGCATCAAGTGCCCTCATTCACATCTGAGGAGACTGGAATCCAGAGGAATTAAGAAGCCTGCCTTTACCTATTGTGTAACACAGGGAACTCTGCCTAATGTTAAATGGCAGCCTGAATGGAAGGGGAGTTTGGGGGAGAATGCGTGCCATGTCACTCAGTTATGTCCGACTCTTTGTGACCCCATGGACTGTAGCCCGCCAGGTTCCTCTGTCCATGGAGTTTTCTAGTTAAGAATGCTGGAGAAGGTTGCCATTTCCTACTCCAGGGGATCTTCCCAACCCCAGAATCAAACCCTCGTTTTTTTGTGTCTCCTGCATTGGCAGGTGGATTCTTTACCATTATGCCACCTGGGGGAGAATGGATACATGTATATGTATGGCTGAGTTCCTTTGCTGTGCACCTGAAACTATCACAATATTGTTAATTGGCTATACTCCAATACAAAAAAAAAATTCAAAAAGTAAAGTGAGTGCATTTTTCCATGTCAAAAAAAAAAACACATTAATTTTTGCTATGTTAACAAAAAACCCAAGCAGATAACTTGACCTCTCTGGTTCTCAGCGTTTTCATCTGTAGATAGAAATACAAATCATGCTTTTTTTTCATAGAGCTATAGCTTAGATTAAATAAGACTGTGAAGATAGAGTGCTGAGAATAGTATCTGAAGCAGAGAACAAATGTCGGCTATTACTATTATTAACTGCTCAGACATCATTATTGTTGTATCATGGCTTTGAATGTATGAGTAATTTCCCCATTCAGTCCATGCATACTTAGTGAGTATCCACCATGTGCCAAACACTATGCTAGGTGCTAAGGGTAGAGTTAGACCCTGCCCTCAACTATTTCACAGGTCACTGATTGCTGGCACAATGCGGACCAGGAGAGAGCTCCGGGAGAACAGTGCTGCCGGCTGGCTGCAGGAAAGCTTTCAAGAGAAGACATTTGATCTTCTTAAAGGATCAGTTGGCGGGCTGGGGATGAGGAGGGAGACAGCCTCACAGGCATTCCAGCCTCAGGGAATATCCTGGCAGAGACTAAGAGCTGAAAAGCAAGGGAGGCAGTGGTAAGAAAAGAGACCACAATGCAGAAAGGTTCTTATAAGTAAATTGCAAGCTTCCTGTCTGTCCCTTAGGGGTAATTAGCATGGTGCTTAATTCAAAAAATGACTTGATTGATTTCTTTTTTCCCTGTAGACACACATGGAGAAAATGGATTCATTCTCAGCTTCCGTTATCACCACACTGTTTTTGATTCAATATGCATTTCCTCTTCTCTTTTCTCTACCATATGGCCAGATACCTTTGTAGTTGAAACATTTAAGATTCCTATATCCCACTATTTCCCATTACCACCCCCCACTCTTCCCTTAATCAGGCAGCTAGACCAGAGGATGAATAGATGTCTATTTCATGGCAAATAGATGGGGAAACAGTGGAAAGAGTGACAGACTTTACTTTCTTGGGCACCAGAATGACTGCAGCTATGAAATAAAAAGACACTTGCTCTTTCGAAGGAAGGGTATGACAAACCTAGACAGCATATTAAAAAGCAGAGATGTTACTTTGCTGACAAAGGTCTGTATAGTCAAAGCTATGGGTTTTCCAGTAGTCATGTATGGATGTCAGAGTTGTACCATAAAGAAAGCTGAGTGCCGAACAATTGATGTTTTTGAACTGTGGTGTTGAAGAAGACTCTTGAGAGTCCTTTGGACTGTAAGGAGATCCAACCAGTCAATCCTAAAGGAAATCAATCCTGAATATTCATTGGCAGGAGTGATGCTGAAGCTCCAATACTTTGGCCACCTGACGCAAAGGGCTGACTCATTGGAAAAGACCCTGATGCTGGAAAAGATTGAAGGCAGGAGGAGAAGGGGATGACAGAGGATGAGATGGCTGGATGGCATCACCGACTCAATGGACATGAGTTTGAGCAAGATCTGGGAGTTAGTGACAGACAGGGAAGCCTGGCATGCTGCAGTCCATGGGGTCACAAAAGGTCGGACACAACTGAGCAACTGAACTGAGACCAGAGGATATTCGATGCCTCAATTAGTAGAGGAAAAACTTTTGACACTTCAAAGTTCAAGCCATTTTTGGCCTGTTATTTAATTAATGATAATAGATTTCAGTTTCTAAAACCATATACATAGGCTTCTCCAAGTGTTATATATTTTTCACAAGATGTAACAGGCACTCCTGTTTGATTTTGAATTGAAATTACAATTTTTGTCTATTAATGTTATTAAAATATTAAAATAATATTTAGAGATCCTTTATTTACTCTTTATTATTTGTATTTACCTGTATCAACTTAAATTTTTTTCTTATTCCAAAGTAATATGTGGTTATTATAGAAAAATATGGAAAAATAGAAAAGTCCACATCAGAAAATTAAATCTATACTTAATCTCCTAGGACCAAAAAGATAATTATCATTACTCTTTTGCTGTGATATTGATATATCTTCATACATAAAGTTTTATTTTTACAATATCAAAGCAAAATTTTGCTTAAAACTATGTTATGAATATTTTTCCATGTCAGCACACAAAGTTCCAACAAATCTTTTAACAGCTGCATGTTATTCCATTGTAGCTATTCATAAATTATTTAACTAGTCCTCATATCGACAGAAATTCAACTAGTCACCAGTATTTTTTATTTTGTAAATCCTCGGATTCAGCTCTTTCAGACAAGTGTGAGTATTTCTCTGGGGTAAATACCAAGATGTAGATTTGCTAGATATAGAAATAAAATAACAAAGCAGTTATACATAGGCATCAAAAAATTTAGAAGTCACAGGAAAAGAAGCATTGGAGTTGCTCATCTTAATCATGAGAAATTTTCATTTATTCCTTTGAAAACAAACTTTCTTAAGTTGCTTAGGGAGAAAACATGTTCAGGTCTTGGAGGGACCCTCAGAACACAGAAAACAACAACAATAACATAAAAAATTCTGATGCATATATCAAAGCAAGTTTCCCCACTCTCGAGCCAAGAAGACGATCTGCTTTGGAAGGAGGGGGAAAGTCCAGGCTGGGTTGGGAGACAGTGATAAAAATCACTACAGGCAGTTCCCTGAGAAAGGATACTTGCGCCCGCTGGCCTCTTCTAACTTGGCCTGGGATGTGGTGTTGGGAAACAGGAAAACCCCAGATGGGTTTGGGGAGGCTGAGAGCAGAGAACAGTCGTCCTCTTGTCCTTTGGATGACCCCAGAGACAGCCCAGCACAGAGCAGGTATGTCTCTGTGAGTATCTGAGCAGCTGGCCCCCAAGGCACCAGGGTGGTAGGATGAGCTCCCTTGTGCCTCAGAGGCAGAGTCAAGGAATGAGAGACATCTCAGCTGTGAGCTATGTAGATGGGAGACCGAGGACAAGACAGCTGTGAGCCCTCCAGGTCCTACACGTAGTGCTAAGGAAAAGTGGGAGACGGCCCCTAAATTTCTGTCACCCTGAGGGAATAGGACTTATAGAAAAGTAAATTTACTCCCCCCCCGCCCGCGCCCCCACGTCTAGGGTTTGGGGAATATCCCCAACACCCACCTGAAAAAACTTAACTATGGTAAACTTTAAACTCACCTTGTGTCCTTTTATTTCAATAAATGCCTCTTGGGCATCCACTAATTGCAGGGCACTTGAAGGAGTCCCAGCGGAGGGGACAGACACCCAAATGTGCTCGGACTCAAGGGACAAGCAACACATTGTGAGCGCACAGAGAAATACTCCTGCGTTCTGGCTGGCAGGAGGGCAGAACCTTGAGGAAGGGGCTGGCATTGGCTGGGGGACTAGAGTCAGGGGCAGGAAATTGATAGGGAAGCAGCAGTGGTTTCTGCTGTGAAGAAGCTGGCTGCATTTGTGTTTAGAGCACAAGGCTGGAGGAAAGGGCCACAGAGCACTAAATGTCCCAGATCCTGTCCTCACTTCTGATGCACTGGCACTTCTGTTCTCTAAATCCGTAATCCATATTTTGGGGGGTGGGGGCTGAGGTGGTTCTTTGTTGCAGCACACGGACTTCTCTTGTTCCAGAGAATGGCTCTAGAGCACGCAGGCTCAGTAGTTGTGGTGCCTGGGCTTAGTTGCTTGGAGGCATGTGGGATCTTAGTTCCCCTACCAGGAATCGAACTGTGTCCCCTGCATTGGAAGGTGGACTCTTAACCACTGGACCACCAGGGAAGTTCCCTCTTTAAATCCTTAGAGTTGTTTTTTGATACTTTCCTTCCCTCTCTTCTTGGGGGCAAGCACTTTCAAGTCTTGGTTTTTTGAACTTGAGTTTCATATAACTATAATAATAGCAATAAACATAAATTTAAAACAGTATCAACTGTCATTTAGGGGTTTGTCATAATACTAAACTCTTAACCTAAATTATCTTCTTTATCCTTACAGTAATCCTAAACATAAAAATTATCCCATGTGGGAATACTATCGTTCCTTTTCTAAGCTCTACCCTAATCTTAATAGTGTCTAAATAACTAGGATTTTTCCAATTTTAAACTAATTCTCTAAAATGTATTGTCTTTTAATTTTCTTCCTGTTCTTCATCCAGCTACTATAATTTCATATTTCTCTTCCTCAATGCAATTTCATACTAATATTTAATTTTTCAAAAACCTACTCCCTCACTCCTACCTGTATGCCTCTCACCATTTGCTTCCTCTGCTAGGATTTCATTCAAGCTGTTTCCTTTTCCCTTTTCCTGGAATATCCTCCCTGACCTCTGTCCCCCTAACAAAACCCATTCATTAAATCATTCCTATTCTTCAAAAACAGGCTAACATGCTGCCTCCTACAGGCAGGCTTCAGGAAGTCTTCCCATCAAAATAATTCCCTTTTTAGGAGGAGAAAGGACACATATATATGTATGGCTGAGTCACTCTGCTATACACCTGAAGCTATCACAACATTGTTAATTGGGTATACTCCAGTATAAAATAAAAAGTTAAAAGTTTCGCTGTGTATGACACAGTGTAATTTCCTTTGCCACCTCATCAGGAGATCTGCAATAAATACCTACGTATTTTTTAAGTTAAAAAAAAAGAATAACTCCTTTCCTCCTCTCTGTCCCTGCGAGCATTGTGTCTGTATTTACATGGTTGTATTTAAATTGTAGGGCTTCCCTGGTGGTGCTAGTGGTAAAAAGCCCACCTGCCAAGGCAAGAGGCGCAAGTTTGGTCCTATATGTGTATATTTTTCTTCCTCTTTGACTAGATTGTGCACCCACATCTTATTTCTTGTTTGTCTTATGCATCCCCATTGTTCATATTTTACTGATTTTTACTCATATAAAAATTTGTTGAATTGAATCAGAGACAAATCCAGATTTCTCCATCAGGTGTTCTGAGCCTTCCCATATTCTGTCCTTCCAGCATATACCCTAGATTTTTGTGAGGCCATGATCATTAACACAATCATTTCCTCTTCTTCCCTTGGTCATTTTGTCCTAAAGTGGAGGCGGAAGGAACTAGATGAGCATCTGGCAGCCAGAAGTGCCCTAGGCATGCCCGAGTCCTCAACAGGCAGACACCATGGTGTGGGGGGTGTAGAGAGAGGGAGAGGCTCTGGACGTCTAGCCATTGGAGTAGCCTCCTCTGGGGGGACCCTAATGCTGGGGGCAACTGTTTCAGGGAGCTGAGATCCCTGTGACGGGAAGCCTGGAAAATACTCAAAAGTCAGACCCAGATTCCAGCAGATTTTCAAAAGAAAGCAAAAAATGAAGTGCAGAGGTAGAGAGGACTCGTGGTGAGGTCTTGCTGATTTCCTTTTCAGATTGATGGAGAGAGGTTAACAAGGCGGAAATGTCCCTGTGTCAGTTAAGTTACACATGAGCAAATCACTGAATTCCTCTTCAAAAGATGTCTGTCCAAATGTGCTTTAAAATGTTCACAAGGGGGAAAGGCAAAGTTCTTTTAATAAGAAGTCCTTGTCTGAAGTACAGCATAAGCAATGGACAAGTTAGATGCCAGAGAAACCAAATCCAACCATATGCTGAGCATATCTCATGTGCATAGTCTTAGAAGCTTAACGTCCTTAAGTAGTTTGGGGATGAAGGCAGAGGGTTAGCCCTTGGGAATGGTGCTCAAAATGTCTTATTCCACCTTCTAGAATACAAACAATTACACATAAAGAATAGTTTGCAAGAACAAGAGTAATCCAACGTCTTCATTCCTAGAGAGAGACTATGAACAACAAAATGGGTCCTGTCCTTAATTCTTTGTTTATCAGGGACAAAAACAGCCCTGGTGTTTTAACTACCCAGACTAACAAAATAAAAGTAAGAATAACAAAAAGCAATACTGTGTCATGCATTCTCACTGTCTCATCTTGTTGATGAGAAAAAAATGAGTCTCTAAATGGTTGAATGACTTGCTCAAGATCATCAAAGACACTGATTTAAACTCATAATCTCAGAGAAGCCAAAGGGCTTTCCAAAGGGAAATAATGCCAAGATATTAAATGATTCTTATAGCATGAGAGATGGGAGAGTCCCCATGTCCCCTCCATGGTCTTGGCTATCCCACCAAATGGGAAGAGATTTGAATGCCAGCATCTGGTGGTCCATGTGCCCTTAGCCTAGGGAGGTCAGCGAGTAAGTCAGTTTCCAAATAGTGCTGGCTTTTAGAAAATGGCCAAGCAGGGAGGAACCAAAAGTTAAGGCCTTTTAAAAGCTCTTCACAAAAGGCCAAGAGTTCTCCTCAACCAATCCTGACCCCAACCAACCTCGTGACCTTGTTACCTAAGGTCAGCTTAACACTTTAGAAATGGTCCTGGCTGGCTCTGTAACCTCTGTCACTCACAACTAACAAA
>NW_011494638.1:3793756-3799564 GCF_000754665.1 Bison bison bison | reverse complement strand
ACTAACAAATATGTCTTTACAGAGGTCACCTTGCAGATTCTTTCCTTTCAATTCACATATTATCTCAAAGTCTCTTTGGTTTCTATTAGGAAATTCAAGCTGTCTAATTTGAAACCTTTTTCACTAACACAGGATGCTGTAGTAATTGTCACTAACTCAAAATTCTCTAGAGAGTCAACATACCAATACACACTTTGGTAAAATGAGTACATTTCACAGCGACACTCAGAGAACAACCATAGTGTATGTCCCTGTAAACTTTCATGTGCTGTTCAAGACAAGAGAGCACAGGATGGCAGGAAACTTGCATTTTAAGGGTCCAAATAAGTCTTGTCTTTGGATGAATTGTCAGTCTCTCTGGTTCATAGAGATACTTAGAGAAAAAGAACAGGGGCCTAAATAAACAATTATCAACTATTCTCATGACATTGTCAAATGTTGAAAGATCAAGAACAACCTATTTAGAGTGAGGGGTTTCCATGTGCAAATAGACAATTTAAATGACTACAGCTATTCAATCCAGCTTCTGTTTTAATCAAGTTTCAATTTTTTCAAGGCAGGAGAACAATCAAAAGTTATACCTAAGGGACCTCTCTGACAGCCCAGTGGTTAAGCTTCCACATTTCCAATGCAGGAGGTGTGGGTTCAATCCCTTGTTGGAGAACTAAGATCCCACATGCTGCACAGTGTGACCAAAAAAATTCCTCTCTTAAAAAAAATTATACTTAGTCCCCAGCCTTCAAATTCCTTACATTTATTATGTGTATAAGCAACTTATAGTCGCTGAGTCATGTCCAACTCTTTGCAACCCCATGGACTGAAGCCTGCCAGGCTTCCCTGTCCATGGGATTTTCCAGGCAAGATTACTGGATTGGGTTGCCATTTCCTTCTCCAGGGGAATCTTCCCAACCCAGGGATCGAACCTGAGTCTCCTGCATTGTGGATGGACGCCTTACCAACTGAGCCTGGGAATCCCATACATTTATTGTAAAGATGTCTTATTACTCAAGGGATTTTCCATCACAGGATTCTCTCTGGCTGATCTTCCAATTCATTTAAAGTACGTTCCAAATTCAGTAAGACTTCCTTGTTAGAGTGGAGTTGGCGTCCAAGTTCTGGTTTTTAGACCCTTTTTCCTTAACTAAATTTAATCCAACCACAGTGTGCCGGATGTTAGGGATTTAGAACTAAATAAAGTAAAACTCCTGACCTCGGTGAGCTCAAAACGAGGGACAGGGAACCTGACTAGTAAACAAATGAAAGAGCAGTATTTCGGAAGAGGGCAGAGAATACACACACACACACACACACACACACACACACACGAGTATGGTGAGGGCAGGACAAAGGTTAGTGTGGTAAGCTTGCCTCCTATATGGCCTCCTAGTACAGGGTACTCACCCGCTATACGGGGAATTCCTGCGCTGTGTGGTCTCTCCCACATCATATCAATTACTCTCTATGACTGTAAATACGGTAGAAGTGTTAGTGTGTGACTCTGAGGCTGGATCATAAAAGACATGGCTGCTTCTGCATTGCTGTCTTGGATCGATCATTCTGTGAGATATTACTAGTCATGACTGGAGGACTCCCAGGCAGCAGAAGAGAGCCTCCATGGGAAGGAACTTTCACCAAGAGCTGACATCAACTTGATGAGTCACCTGGGAAGAGCATCCTCCAAGCCCAGTTGATATCTTGACTGCAACCTTGTGAGTGACCCAGAGTTAAGATGCTGCTGAATTTCTAATCCATTGTTGTAGGCATAATAAGACCTCTTCTTTAAAGATTTCCATGTCATAATCCCCAGAACCTATAAATATGGAATATTACATGGCACCGGAGGAAAAGGTAGCAGTTGGAATTAAGATTTTTAATCATCTGATCTTGAAATGCAGAGTTTATCCTGGGTTATCCATGTGGACCCTGTGTCATCACAAGTCTCATTAAATGTGGAAGAGGAAGAAAGGAGAAGAGGTCAGAGCAATGTGAGAACTCAGCCACTATTGCTGGCTTTGAGGATGGAGAAACGGGCATGAGAAAAGGAATGCTGTGGTCTCTAGAAGCTGGAAAGTGCAAGAAAGGAAGATTCTCAGTAGAGGTTCCAGAAAGGAAGACAGCCCATCCAACACCCTGATGTTAGCCCAGGGAAACCTATGTCAGACTTCTGACCTCCAGAGTAGGAAGATAATAAACCTGTTGTTTTAAGCCACTGTGTGTGTGGGAATTTGTTACAACAACCACACAAAAATAATACAGTAACTTGAATATAAGGATAAAAAAACTGATGTTATTTTCAGACACTAAAGGGGGGTTATTTATTGATGCATAATTTGTTATGCATCAATAGATAACCAGTACAGATGTTGATGCCTTGAAGTGGGCTGCTACCAAAATAAAAAACAGAATGTGAAATTTGGAGCCAGACAGTGGGAAGAAACTGGAAGGACTTTCAGGAGAGCATTAGTAAAAACCTAAAGGGCTCTGAAGAGACTGTCCATTGAAGCCTTGTGGCCTTTGAGAAAGCTGACACTAAGGTCTTAGAGGAAAGTTAGGAAATTTTTATTAGAAACTGAAGGAAAGGTGATACTCATTATGCAATGGCAGAAACTTTAGCAATGCTGTTGCTTGTAGTAACAGGAAAGTAAAAAATGTGTCTAAAGAACTAAGTGTTCTAGCTAAAGAGATTTCCAGGCCCAGTATTGCAGGCGCCACTGGTTTCCCTTTGCTACTTTAGATAAAATGTGAGAGGAGTGAAAGCAAAGAAAGGACTGTTCAACAGAAAGATCCCAGGACTTATTAGGTTTGAGGATGCCCGGCCTTTCCAGATGACACATGTACTGTGATGTGTACTAAAATGAAGAAAAGGAGTTTTTGGAGGAAAATAAAATCAAAGGCATTTGCCAGAAAACATGGTATATGCAAGGATGAAGTTAGCTGTAGAGTCCTTTGTTAAAAATCTCATAAAAATTCAAGACGATGCTTCAGAGAACCTTTCAGTTTTAAAAAATTGGGCTTCTAAGAAACTTAGAAAGTTTGGATGCTATCCCTTACCAATGGGGTGAGACACTGAGGGGGACTTGGATGTTGGCAAATGTGTTTTTTTGTGTTTTTTTTTTTTTTAATAATTGTATTTATTTATTTTTGGCTGTGCTGGATATTCGTTGCTGCACAGACTTTTCTCTAGTTGTGGTGCTCGGGCTTCTCATTGCAGTGGTTTCTGTTGTAGAGCACAGGATCCAGGCACACTGGGTTCAGTAGCTGCAGCATGTGGGCTCAGCGGTTGTGGCTCCTGGGTTCTAGAGCACAGGCTCAACAGTTGTGGCACATGGGCTTAGTTGCTCCGAGGCATGTGGAATCTTCCAGGACCAGGGATCAAACCCATGTCCCCTGCATCAGCAGGCAGGTTCTTAACCACTAGACCACCAGGGAAGCCCTATTGTTGACTTCTTACTCTGTGATAGCTTCCCAGGGTATCTGTTGGCTTTCTTTCTGATCTAGCCTCTGGCAGAGACATGTGTTCATTAAAACCTATTTCTTTTACTCATGGAACCCATCTAGACTACATCTCCCCACCCCCACGTAGAAAGTTTGGGTCAGGGGTTGAGTTCTGGCCACTGAAAAAAATGGGCTACAATGATGTACCCTATTTCCAAAACTGACCCATAAATACCTTCTGCAAGGTCCTCTACTCTGTCTCTCAGTCTGTTGGCCAGATGTAGACTCCTCAGCAGAGGACTGTGCAGCCCTATCTGATGGCAGATCCTGGGTCCCTACATGACCATGTGGATCTTCATCCACTAACCAGGATTTACACTGGACATAGAATAGCATGAAATAAACTTTTATTGTGTTAAACTGTGGAGTTTTACAGCAGTTATTGTTCTTTATTACACATAAAACATGGACCTCCCAGAAGAGCATGCAGAAATGAAACTTGATCTATTCATATCATAAATTGCTCAGCATCTTCCTTATATGAAGTACCTTTCTGTCTGCTAACAGTTGCTGCAAGTATTAATAAATTACTTTAGAATCAAATTCCTATAACCTAAAGTGACTGTCATACACAACGTGGATATCTAGAAGAGATTCATCTAAGTATACTCTACAAATCAATAAGTAACCCTTGTCGTTAGAGCAGGTGGATTTGAAGCTTCTTGGTCATTATAGACATGGGATTGGATATTTGTGCATTGATTTCAATAGTTCACAGGAAAGCTTGCATCAGATATTGTTTTGACCCTTGTAAGACAAGAATTCTCATTATATTCATCTAGAACAAAAATCTCAAATGAACAAAAGTGCGAAATGGTTAACTGAACGTGGAGCTCAGATGCACATTATGTATGCAAATATAATATGGTTTACATTTATTGGGCACTTATTTGCTGTATGCCAGGCACTCTGTCAAACTGTTTTATATGTACCATCTCATTTAGCATTTATAACAGCTTTGTGATTTAGGTACTAATTATCTATTTACCACAAGTAGGGAAACTATAGTTCAGGGGATTAAATAATTTGCCCAATATCATGAAGGAAAACAATTTGAAATCAAGTGGTCAGATTCAAGATTAGAGAATTCATTCTTGATAACTACAATGATTATGAAAATAAAAATGAAAATTAGGAAAGAAAATTTCACTTATATAGTTAGTTCCAAATCAGGTGTTTCAGGCAAACAACTGAAAGTAACTATTCATAATACAAATTTCTTTCTAAAGTTTTGAAGTCAAGATCAGAGCATCTTGCAAGCTGATAAAAGCCAGTAAAATTACTTTTTCTCTTGAGAAATTTGTAGCTCAGAAAGATCCCACAAGTTTTTGGAATAACAAATGAAAAATAACCCACACCAAATGTAAATTGGTGTAGCCACTGTGGAAAACGTTATGGCATTTATTTAAAAAACTAAAAATAAAATTATGATTTAGCAATTCCACTATTGGGTATAGATCTGAAAAAGACAAAAACTGTAACTCAAAATGATGCTTGCACCCCAATGTTCATAGCAGTACTATTTACAATAGCTAAGACATGAAAGCAACCTAAATGTCCATTGACAGATGAATGGATAAAGAATATGTGGTATGTACAAACAATGGACTGTTACTCAGCCATAAAAAAAAGAATGAAATATTGCCATTTGCAGTAACATGAATGGGTCTAGAGATAACCATATTAAGTGAAATCAGAGAAAGACAAATATTATATCACTTATTTGTGGAATCTGAAAAAGAATACAGATAAACTTATTTATAGAAACAGACTTACAGACATAGAAAACAAACATGGTTATCAAAGGAGTGAGGGAGGGATAAATTAGGACTATGGGATTAACAGATATATACTACAAACAAAATAAACAGGGATTTATTGTATAGCACAGGGAACTAACTATATTCAATATCTTGTAATAATCTATGATGGAAGAGAATCTGACAAAAGTGTTTATAGATGTATATAGTTGCTATTTACATCTATATTTATATTTATGCTATTTATTTATAGTTGCTTAGTTTACTAAGTCATGTCTGATTAGTCTGTGACCCCATGGACTGTAGTTTGCCATGCTCCTCTGTCCATGGGATTTCCCAGGTAAGAATACTGGAGTGTGTTGCCATTTCCTTCTCCAGGGGATCTTCCTGACCTAGGGATGGAACTCGTGTCTTCTGCATTGGCAGGCGGATTCTTTACCACTGAGCAACCAGTGAAGCTCTGGTGGGGTTTTATATATAAAACTATATATATATATATATATAACTGAATCATTTTGTTGTATATCTGAAACTAATTAATACAATATTGTAA
>NW_011494638.1:3781399-3793656 GCF_000754665.1 Bison bison bison | reverse complement strand
TTACCACTGAGCAACCAGTGAAGCTCTGGTGGGGTTTTATATATAAAACTATATATATATATATATATAACTGAATCATTTTGTTGTATATCTGAAACTAATTAATACAATATTGTAAATCAACTATACTTCAATTAAAAAAAAATCCACACCAAGTTACATGAAATTTAAGAACAACTTTCAGAGCACATCTGGAAAGAAAAATCAAGCCACAAAGAATCAGGAAATCAATTACTTTAAAGGACTCTTCAATACAAACTAATGCCAGAAGACAGTGAATGCCTTTAAAATTTTGCAGAATGGTGATTTTCAATTGAGAATTCTGTATCTTGCCACATTGCCATTCAAGCATGAGAGTGAAGCAAAAGCATTTTCAGATATTCAAGGACTTAATACCTCCCAAGCACCCTTTCTTGGAAATCTACTACAGAATATACATTAGCAAAATAAAGGAATAAGAAAGAGGATATGGGACCTGGGAAACATGACTCCAACTCTGGAGAACTAGATAGGAAAGTTCCAGAACAAGAACTATGCAGCATCTGATAGATTTTTCTGAGCCCAGATGGAGGAGGGAGATGGTGGCTCTGATGTGGTGGTGGGTGCACGGAACTGCTCATTCTCATCATGACTCTTTATGTCCATGTGTTACTTTAATAACTTTTAAATTATGTCCTGTCTTGGATTATCCTCTCCACCACTTAAACACATTCCTCCCCAGTCCAGTCGTCCTAGCACTGTTACTCACTGCTGTTATACAACATGTATCATGGAGCCTTATCAGCATTTGTTTATACGTCTGTCTCCAGAGTTATGATGTGAGTTTTATGAAGGTTGGGACTGTGTCATTTCATCTTGATTTTCTCAGCCTCTAACAGAGTGCCTGAGTATGTGTTTGCCCAATTAAACCAAATACTGATTAAGCTAGTTGCCTGAGAGAAATCCCTCAAAAAGAGCATTTTATGTTGACATGATAGGATTTTAAATCAGAGGAAAAAGTCTATTTCAGACCTTTAACATTCTCCCAACATTACTATTAAGCCATCAACAGATGAAATGATTATATCTACCAAATGCACTAATTCATTCATTGAATAGATATTATGTCCATTTTATGCCAGAAAATCTTCAGCTTGCTCTGAGTCAGGTAAAATCCTCTAGTGGAAGAATGAGTAAATAAATAAAGTACAAAGAAATACACACAATAATGCTGTGGTGGGTAAGGGAACAGAGAATGACAGTGGAGGAGAATGGAGTACTCTTTTAGATGGGGTGGCCAGGGAAGCCCTTCTTTTGTCCTTGTTCTTACTCTGTTTCCCTCCACCTTATTAGAAAATGGGGCAGTCTTAGAAAACACACAGTGAGGTTTTAATCAGGACTGCCCTGAGCTAAGTCCAATTCTTTAAGTAGAGATGGAAAAAGAGAGGGCAGCTTTCCTCTCCTTCCCTCCATTTAAGGTGATAAAGCAGAACAACCTCTAAGGGACTTGGAAAAGGCTTTCTTGCATCCTCAAAAGTTGTGAAGGAGCCACTGTGAAATCTTGGAAGAAATTAACACTCCTTTACTAGTATAAGAGCTTTGAACTGAAAGCAAGTATCCAAGGTACCATTCTACCTTAGCTGCTGCCATTTGGTGATAAATGGGATTGGACTGGTATGATGAGAGTATGATTGCTTAGCTGACATCAAACCTCAGGGAAATTTCGAGCATCAAGCTTGAAAATGACAGTCTCTCCTAATTCCTAAAACATTCATAATTAAGGAGGATCAATTTTTGTCAGCACATGTTATAAATTGTATCTGCTATGCTAAGTCACTTCAGTCGTGTCCGACTCTGTGCGACCCCCTAGATGGCAGCCCACCAGGCTCCCCTGTCCCTGGGATTCTCCAGGCAAGAACACTGGAGTGGGTTGCCATTTCCTTCTCCAATGCATGAAGTGAAAAGTGAAAGTGAAGTCGCTTAGTCATGTCCGACTCTTAGCGACCCCATGGATTGCAGCCTAACAGGCTCCTCCGTCCATGGGATTTTCCAAGCAAGAGTACTGGAGTGGGGTGCCATTGCCTTCTCCGAAGTTGTATCTACCACTCCCAAAATATATAGTCATAGATTTTCATTCTGGAAAATAAACACATATCAGATTACTCACTCTTTGTTCTGCTGCTGCTAAATTGCTTCAGTCGTGTCCGACTCTGTGCGACCCCATAGACGGCAGCCCACCAGGCTCTGCCGTCCCTGGGACTCTCCAGGCAAGAACACTGGAGTGGGTTGCCATTTCCTTCTCCAGTGCATGAAAGTGAAAAGTGAAAGTAAAGTCGCTCAGTCACGACCCCATGGACTGCAGCCCACCAGGCTCCTCCGTCCATGCGATTTTCCAGGCAAGAGTACTGGAGTGGGTTGCCATTGCCTTCTCCGCAGTTATCACTAAACATGCTACAAAAGAAGGTTGCTCTCCATTACAAAATGGATCTTTATCGGTAGGCTATTTAAAAAAAATAAATAGAAGGCAGCTACTAACTTGTTGTCATCAGTCTTAGTTATTTTAGTGATAAATTTGAATTTGCAGAATGTACATTTCCTGAAAAATACTAGCCGAAGCAAACAAATTATAATCTGTATAGTTATCTATGTCCTTGCATTTATTTACCTTTTCTTCTCTAACTCTTGTAGACAAAAGGTCTAAAAAACACCTTGCAAGGATTCAAAAATCTTTTAAAATCTTAATACCTACTTTAAAGATTCTATGTCTATCAGTATAATTAAACTATTCTCTCCTAATCACCTTCATATATCATCTATCCCTTGCCAATGATAGCCACACAATCTGCAAACTAGGGAATGTATCTACATGTTTGTTAGCTGAAAGAATGTGTGCTTAATGTCAAGGATCTACAGGTTTATGAGCTCTTAGATAGAGCTGGTGAACCATTTGGATACAGCCACCCAGCAGACAGTAAACAGAAATGACTAAATAGGACTAGTGCTCTTATTTATGGTAGATAGGAGGAGTAACAGCAAATCAATGTATAGTGACAGGCATAAAATTTCCCACTGATACAAAATGCATTTTCAATGCGACATTAAATCCCTTCTAATTTATAGAGGTCTTTGAAGGGCTGATCAAGAAAATTATTGGTTTATAAAATGTAACTCAGTAAATGATGGGCTAGAAGTTGCTACTCTCTCTCTTTATGTGGGTCATCAACATTTCCATAACAGGGAGTGGAGACAGGTTGAGGCTCAAAGCTTGAGGTTTGAAACACTAGCCAGCTGAGTGGAGGGTGGGGAGGGGGGGACACAATCAGAGGCTTTCAATTGTGAATTATATTCCTTTCCCTACTTCTACTTCAGTCCCACCACACACATACCAACCACTGACTGGAGACTATCAGCACCACTCCACTCATCAGAAGACAAAGTGAAAAGCAGTTTATTTCTCCCTTGGAAAACCTGGGGACCCCTCGGTCCACTGTGTGCAAAGCACTTTGCTAGGTGCTATGTAAAGGTGTTGCGGGATGGTGCACTATTTGAGGACAGTCATAAAAGATGTATGAATGTACTAAATAAAAGCTTAGCATGGGTGTGTCTACAAATGGAGTGCTGAAGTCCCTTTAGACCCCTGGCGTGTCTCTAATGAAGCATGAAGGTGTTGGGGCCAATATCAGTCCACAGCATTCCCTCTCACCGCCACTTTTCTCTTTTTCTCCTCCACCAAACAGAGCATGAGTAGGAACACTCACCTCTTTAGTGGTTTAGGAGACCTATGACAGGACTGGCTGGAAGATGGAGAATTTCTAAATCCTGCAGTTATGTTGTGAATTTATTCCCCAACTTTTACTTTGGTCAAAACACTTTTTTCACCTCTTTTTGTTGATCTCACTTTACAGTTCTCCACTTCCCTTCAGCATCCTCAAACTTCCCATTTTCTAATTGTTTTTCTTCCCCTGGAGTTGTATCAAGCAGAGCTGGACACAGAACTCTTACGTGAAGAAAAGCTCATTGTTAGAAAGAAGGGAAAAGATTAACTTTCAGGTGCTGAAGTTATACTTAGGCCTCCCACTGCCATTGTTCATGCATGTGTGTACTTTGTTTGTTATTTCTTAGATGTATTGAAGTAAAATCTCTGAAATAAATTAAATCTTGTCTACTGTAAATAGTAGACATTTGTCTTGAACATAATCAAAGACAAATATGAATCCAATAATAAAGCCACTCTTGTTGTGGTTAAAAAAACAAATACAGGGAATTTCTCAGATGGTCCAGTGGTTAAGAATCTGCCTTCCAATGCTGGAAATAAGGGTTCAATCCCTGGTCAAGGAACTAAGATCCCTCATGCCATGGGGCAAGTAAGTTCACACTGCAAGTATTTAGCCCATACATTCTGGAGCCTGTGACCACAATGAAGAGCCCACATGATGCACCTAAGACCCAACACAGCCAAATAAATTAGGAAAAAAAGTACAAAGCAATGAAGCATGGATGAGACGAGCCCAACTTTGAATTTTGCATTGCCACTTAACTGGTTGTAAGACCTTGAGTACGTTTTTTTAACCTCTCCAAACCAAGTTCTTTAACCTCTGTGGAATAGATTAGCTATTTCCATGGCTGATATTATTTTGGCCTCCAAACATTTATCCTCTTGGGTTATTCTCTGCTTGTATTCTAGGCCTTGACTCTTAAAATATGGAATTCAAAGATGACTATAATACACTAAACCTAGTAGGACCAAAGGGACATAATGAGACTAATTCTTCCTTATTCTGGTCAGTGTGCATCCACGAACACAACACAGATTTGCACTGGCACAGCTGCAACCACACACAATGTTGCCTCAATTGTGATCAATATCTTCAGGTCATTTTCTCACAATCTACAGATAAATCAGGTTTCCCCATGACTACCCTTGATGTCTGTCCATCAAGTGCAATTAAATTAACCAAAAAGTACAAGGTTATATTTATCACAGTTCAGTTACATGCTATTTGAAAAACAAAGATGTTTCTCACCTGTCACATAGCCCAACAGTACCAACTGTATATGTGTTTACTGGTCCAGGTAAAGCAGAAAAAAGTGGTCTTAGGTAGACTGTGAAAGAAGAAGGGAGAATGTGCCAGCAAGAACCAGTGAACTGTGTTATTTCAGAGCTTCAGTAATAGAGACACAATTCTTGGCTAGTAAAAGTACCTTGGTGGTCCAGTGGTTAAGAATTCACCTTCCAAAGCAGGGGACATGGGTTCAATCCCTGTTGGGGAGCTAATATCCCATATGGAACAACTAAGCCTGTGCCACAACTTGAGAAACTGGCACATTTTGGAGCCCGTGCACTGCAACAAGAGAAGCACCAGTGCTTCAGTGAAGACTCACTGCACCCAAAATAAATGTAAATATTGAATGACTAAATAGTACTTTTTTAAAAAAACTACCATGTTAGATCTGTCTGTAGTTCTAACTGTCCACTTCTAGCTATTATTCCTCTTTCCCTTCTACTTTTCACAAAACGCTCAGAGAGCTAAGAACAAGGGACTCTGAGTCAAGTAGACTTAGAGGAGAAGCATGCTTTTGTCACATATCTGCTATGGGAAATCGACTAAGCTGCTTAGCCTCTCTGAGCCTCTGTTCATCTATAAAATGAGGACAGCAATACCTAACCTAATCCTGTAAAGATTGGGTGAGATAAATTGCTGTAGCACCTGGCATGGGGATCATAGAAAAGAATGCTCCACAGGTAACCCATCCAAAGGGCAGCTTTTTGGGAAATCATCACCCCCGGGACAAAGGTCAGTCTCCTTAGCATGGCATGCTAAAGGCCTCTTTAGACTTGGTCCTGCCTCTTTTCCCTCCACTCTCCAACGTGGTCTGCATTTCAGATTGCTGACCTACAGCTAAAGGTCAGCATCCTGAATAAACCTTGCTCTTTTGTTTGGTACTTCAGTCTCATATTCATACCATTCTCTGGAAGGCTCACCCCAATCCAGTCCAACTAGAAAACTTCCACTCATCCTCCAGATTCACTAAAGATGTCAGCTCCACAGGCAAGCACACGTTAGGAGACAATCCTTCATGGTTCTCTTGCATTTCTGCACATCTTGCAAGAGAGAAACCAGCTGCACTTTATTCTGGACTATCTCTTCAACAATGTTTGTGTAGCAAGTAGCCATGGAAGACAGAAATGGTGCCTCCTGCTGAAGCAAAGGGCAGGCATGCCTACCATAAAGATTGGGTTCCTAAAGGCCAGGGCTCCTCTTCTGTAATACAACCCACTGTATGTGCAGGTGACATCTGGTTCTCTTTGTTCTGCTCTGTGGAATTTTAGGCTTAGGGGAAAAATTGAGGCTGATGCAGAATTGCTGGTATTCTAGCTACTGCTATCACTATGCTTAATAAACTGCCCATCATCTCTGATACAGGAGTTGTGTGTCTTCTACCAGAATCCATGAAACAGTGGCAGGCTGATTTGTTAGCTTGCAAGCAGGGTAAAATCTGAGACCTTCTGACTTCTTGGTAGCATGCTCCCTCCTTCCTATTTCATCCCTCTGTAGGCCTGCAATTGCTCCTTAAATTCCATTTTCAAATTATCATGAACATTGCAGACTTTATCACAATATTCAGTATCTGCATCATTTTCTGATAACTGTATCTGCAGCATCTGTCAGTCCTATAACACGTTGGATGCTCAGTACTTTATTGAGTGAGTGAATGTAGCCAGCTCTCTGCAGTTTCTCAAGACTCTTCACATGGCTAATTTGTATCCAAGGGGATGCTCAGTGCTCTTGTCCTCAGTTCTAAATGCTCTGTGCTCTTCTACAAACCCTTGATCATCTCCCCTTTCTGGCCCTGGAATGACCCATTCATTCCAGGTGGTGGTTGATGAGTTGCTTCTGGTTCCTGTTTCCTGACTCTCTTCTGTTCCCTTGGAAATTCTGTACTAAACAGTAACAAATTCTCACTTGAAAAGACCCCCAGGACACCTCTTCTGAGTTTTCACCTTCTAAGACAACTACCAGGATTGGAAAAACATTCTCATTCTATCATATTAGTTGTGCACTTGTTACATGAAAATTAAGATAAATGTGTCCACTGTACTTTTTATCCAAGCCAAAGGTATTTAATATAGACTAGACAAGGTCAACCCTGGGGACTTCCCTGGTGGTCCAGTGCTTAAGACTCCTTGCTTCCGTTGCAGGGAGCATGGGTTCGATCCCTGGTCAGGGAACTAAGATGCCACATGCACAGTCAAAAAAATAAAAGTCAACTCCAAATATATGACTTTGCAATATTCTCCTAGAGAACTTTCTCCTAATTGCTTTCCGTACATTTAATCAGTATTTCAGTATATGAATTCATTATTTCTTCAGTCAGGAAATACCTATTCATTTCCTCTTCATGGTAGTGTCCTTCTCACTATGGAGAACACAAGATGAATAAGATATAATTTGTGCGTACAAAATGCTAGTAATATGAGTTATGCAATGGCATCCCACTCCACTACTCTTGCCTGGAAAATCTCATGGACAGAGGAGCCTGGTAGGCTGCATGCAGTCCAAGGGGTCACTGAGAGACACAACCAAGTGACTTCCTACTTTCACTTTCCACTTTCATGCATTGGAGAAGGAAATGGCAACCCACTCCAGTGTTCTTGCCTGGAGAATCCCAGGGACGGGGGAGCCTGGTGGGTTGCCGTCTATGGGGTCACACAGAGTCGGACACGACTGAAGCGATTTAGCAGCAGCAGCAGCAGCAGCAGCACATTTTTGTGTCACAAAAATACTATAAGGTTTCAGACAAAATAACATCTGTGCTGCCCCTAGAAATATAAATAATATTTGGAAAAGTCTCAATTACAGTGTGGGAGTGAAGGGTAAAGAAAGTAATGTAGGTTTAGGGAGAGATCCTACAAAGGCTTAGAGTCAGGACGGTTCAAGTGCTATTGGGCAATCACCAGATGGTTCACTTGGGCCTGAGTGTCAACTATATTTAGGAAAAAATGGACAGTAAGTTTGTAATGGTAGATTGGGGCCAGATCAGGGGCCATTAGGAATAAGGAGTTTATTGTTTAATGATCATTTGGCATTTTACAGGCCATGAGAGGGAAGTGAAAGGTTTTTGATCAGAAGAAAACCTTGATTACAGACAAATTAATCTAGTAGTCATTGTAGAAATGGGTTGGAGTATGGAAAGATTGGAATATTTGAGAGGAAGTCTCCTGATAGCCCATTCTAATGTGAAGTGAGGTACTGAGAGCAGGAACATGGGCAGGATACTGAGTGTAGAACAGATTTTAAAAGGCTTCAGAGAGAAACTTGACAACGTGGAGCTCTTGAGTGGGAGCAGATGCTTCAGTTGAATGTTATTTTGTATAATCCCCTTAACATCCAGTCAACTTTGTTCATATCATGAGATGGGGGTGGTCAAATGTCTTGTTGAAATGAAGATGTTTTGCTTTTCCATTTTCCTTGACCTACTCTGATATATTCTTAGCAAACATGGCCTTCTGCTGTGTTATTATCACTGCTTTTACTGTATATTTACAACCTGCTTTTTAAAAATTGTGGTTAGAAAAAACAATGTAAATTTACTCTTGACAATTTTAGGTGTGAAATATAGTATCAACTATATGCACATCATTGTACAACATATTTCTAGAACTTTCTCACATTGCGTAACAAACACTATAACCATGGAACCTCAACTCTCCACTTTCTCCTCCCTGCAGGCCCTGGCAACCACCATTCTATTTTCTGTTTCTATAAATCTGATTACCTTAAATACCTCATATTAGTGGAATCATGCATTACTTGTCTTTTTGCAGTTGACTTACTTTGCTTAGTGTAACTCCCTCCAGGTTTATCTATATTCTGGAACATGACAGGACTTCATTCTTCTTTTAGGGCTGAATAATATTTCATAATATGTGTTGTGATATATATATTTTTTTCTTTATCCATTCATCCGTTGATTAACTTTTAGGTTGCTTCCACATCTTGGCTATTATGAATAGTGTCACAATGAACATAGATGTGCAAGTATCTCTTCAGGATTCTATTTTCAGTTATGTATACCCAGATGTGGGATTGCTGGATCATATTATAGTTCTATTTCAATTTTTTGAGGAACCTCCACACTGTTTTCCATAGCAGCCATACCATTTTTCAATCCCATGAAGAGTCATCACCACTTTTAAAATAATCATTTCAGAATGTTTCTGATGGCAAACTATTAAGCTTATCAGAGAGTCAGTTCTTAAATCACAGGAAGATCATAGCATGTGATACTCATCCAGGCCCTGGCCAGCTAACCAACATAGCAGGAGCTCAATTCCAGGGGGAAAAAAAGTGAACAACTGCAGACTTTCACTGTGTTTTCTCATTTGCTGTGCTTCATAAGCGTATACAAATGGGCCTATGATTCCACAGAAACAGATAACACTTAGAGGTCAGAGGCCTAGAAGATCATTTTGTACAACTCCATAACTTGCTGGGAGAAGTTATGTCATTTTCCCCCCTGAAAGGCTAGGAGTCTTGATTTTATTTAGAGAAATCTGATTTTTTTTTTTTAAGCTACCATCATCAGATTTCAATTCTTTTTTAACTATATAGACTCTACCCTCTTTGGCCTGAAAATAATTGTCCTTGTTTTAGAATATGAAAGCAGAATAGGGCTTAGGTAATTGTATTTGTTTGAGATTTTTCCTTCAAAAGGGTATTTGGGACATTAAACACCTAGGCATTTCTTATCTTTCTCAGGACCAGCTTAGGAACCTTTCCAATAAGTCAGTAGTGTCACCATCAGTGTAATCACCAAACAAATGAATCAGATTTTACTGTTAAAAAACCTGAGTATTGCTAAATTAAGCCCACTCAGAGAGGACACAGATTTGGCACTACTGGGAATATTGACTCACAAAATAATAATAGCGATTATTTATAGAGCTGTGCACTACTATCCATGCATTCTATCACAGCACTCCATTGGTATTATATATACATATTGCCATTAAATGGATGAAGTTTGAGAGCATAACTTGTCTACATTAAATTGAAATTTGAACTCTAGTCTGTCAGACACTCAAAACTACACCCTTAGCCACTGCATTGTTACCTACTATGTGCAAGGCACTGTGGTGGAATCTGGGGGGCATTCAAGAACTGGGTAGCAAGTCCTTTGGTAGCTTATGCAGACTACATCATGATATAAGGCAAATATTTTACAGGAAAGAAAGTGTAACTGTCCAAGAAGACATGTACTGTGTTATTTAAAGACACATGCTATAAATTCTGAAGTCCACAAGAATAGAAGGGACGGGAGGAAGGGAGGAAGAGGGAGAGGAGAGATGGCAGGAAGGGAGGAGGGAAAGAAAAAAAGTTTAAATTTAAGACATAAAGGATTATACGGTAGAAAGGGCAACAAACAAATCAGAAGGCATAGATTTTGGTTTCCAGTTATCACTTACTAATAAATGACTTTGGGTATACTGTAAATTTTATGATATTGTATAATTACATCATCAGGATAAGTTTATTGCTGCCGAACATGGGACCATAAATATATCAGAAAAGTTTAATTTGGGTTATTTAATCTCATCACATTATATATCTATATACGTATCACTTATATTATTTCATATTAGATGCAGTGCTGTGATCCTCCCCAGAACGAGTCAAGGTCCAAAGTCATCTTAGGATCAAAGGCTCCTATGATTAATTGAAATGTTAACGAAAGGGCGAAGTAGCAGTTTAAAAAAAAAAGTTCTTCCTTTGCTTTTTAGCTTATCTCTTCCCTCCCCCAATCTTTATTCTTCCGATTTATTCAAAAAGGAGAGCATAAAAGCATCTTGTTAGCAATTCTTATCCAGGAAATATGAGCACTTAGGATCTACTGAAAGGGAACTGGGAGAAAGGGGAGTCAAGAAGAAGGATGTCATACAATAAAAAAATCTAGTTGGCACACAGTTAAGAGTATCATTTTGTGTGTTATTTATCAGATGTTTAGAACATCCTCGCAAATGTTTCATCACCTCTAAACATTTTCCCTTTCCATAGACCTTTATTCTGATGCTTAGAAATACTTGAAATTCATCTAAATTTTAAGTAAATTTTGGGAGGCAATAGAGCCCAGGGTATTACTGTTTTACATGAAGTTAAGGTGAAATTGTTATGTAGACTGATCCCTATCATATAGTAAGCTTCCGGGGAAGGTTACTCCCAGCAGATGTTCTAAAACTGTTGATCCGCTCCCCGCCTTTTTCCCCTGTAAGGAGGACTTTTGGAATATGCTTTAGCAGTGAATGTGTTGCTGTCCTACTGAAAAAAGCTAGATTTCTGTCAGCAGCTTTCATTAAGGTTAGCTTTTAGCCTGTGCCCTAATCATAGCCGTGGATTTCGTTTTGGATTAGGAAACCCTAATCCACATGTAAATATTCTCCGTGATCCACACATGGTTAGCAATCTGATTACATTTTTAATGTACCTTTTAACGCCTGTTGTTATCCTTAATTACTTTTAAGAGATGTGAACAAATTCACAACATTTGTGTCTTTCCAAGTCAGTTTAACTTGTAGCCAGGTAGTCTATCCACGCCTAGTCCCACAGACCCAGCTCGGAGAATCTAGAAATCTCATCTGGCCTCACCTCTCAGGACAGGGCCTTTTGTGTGCACAGTTCTGACGAATTAAAGAACTTGAGTTGAGAGATAATAAAACATCTCCCCAAACGGCAATTGTTCATTTCAGGGCACTTCTCAGAGATGTTTTTAAGCCAGCGCTGCTTCTGATGGAGACGGGGGGGACAGGAACCGTCCCCAAATGTGGGGGCTGATCTCCCGGAGATGCCTCCAGTGGAGCTGACAAATCTCTGAAGTGGGAAATAGTTTTCCCTCCGCAGGGCCTCGGCGTGTGAGGGATGGAGGGGGATGGGCAGGGGCCATCAGGGGAGAAGTCTCCGGCCTTTCCACGTCTCTCAACACCATCCCTCCGCCACCCCGCCTCCTCCTTCCCCGAATCCTAAACAAGCCCAGGAGTGAAGGGGGGTGGTCTGGGGAGGAAAGAGGGGCCCTGGGTTGGGCCTGGCCCCGGCCGGGAGGCTTGGCCTTTATGGCTCTGTCCTCGACGGTGGTGGGGAAAGCCAGAGGGGCGGGGAAGCGGGCCTGAGACCCTCAGCCGGGGCTTGACCCCCAGCTGCATTGTCCGGCGGGGCCCGTCCCCTCCCCCCGGGGCCACGACCCGGCGGCCACGGGGCCCCCTCCTAGCGAGCGTCTCCCTCCGC
>NW_011494638.1:3764461-3780591 GCF_000754665.1 Bison bison bison | reverse complement strand
CTGCCTGGGCCGCAGCAGCCGCACGTGGCTTTATTTATATTGTTTCCTTAGTGGCAGCCTCGCCGCGCAGGGGGGCGCCGCTTTTCCGCGCGGCTCCCGGGTTTGTAGTGGGGGCTGCTTCACATTTTAGGGCGGGGGAAAAACTAGGTGAACTCAGCGCCCAGGTCATACCCCTAAGTGCTCCCACTTTCCCGGAACCGGATCGAATGAGGAGGAGACGGGAAGGGTGGCATTGGAAAGAGAAGAGTGGAAGTTTTGTGGCCCATTTGTGCCCCGGAGGGGAGGAAGAAGTGTCCCGAAGCTGAGGAGGAAGGTATCAAAGTAGGATTTACTTCTCACAGCTAGGTATTTGGGGGCAGGATCTGAGGTGTGCACGAATGTAAAGATCCCTCCAAACTCCGGGTTAGCCTTGCGCAAACTTGAATGAACTAATTTTTGGCTGTGTGTGTGTGTGTGTGTGTGTGTGTGTGTGTCCGGGTTGCTTTATCCCCAAACGGTTAAGAAGTGTAAAGTGGAGGGGGGTGGGCGGGGAGAAGAGGTGTTCAGAAGAATGGGTTCTTTTATTTATTTACAGGTTACAAACCCCAGACTTTGGTGTTCTAACCACACCCCTCTTCTCCAGGAGGAGTTAGTTTTCTTTTAGCATGAGAAAAGGATCAAAGTCAGATGTGACTCGGAAACACAACGGGCGCCTTCCGGAGTGGTCCTCGCTGCGCGGGGCTGTTAGGGTCGCTCTTGTCGCCCTGGGCATCCATTAGAAGTCAGCAGCCCGGGCGTGGGAGCGTGACTGGTGTGTGAGGTTTGGAGGACCTGCCTTGATGAGAAACAGATCAGTCCGTAGATTGGTACTGTGAAATCAAGACAATCAGAAGGAATATGAAATGCACACCCACCCCTCCCCAGCCCGACCCTGCTCTAGGGCGCTAATACTCTACTCGGCCCCAGTCAGTATGCAAGACTTTAGTTGACCTTTGCGCTAAATGAAGGAGGTGACAGGGTATTAGTTGGTCATCGGATGCTTTATTCTGGCGGGGACCTGGGCCGATGTGTATACTTAGAATAAAGCCTTTCCTCTGCTCTGATAAAAATGTGTATTGGTTGATTAAGCAATCTCCTCTCTCTATTAGACAGTAAGGACCAATTAGTCACACTTCCCCTCCCCCCCCCCAACAGTTGGTAGTTCTAAAAAAAAAAAAAATAGAAGGTTCCTAATCCGATCACCCACTGAGTACAAGCAGCAAGAGTTACCAGCATTTCAGAGTCAACTGTTTGTCCTTTAAATACCTTACCATACTCTGCAGAAATTAAGTAAATGGGTCTCTTTCAAGAAGAGACAGAATCTTTGCTGTTAAAGGGCAGGTATAAAAGTGCAAACTTGTAATTTGTCACAAAAGATAAAACGCACTTCCCAAAGGACTAGGTGCCAAGGGTTTCAAAAACTCTTCAAGGGACAAGGAAATAAACTTGCTTGTTCACAGAGTTGGAGTTTTGCTAATGATTTCTTGTAAAATTAGACTTTTACGACTTACTCTGTTCAAGATCTTTTTGACAAGCTTGTAAAAGTAGCAAACAGCTTTTGCTCAAGAGCTTTCCTGATGATTTTGAAACTCTAGCAGGGCACTTGAGAACAGAATTCTTAAAAGGGATGAAAAGTTATTGAAATTTTCCGAGGTTTTTAGTGTAAGATGTTGTAAAAAGATTTATCTGATTTGTTGAAAAGGTTTGCTGAAACTTAGATTGGTTTATTAAGGTGTTTGTCAGTTAACTAATCTGGTTTGTTAAACTGTGACCCATTACACTCTGAATATGTGTTTTACAATTGTGTTAAGAAATGATTTTACACCTGTAATTCTGGATATGACTTTCCCCCCTTTTCTTCATAGGAGTATGGTGCTTTAGCGAACTGGTTTTTATAAAAGAACCACAGGATATAACTGTTACAAGAAAGGATCCAGTCGTTTTAGATTGCCAGGCTCATGGAGAAGTTCCTATTAAGGTCACTTGGTTGAAAAATGGAGCCAAAGTGTCTGAAAATAAGCGGATCCAGGTTCTGTCCAACGGCTCTTTATACATCAGAGAGGTGGAAGGCAAGCGAGGAGAGCAGTATGATGAAGGATTTTATCAGTGCTTGGCCATGAACAGACATGGAGCCATTCTTAGTCAAAAAGCTCATCTTACTTTATCAAGTAAGTGCTTAAGTTCTTGATTGTTGTGATGTTTTTCACTGCTACATTTTGATGTTTTTTTGATTTTCATTAATATGCTAACCTGAAAAATCATACATTAGGAATTTTCCTGGAGATAGTTGATGCTAAGGCCTGCAAAAAAATCTGAGGGGAAAATATATATGCATGTATAAATTTGAATGAGTGAGAACAAAAGTCACATTTACGTTTAGAACACCAGAACTTGTAGAGGTGACTTTATATGAATAAACACTTCAAACTCTGAAAAGAGTTGGTGAAAATTTGGTCAACACAACAAAGGTTGTCTAAAATCTCATTTTTAAAATTAATAATTAAATTTTGAAAATCATAAACAGTGTTTTCTGCTTTGTAAATGGTCCTTAAACCCTAAATCTTCCATATAACCCAACCTTTCAGTTCTCTTACTGCTTTAAGATCACCCATGTTGCTTTTTAATTGAAAGAGAGGGCACTGGTCAGTAACTCTCAAGCCTTTGAAGTATTCGTAGGCTTTTCCTGCTGGGAGAGAAAGAGATTAAGGCCATTTCCATATTATGCCTAATGGACTTAAACCAGATCTGCCCACTTTTTCTCAGTTGTCATAAAGTTTGCTGTCTAATGATTTCCTTTGTATTAACAACCCCATCAGATCAACCATTTGTCCAAGTGACCCACTGCTTGGTGGTTGCCCTGATAACCGTTGAGTGTAAACGTGGGCCTACGATAGTTAGAGAACTCCTTGTTTTCACCGAAGCTTTCCATCTCTTCAGGTGATCCCACACCCAGTACTCAAGATTACAATAGACAAAATTTAAAACACAACTGTATCTTAAAAACAGTTTTACAGGCATAGTATCCACATGTTTTTGTTAATCCACAAAAGATAGATTTTGCTCTACACCTACAAATTGATCATTTACAAGATGAACACTAGAAGGAGGGAGCTCTTGAGATAAAGTCATAATCTTCAGGAAATAGTTTCTTCAAGGTCTCCACAAGTTGAAATTTAGGAAGCTATTGGTGGGGGTTTCCTAGGTGACTTTATTGTAATAGTCCGTATTTATGCCACCTTCATTTTAGTAACTTATTTGCGCAATAATAATTAATAGTAGAAAATAAATTGTAAGCGAAGATCTTTTTGTATTGAAATATGTCAGGAAAGTAGAGACATTTCCAATTCTAATAAGCCTGAGAGAATGTCTGATAAACTTGCCTTTTTTTTTTTTTTTTTTTTGCTGTGATCATTGGTCAATCATCATTTGTTGCTGCTGTTGTTGTTGAGTAATGGTTTTTCACTACCATATTGTTTTCAGGATAGTGTGCTTTTTATGCCTATGTTTTATTCATTTAAATTTTGTCTAATTGTTCCATAAAGTTGTAATTTTTTTCACCTTTTTGGGTTTGTGGAATCTTGTGTTTTCATGTCCAAAAACTGTAACTTGTATTACTTTGCTAAGGAGAAGGGGCAGGGTGGAAAGGTGGAGGGGGACTGATGGCTCTGAAAGATTTGTCATGACCACTCTGTATCAGGACCTCCTTAGCAGCCTGCCAATTCTAGGACACTTAGAAATGCTTTGAAAACATGCAGAGCTTTCAGGTTTCATAAATAGTCTCAATAGTATTAACAATAGTAACTAACAGTGTTAGTAACAGTGAAACGAAGGTTTGTATTGGCTTTTGAGTAGCCTTAGGTTTTTATCTTTATAAAAATTATTAATGACAAATATTTTGTAAATATTTTGAAGGATTTGGTGGTGAAGTAGTTTTGATATTTTAAGTATCAAAAAAACCTTTCTAGTTAAACTATGTAGAACATTGCTTTGCTATTAAATATCAACTATAATATGTTAGTTATAGGAACCACACTTTTCATATGTACACATCTTATTAACTTGGAGGAGGTACTCTGCTCAGAAAGTGCATTAAGTTATTATAGATTTAAAGTAAGATATGCCTAGTGAGTTTAGATTTTTCCTTAAAATATGAAATTTCTTAGAGATTTAAAATTTACTAAGTCAGTTCTGATATCTGAGAAGCAGTGTCCAATGACATTGTAGGCTTGGATGACTTTATCCTGTGTTTAGGGTGAAGATGTAATATATATTAAACAAGAAGAGAATAGGCATTAAGTGGACATTCTGTTTTTTTTTTTTTTTTTTTTTAAGGTCTGGCTCTCTCCTAGCTATTGATAGCAGCGGGGTGCAAGTATGTTCTTTTTATTTTCTGGTCAAGGGTTTTGTTGCCAAGCATATCATTTAGTTCTGAAGTGTAATAAATATAGCACCTGGAAATCTAAAACTTTAATCGGTACAAGTTTTAGATTTTTAACACAGGCAATAAAGTCTTGGTTTCTAAACTTAGGAACTAGAGGCTGAAAGTTGCACTCTAGGCAAGAATTCCATTATTCATGTGTAAATTAGGAATTCACAGGGTTAAAAGGTTAGAAACTGGCCAGGATGAGGTTTACCCTTGTGATAAAGAGCAGATGACCCTCATTCATTGGCCGAAGCTTTCATGTAGCTCTTCTGCAAAGTTAGTTATTGCCATGAATTGTTCTTGAGGAATGCAGAAATTCAAATGTGAGCAGGCCTTTCCTTAAGTGTCACTGTGGAGCCTTATCTCCCAGGCACATCAGAGCCTGCTGTGGGGACAAGGTTCCTCCCCTAAGGCCTGGAGGCTTTGCTTTCCTGTTCATCCAAGCACAAAAGAATTTGTCTAACTTAGCTTTTCTAAAGCATCCCATTTTTAAAGGAAAGTATAGGGTTAAAGTAATATTTAGTTTTTTTTTTTAAAGTTAATCCTTTTTATTGATAGCTATTTTAGCCATTTTACATTTTCATGTAATTAGAATAGAAAAGGGAGTGATGTGGAGGGCTCTTTTTCCAGTTGTATACAATAGTAGGAACAGGAGATTCAACCTTTACCTATAAATTTCAGTATTTTTAACTTTTGGCAGATCAAATTTTCACTTTCATAGGTGCTAAGTCTTCACTATATAATTTAATTTAAATATTTTAGGAGTAAGAAATAATCTATGACATCTTGACATTTCTTACATTCTAAATGTTGAAGTAAGTAAGATAAATTTCATAGAAAAGCATTAGTGTGGTAAAACGGTCTCATATTTCAACAAGTTTAAATTAAGATAAGAGACATTTGAGAGAAGTAAAGGAGGAGGCGGGTTGTGTTCTGTGATGTGTAAGAGACTGGCGGTAAGCTAGTGATTGAACAGGAAGCTGGTTGTTTATTTCCTTTCCATAAAAGGTGGAAATTGAGTCTTAGGATGGAGGGAAAGAGCTGACATAAAGCTGACTTATATTTGCTGGGTTTTTCACGACTGTTCACTTGGGTGTGAAATAAATTTTAAGTGAGCATTTGTAGCTGGAAGACCATAGGAATTATTACAACTTTATGATGGATTTCACCCCCCACCCCAAATTTTGAGATTAGTTTTAGCATCCATAAAACTAATAGCAGTAGTAGTTTTTCTTTAAAGACTGTAGGTTGTTTTCAATGAATAACGTGTTTATCATTTCAGTTTAAGTTCAGATGAAACGACATTTTTTTGGTGAGATTAATGAAAAACTGTTCTATGAGTGTGGTTTCTATTTTAAAGAGTAATACATAAATTATCACTCAAAGCTGATCTTTGAAATGTGAAGGTAAAATATATTCAAAACATTGGAAGTCTTGTTAGAAAGAAAAGAAGGTGGGTGGTATATTGAAAAGAGAAAGATAAGAACTATGAACCTGTTAGCCTAAATTTTGAATTTTATTCATCATCCTCGACCCCAGATGGGCAAGAATTTGCTTCATTGACACTTAGTGAGATTTGTAGATGCTGTAAAAAGGATAACATCTCTTACCTGTGTGCATGTTCACTTCAAATCAAGCTGTTAACAGTTACTTGTCCTAACTCTAGAGTGCTAGCACAAAAGCAAAAGTTGTTTGATTTTGGAAAAATAAGACAAACTGAGATATTTAGAGAGCCTAATCTGCCAGCATTGTAGATAAGGTTCAGATGGTGCTTTCTGGGATCCAAGAGAAATCATCTTTAAATAGAAGAGAGGGTGGTATGGTTGAAAAGTACATGTTTAAATTAAAAACTGACCATCCTAAAATTGTCTAAGTTAAGGCAGGGAAGTAAAAGCACATGTAGTTCTACAGGCTTATTTACAATAACACTTGGTTCTTAAAGTCTGTCTGCCTAAAAGGTTTATCAGGTACCTGTAATCTCTGGGTGATGAAACCAGTTTTTACCACTTTGCACTTGATTATTGAGGATCATTTCTCATTTTCAGAAACCTGTAATACTATCTCACTATTTTTCAAAGTTGTCGGAGTTTTTATTTTTCAGTGAAGCAGAGTCCACTGAGGGATAGAAATATAATTTGGTTTAAGATGTATAAATGTGTTTGTTTATTTCTGTCAAGCTTCTTAATGGAATTTTGACTGGCATTTGGTATGGCCCTGCTGTGTCAACTAGCTCTGATTATTCTAAAGAAAGGCCCTCACTCTCAGCACTTGTTTGTCTGAGCATTTGTTGTCATTTCCCCTGAATTTAACAGCTGGGCTTATTGATGAAGTCCAGAGCAGTTTAAAAGAATAGCAGAAAACAAATCTCTTAAGCAGCCGTGTTAGGTTGAATGAGTATTTCAATTAATAAATGAATGTATTTGAGGTTACTTTTTTTGAAAACTTTTATATTCTTGACTACAATTTTGAGACATGATTTTTTCTCTCTCATTGGCAGAGGTGCTCAATTAAGGTTATTTACTTTCAGCTTTTAAACTGGCAATTACTATTAATGTGAAAATAATCAATAATGTTAAGTCAAGCATTTTGCTGAGGATTATACTTGCATTTTACAATCATCTGATTATTGATGTTTTAAGAAAAATTCTAAAAATTATACCACAAATATAAGCTTTTTCCTGTCAATCAGGGCTATCTTAGTACTTCTGACAGTTTATGGTGTTCAGACTCTTTATTAAAACATTTTAAAAACTCATCATTTCCTATATATCTTAGTACATACGAGAGGAAGAAGATATGGTTGTAATCATTGAAGCAGAATTGACAGTTACCCTAACATGATAATTGGCACAGAGGAAGTTCACAGTCAACAATGGACAATAGTGATGTACAAAAAAGGTAAAACTGTACCAAATTACCTTCAGTGGCTATAATTCTGAAGCCAAGTGAACTGCTTTGGGGATATGTATTACAGAGGATAAAGGCGTCATCCTCACAAAGGTCTCTGACACTAATCTGACAAATACTTTCCTGACTTCTACATTTCTTGTTTTTTTCTTTTTTTAAACCTCTGGTTCTCAGAAACTGCTTTTGATGAGCTTTAAAAGCCAAATTCTTACAGACTGAACAGAAGGTATGAATTAAATTTTTTTTTTTTTTTAGTTTCTGGAGTGTTTGCCTTTTCTGTGTATATGTGTGTGTGTATTTTATAGCTTTAATATGTGTAGTGATTAGATTAATCAAGTAACTATTGGGGAGTGCAATCATTGTTCATGGTCCTGGTTTCAAACTTGTATCCTTGCTGGACTTAATTTTTAAGACTGATGAAAATAAAATTTTCTTTAAAATTTTTGCTTTATGAAACTATAGTAAATCCCTGTTTGGAACAATGTGACATTTAAAAAAAAATGATGTTGCTTTATATAGACATCTTTCTCTAAGTAAATCATATTCCTTTGGGATAATCCCCCCAAATGCCCCCCCTCCACCTTCTTTTGGTAGTCTTTTTAGTACTACTGAGAATATGATTTAGTAGTATTTAGAATGGATCTTCAACTCCACCAGTATACCAAATATATATATATAGAGAGAGAGTTAATTGATTACATTTCTCAGGGTTTCTCAGCCTTGGTTCAGTTGAAATTTGGGGCTCGGTAATTCTTCATTGCAGATGCTGACTTGTATAACATAGGATGTGTAGCTTCTAGATACCAGATGCCAATGGCACCGTTTTCTAGCTGTGTTGATGAAAGAATATGTTTTGGGAGGCAAAATCACCCCTGGTGGAGAGCCACTGATGTTTCTGAAAATAGTGGCAAACTTCAATCCAAGTAATACTTGGTTATTAGTTTTTTTAACTGTTTTTGTCTTAACTTGATATTCAACTTTTCTTGGTGTTAAATTTATTGATTGAAGACTCCTTTCCATCCCTTTTCACACTCAAGAGTATATTGACAACTGCTATTAAGAGTTTATCCTCCTGTAGGTTCATTCATTTTGATTTCAGTATTTTAGATCTTTTCTTGGGAATATCTAGTCCAAGAGTAAACACAAATTTCATTTAGTCATGTTTATGTAACACTTTTTTTTTCTTAATGTGATGGACACTGTAGTTGAAGAGATGAGAAATCGCCATGTGTGGTAAATGTTAGAGAATGTTAGAGAACATCTTTTGTGAGTGCAGCAGTGCGTGCAAGGGACCTTTGGAAGGAGGTCGCCATTATCTTCATTACCTCCCCCATAGTTTGGATAAGGAGATAGCCCTACGTCCAAGGGCAGAGAAGCCCCAGCAAAACCATAGGCACTGGAGCGGCAGCTGCGCAGCACTGGAGCAACTTTGAGGAGATACCCCATGTCTAAGGGCAAAGGAGAAGCCCTAGAAAGATGGTAGGAGGGGCGAAATCACGTTTAGAATCAAACCCTGTACCTGCCAGAGACACTCAGAGGGCTCGAACAAACCTTGTGTGCACCAAGACTCAGAGACAACACACAGACTGAGGCAGAACTGTGTTTGAGTGTCTCCTGTGGTGGTATGGGTTAGCAGTGGACTGCTGCAGAGGCAGGGGCTCTGGGTGCAGCAGACTCGGGTATGGCTTAAGCCCTCTTGGAGGAGGTCACCATTAACCCCACCACAGAACTGCCAGAACTTACACAGGACTGGGGAAATAGACTCTTGGAGGGCACAAACAGAACCTTGTGTGCACCAGGACCCAGGAGAAAGGAGCAGTGACCCCATAAGAGACTGACTCAGACTTGCCGCTGAGTGTCTAGGAGTCTCTGGCAGAGGCGTGGGTCGGTGGTGGCCTGCTGCAGTGTCAGGGGCACTGAGTGTAGCAGTGTGTGCATGGGGCGTTTTGAAGGAGGTTGCCATTATCTTCATTACCTCCACCATAGTTTGGCTCCCAGGTAAATAATAGGGAAGGAACACAGCTCCACCCATCCACAGAAAACTGGATTAAAGATTTACTGAGCATGGCCCTGCCTATCAGAACAAGACCCAGTTTCCCCCTCATTCAGTCTCTCCCATCAGGAAGCTTCCATAAGCCTCTTATCGTTCTCCATCAGAGGGCAGACAGGCTGAAAACCACAATCTGAGAAAACTAACCAATCTGATCAAATGGACCACAGCCTTGTCTAACTGAATGAAACTATGAGCCATGCCTTATAAGGCCACCCAAGATGGACGGGTCATGGTGGAGAGTTCTGACATAATGTGGTCCATTGGAGAAGGGAATGGCAAACCACTTCAGTATTCTTGCCTTGAGAACCCCAGGTACAGTATGAAAAGGCAAAAAGATAGGACACTGAAAGATGAACTCCCTAGGTCGGTAGGTGCCCACTATGCTACTGGAGAAGAGTGGAAAAATAACTCCAGAAAGAATGAGGAAACAGAGCCAAAGCAAAAATAACACCCAGTTGTGGCTGTGATAGGTGGTAGAAGTAAAGTCCGGCTGTAAAGAGCAATATTGCATAGGTCCATGAATCAAGGCAAATTGGAAGTGGTCAGACAGGAGATGGCAAGAGTGAACGTTGACATTTTAGATATCAGTGAACTAAAATGGACTGGAATGGATGAATTTAACTCAGATGACCATTATATCTACTACTGTGGGCAAGAATCCCTTAGAAGAAATGGAGTAGCCATCATAGTCAACAAAAGAGTCCAAAATTCTGTACTTGGATGCAATCTCAAAAATGACAGAATGATCTCATTTGTTTCCAAGGCAAACCATTCAGTATCACAGTAATCCAAGTCTGTGCCCCTACCAGTAATGCTGAAGTAGCTGAACAGTTCTATAGCTCAGTTGGTAAAGAATCCGCCTGCAATGCAGGAGACCCGAGTTCGATTCCTGGGTCAGGATGATCCCCTGGAGAAGAGAAAGGCTACCCACTCCAGTATTCTGTCCTAGAGAATTCCATGGACAGTCCATGGGGTCACAAAGAGTTGGACATGACTGAGCCACTTTCACTTTCAAATGAAGACCTACAAGACCTTCTAGAACTAACATCCAAAAAAGATGTCCTCTTCATTATAGGGGATTGGAATGCAAAAGTAGGAAGCCAAGAGATATATGGAGTAACGGGCAAATTTGGCCTTGGAATACAAAACAAAGCAGGTCAAAGGCTAACAGAGTTTTGCCAAGAGAATGCACTGGTCATAGCAAGCACCCTCTTCCAACAACACAAGAGAAGACGTTACACGTACATGACCAAATGGTCAATACTGAAATCAAATTGATTATATTCTTTGCAGCCAAAGATGGAGAAGCTCTATATAGACAGCAAAAACAAGAGCAGGAGCCGACTGTGGCTCAGATCATGAACTCCTTATTGCCAAATTCAGACTTAAACTGAAGAAAGTAGGGAAAACCACTAGACCATTCAGGTATGACTTAAATCAAATCCTTTACAATGATACAGTAAAAGTGAGAAATAGATTCAAGGGACTAGATCTGATAGACAGAGTACCTGATGAATTATGGACAGAGGTCCATGACATTGTACAGGAGGCAGGGATCAAGACCACCCCCAAGAAAAAGAAATGCACAAAGGCAAAATGGTTGTCTGAGGAAGCCTTACAAATAGCTGAGAAAAAAAGAGAAGCTAAAAGCAAAGGAGAAAAGGAAAGATATACCCATCTGAACGCAGAGTTTCAAAGAATAGCGAAGAGAGATAAGAAAACCTTCCTCAGTGATCAGTGCAAAGAAATAGAGGAAAACAATAGAATGGGAAAGACTAGAGATCTCTTCAAGAAAATTAGAGATACCAAGGGAACATTTCATGCAAAGTTGGGCTCGATAAAGGACAGAAATGGTATGGACCTTACAGCAGCAGAAGATACTAAGAAGAGGTGGCAAGAATGCACAAAACTGTACAAAACAGATCTTGACCTGGATAAGCATGATGGTGTGATCACTCACCTAGACCCAGACAGCCTGGAATGTAAAGTCAAGTGGGCCTTAGGAATCATCATTATGAACAAAGGTAGTGGAGGTGATGGAATTCCAGGTGAGCTACTTCAAATCCTAAAAGATGATGTTGTGAAAGTGCAGCATTCAATATGTCAGCACATCTGGACAACTCAGCTGTGGCCAGAGGACTGGAAAAGGTCAGTTTTCATTCCAAGCCCAAAGAAAGGCAGTGCCAAAGAATGTTCAAACTACTGCACAATTGCACTCATCTCACATGCTGGCAAAGTAATGCTCAAAATTCTCCAAGCCAGGCTTCAACGGTACATAAACCATGAACTCCAGATGTTCAAGTTGGATTTAGAAATGGCAGAGGAATCAGATCAAATTACCAACATCCACTGGATCATCAAAAAAGCAAGAGAGTTCCAGAAAAACATCTGCTTTATTGTCTATGCCAAAGCCTTTGACTGTGTGGGTCAGAACAAACTGTGGAAAATTCCTAAAGAGATGGGAATACCAGACCACCTGACCTGCCTTTTAAGAAATCTGTATGCATGTCAAGAAACAACAGTTAGAACTGAACATGGAACAACAGACTGGTTCCAAATTGGGAAAGGAGTACGTTAAGGCTGTATATTGTCACCCTGCTTATTTCTATGCAGAGTACATCATGTGAAATGCCAGGCTGGATGAAGCCCAAGGTGGAATCAGGATTGTCAGGAGAAATATCAATAACCTCAGATACACAGATGACACCACCATTATGGCAGAAAGCGAAAAAGAACTAAAGATCCTCTTGATGAAAGAGGAGAGTGAAAAAGTTGGCTTAAAACTCAACATTCAGAAAACGAAGATCATGGCATCCAGTCCCATCACTTCATGGCAAATAGATGGGGAAACAGTGGAAACAGTGAGAGACTTTATTTTCTTGGGCTCCAGAATCACTGCAGATGGTGACTGTGGCCATGAAATAAAAAGACGCTTGCTCCTTGGAAGAAAAGCTATGAACAACCCAGACAGCATATTAAATAGCAGAGACATTACTTAACCAGCAAAGGTCTGTCTAGTCAAAGCAGTGGTTTTTCCATTAGTCATGTATGGATGTGAGAGTTGGACTATAAAGAAAGCTGAGTGCTGAAGAATTGATGCTTTTGAACTGTGGTGTTGGAGAAGACTCTTGAGAGTCCCTTGTACTGCAAGGAGATCCAACAAGTCTATCCTAAAGGAAATCAGTCCTGAATATTCATTGGAAGGACTGATGCTGAAGCGGAAACTACAATACTTGGCCCCCTGATGTGAAGAGCTGACTGATTTGAAAGGACCCTGATGCTGGGAAAGATTGAAGGCGGGAGGAGAAGGGGACAACAGAGGATGAGATGGTTGAATGGCATCAGTGACATGATGGAGATGGGTTTGAGTAGGCTCCAAGAGTTGGTGATGGACAGGGAGGCCTGGTGTGCTGCAGTCCATGGGGTCGCAAAGAGTTACACACAACTGAGCGACTGAACTGAACTGAACATGATGATAAGTAAAACTGTATGAGGTTAACAACCATAGAATAACATTTGCTGTGTAGTAGGTAGTTCATTGGGTAAATTGTTAACAGAAGTCTTTCAACTCATTCATTGGTACCATAGACTTATTTTGGGCAGAAGTAATTTAACTTTTATAGATAATAATGTAAAGATGGTAGCATCTTCTGAGGGTATCAAAGGGTTATTAAAAGAAAAAGAATTAGACAATATAATATTTAACTAGTACACAGAAAGTCACATGGAAAATTTTGAGTGATTGTTATTGAAATATTTGTTTTATGTTATTTTTTAAAAACTTCTTAATTTGTATTGGGGTTAGCCGATTAACAATGTTGTGATAGTTTCAGGTGAACAGTGAACGGACTCCACCATATATATACATGTATCCATTCTCCCCCAGACTTCCCTTTCATCCACATAAGATTGAGCAGAATCCATCTTCTGTACAGTAGGTACTTGTTGGTCATCCATTTTGAAATATTTGTTTTACATTACTTAGTAGCAGTGGGCAGGGATTTCGTAGTTTTTAATCTTCTGCAGGATATTACTCTTTGTGTATGCCTCAGTTTTGGTTAAGCTGTTTATGCTAGTAAAAGTTATGATTATTGCTACATGGAGTTAATCACCCATAGAGGCCAGTAGCCACTGGTGACTCAAGGGAGATAGACGAAGAAGGAACCAGAATATTTTAAAGTTGCTCTAGTGCTGAGCAAGGGTGGGTAAATGTTTTTGGTACCGTGTGTTCTATGCCAAAAATGTGCTCGGAGTGGAACAAATCACTGATGAGTTCAAAATAGAAGAATGCACATTTTCATTATATTTGAGGAAAATAGTATTTGGGTCAAAGCAGAATTTTAATTTTGTTGAGTTCTTATTTTCCTGTCCTTGTAGTCATTCATAAAGAGATGATGGAGTTGACAGTTTCCAATAGCTGGTAAATGCTCTTAGCGTTTCTGTGTTTTTTACTCAGTTACTGGGAGGGGTGAGGTGGGAAGGCAGGAAGATTGATAGAAAGGCAGAAGAGCCAAACATTAATGCCTTCTCCATTATTGGTGATGTACACAACTTTAGACAAATCACTTTATCATTCTGATCATTGTCAGATCCTGGACAGATACTTGTCTTATCTGTAAAAACAGGTATCTGGGGAGAAAAAGGAGGAGGGATGGATATTGAGAAACACAGTGCCCTTAGTTTTGTAATTCTTTTATTATAATTCTAAGTAAATGGCCAAGAGATTATGTTTTTGTAAGGCTGAGTCCAGTGACATTGCAAGAGAACAATTTAAGTCATGGAGAAAAAATTAAAGTAGCTTGTCAGTTATTTGGCACTTTTAAGAATTCATACTCTTGCCATAGACCTTGGGAAGATCTGATTTTGGAGAGGGGAAGCCTTAAAGCTGTACTGATCATTTGAACTAGTATTATTTTTAGGAGTCTAGAAAAGTAGATTACCTTGCCTGAGATTGGACAGTTCAGAATAGTTGTGCTGCTTTGAAGGCTGACATAGTGTAAGAGAGGTATAACTTTACAAATATGTGTCTGGCTCTGCCAGTAATTAATAGTGTATTCTAATGTTTATTGACTTGGTGTTTGAAAAAAGTAGTACCGATTTCATCTTAAGAGATTTTTGCTAGTGTTTTAATAGAAATAGATTAAACTGGCTTCCTGCTGTGACCACCAATTCCTGTTAAGAATGATAAGGTTTAATTTTTCCCCCAGCTTTCAAACTGAATTAGCTTGAATCCCTCTGATTGGACTTAAAGTAATTTCGATTAAAGTAGTGACCTCAAACTGGACAGATAACAAGAAAAAATGCTTTGATGTTGGTATTGCATTTTGGTAGTTCTTTTTAAAAGGGAGATTACTAATTTTCTTGAATAATTTTACCAGCTAAAAGTGTTCACTATTTTCTTAAAAAGAATTCATTTTTATATGTTTTAGAAAGCTGTATTTTCATGCTCTGACTTAGTAATAAGTTTAATATAATTTTAATTGAGGAAGCAGCTTCATTCAATAAAGTAGTAAGGTTACCAAAAGTTTCACCAAAAGGATTATTAAAATTATCCTAATGATGGAGTAATGTTTTTTCAAAGCCTGTTAGTTTTTAGAACTAATAACACTTGAAAGAAAGTATACAGACAGAAGAAACTTTGTGAAATTTGAATCTATCGAATGTCAACTCGGAAGTTCTAATATTAAGGGAGAGAATTTTACTGCTTAGCAGGTGGAATAATGAGAAAGTATAAGTGGATTCACAGTTGGTCAGTAGAAAGGTTATCAGTTTCTTATCATACTTGAATCGACTGTGCCATTCTTTTTTTTTCCTAATTGAGGAATAGTTAATGTACAATATTACATAAGTTGTATGTGTACAACATAGTGATTCACAAATTTTAAAGGTTATACTCCATTTACAGTTATAAAATATTGGCTTTATTCCTTGTGTTTACAATATATATTGCCGATTGTTTATTTTACACTTAGTGGTTTGTACGTCTTAATCTCTTACCACTATTTTACCACTCCCTGATTCCCTTTCCCCACCCACCCACTGGTAATCACTAATTCTCCATAAGATCATTTCCTTTTATTATAGTCACTAGTTTATCGTAGTTTTTAGATTCCACGTATAAGTGGTATCATACAATATTTGTCTTTCTCTGTCTGACTTATTGCACTTAGCAAAAAATTCTCCAAGTCCATCTGTGTTGTTGCAAATGGCAAAATTTCATTCTTTTTTATGGATGAGTAGAATTGCATTGTGTGTATGTGTGTGTATACCACATATCCAATTGGACCATTCATCTGTTGGCAGACACTTATGTTGCCGCCATATCTTGTAAATAATGCTGCTATCAACATATATATATATACACATATACATACCAGGGATGGAATTGCTGGGTCATATGGTAGTTCTTAAAACTCAACATTCAGAAAACAAAGATCTGGTCCCATCACTTCATGGGAAGTAGATGGGGAAACAGTGGAAACAGTGTCAGACTTTATTTTTGGGGGCTCCAAAATCACTGCAGATGGTGACTGCAGCCATGAAATTAAAAGACGTTTACTCCTTGGAGAAAAGTTATGGCCAACCTAGATAGCATATTCAAAAGCAGAGACATTACTTTGCCAACAAAGGTTCGTCTAGTCAAGGCTATGGTTTGTCCTGTGGTCATGTATGGATGTGAGAGTTGGACTGTGAAGAAGGCTGAGCGCCGAAGAATTGATGCTTTTGAAG
>NW_011494638.1:3764275-3764361 GCF_000754665.1 Bison bison bison | reverse complement strand
ACGCTTAAAACTCAACATTCAGAAAACGAAGATCATGGCATCCAGTCCCATCACTTCATGGCAAATAGATGGGGAAACAGTGGAAA
>NW_011494638.1:3759791-3764167 GCF_000754665.1 Bison bison bison | reverse complement strand
AGGAGGGAGAAGGGGGACGGACAGAGGATGAGATGGCTGGATGGCATCATTGACTCTATGGACGTGAGTCTGAGTGAACTCCGGGAGTTGGTGATGGACAGGGAGGCCTGGCGTGCTGCGATTCATGGGGTCACAAAGGGTCGGACACGACTGAGCGACTGAACTGAACTGAACTGAACTGATGATAGTTCTGTTTTTAGTTTTTTGAGAAAAACCACCTTACTGTTTTCCAATTTATAGTTACACCAACAGTGTGCACAGGTTCTCTTTTCTCCACATCATCTCCAACGTTGTTATTTTTGTTGGTTTTGATGATAGCCATTTTTACACGTGGGTGGTGATAGCTCATTGTGGTTTTAATTTGTATTTCTCTGATGATTAACAATACTGAGCATCTTTTCATGTGCCTGTAGGCCATCTGTATGTCTTCTTTGGAAAAATGTCTATTCAGGTATTTTGCCATTTTTAAAATCAGGTTGTTTGTATTTTTTATATTAAGTTGTATGAGCTATTTATATATTTTGGACATTAACCTTTATTGGTAATACCATTCACAAATATTTTCTGCCATTCAGTAGGTTGTCTCTTCGTTTTGTCAGTGGTTTCCTTTGCTGCTTAGAAGCTTTGAAGTTTAATTAGGTCCCATTTGTTTATTTTTGCTTTTATTTCCTTTGCTTTAGGAGACAGATCCAAAAAAACATTGCTACAATTTATGTCAGAGTGTTCTGACTGTGTTCTATGCTAGGAGTTTATGGTTTCTGCTCTACCATTCTTTATCATAACAGAAAGAAAGTGAGTAATCAAAGATTTTTTTCCTGTTAGACAACTTTCAAAAGGGGATGACATTTTTAGAAAATAAAATAAAAGACATAGAAAACGCATTATTATTTTCCACTGATCTCCAAACTTTTGAAGACTTGTTTAGATACTAGCTATGAACATTTTAAAGAGAGAACCTTAAGATCCCATAAAACTTATACTACAGTCAGTAGTGAGTCCTTGCTTCCTAATTTGACTTGCAGTATCATTCTGCCTTTCTCTAACATGAGTAAGGATCATAATTTGTAGTCTTAGACATTTCCATTTTGCAAATAATAAATATAAAGCTGGAAGGAGGTAACTGCTTTGTCCAATGACACAGCTACTAGATCTGAGAGCAGAGCTCAGGCTTGCTAATGTGTGGAAGTGTGTCTTACTGTATTCACATATATCTCATCAAGTGCAGAATATAGAAAAGTGAATGATAGTGGAACTGAGCCTGAAGTTAAAGATAATTTCTTAATATTTATATTAAAATTATTTTATCATTGTGCAGCTTACCCTTTACTGTACTTATATGAGGTATTATTTTTGTTGGTGCAGTGAATCGGTTAATTTGAAATAAAATCACTATTTTATTTCATTGTGCTTATATTTTTATCAGTCGTGTGGCACTTCACAGAACTTCTTTCTTGTGGATAACGTCTATGTAGGGATATTGAGCTCTTGTCCTTTTAGAGGCTCAGCGTTTGTTGATACATCTGTCCAAATGGAAGTTTGACTGAAGCAGTGATTTTCAGTGTGTCTTTGAAGAACCTCCAGTGGACTGAAACACTTTTGTAATCAAAAGGTTGAGGGTTTGTTTTTTTTTTTTAAACAAAACCACTTTCGTTTATTGGCCCCAGTGCCACACAGCTTGTGGGATCTTAGTTCCTTAAACTGTGTGGGATTGGACTTGGACCCTCAGCAGTGAAAGTGCAGTGGTAAGTACTGGGCCACCAGGGATTGGATTTTAAATAAATGATCTAGCATGTGTCATTATCTTATGGGAAGAGTGACATAGTGATAATCTATATCTAGCATGGAAATGGATTTATAATAAGATTTTTATTGAGATAGAATTAACATACCACAAAGTTTACCCTGGTAAAGTGTACAAGTCAGTAGATGTTTGTGCATCTATCACCACTATCAAATTCTAGATTATATCCAGAAAGAAAATCCACACCTTCCAATTCTCCCCTCCCCTATAGCTGAAACAACTAATCCTGTTTCTGTCTCTGCAGATTTGCCTCTTCTGGATATATTATAAAAATAGGATCATACAGTATGTGGACTTCTGTGTCTTGCTTCTTTCACTAACCAACTAGCCATATGTTTTCAAGGTTCCTCCATGTATTAGCATGCATCAGTACTTCATTCCTTTTGGGGGCCTGTTTAAGATTCTGTTGTGTGATATACCACATTTTATTTATCTAGCCATCTGCTGATGGTCACTTGGATTATTTATATCTTTAGGCAATCTTGAATAATTCTGCAGTGGACATTAGCACATAAGTAATTGTTTTCTGCGTCCCTCTTTTCAATTCTTTTGGGCACGTACCTAGCAATGTCATCTGAAAATTCTACATTTAACCTTTTGAGGAGACACCAAACATCTTTTATGTGCTTATTGGCCATTTGTATATTTTCTTTGAAGAAATATCTTTTCAAATTCTTTGCTCATTTTAAAAAATTGGGTTATTCATCTTTCTGTTGTTGAGTTGTAGGAGTTCTTTATATATCTTGGACATTAAACCCTTGTAAATTATCTGATTTACAAATATTTTCTCCGGTTCTGTAGTTTTGTCATTTCACTTTCTTGTTAATATCCTTTGATCCTCAAAAGTTTATAATTTTGATGAGGTCCAGTTGATTTTTTTCTTTTGTTGCTTGTGCTTTTGGTGTTATATCTAAGAATCCATTACCAAATCCAGTGGTAGGAGTCCAGCTTCACACTTTTGCATTTGGAAATCCAGTTGTCCTGGCACCACTTGTTGAAGAGACTGTTGATTCCCTCTTGAATGAACTTGGCATCCTTGTTGAAATCAATTTTCCATAGATACATAGGGTTTGTTTCTAAACTCTCAATTCTATTCCATTGGCCTATATCCCTGCCTTTATAGAACCATGCTATTTTGATTATTGTGGCTTTGCAAAGTTTTTAAATCAGGAAATGTGAGTCATTCAACTTTGTTGTTCTTTTCCTAAGACTGTTTTGGCTATTCATGGCTCTTTACAATTCCATATGAATTTTAGGATTGGCTTTTCCATTTCTAAATAAAAGAATGTGGAATTTTGATATGGATTGCATTAAATCTATAGATGGCTTTGGGTAGTATTGATATCTTAATATTAAGTCTTCCAGTTCATAAGCAGTGTATCTTTCCATTTATTTTTGTCTTTATTTTCTTCCTGCAATATTTTACAGTTTTCAGTATATAAATATTTCATCTTTTGGTGAACTTTATTTCTCACCATTTTATTCTTTTAGATGTTCTTGTAAATGAAATAGTTTATTATGGGTGTATATATACACGATGGCTTTATATGTGTCATCTTGTACCCTGAAACTCTACTGAATTCACTTATTAGCTTTAGTAGTTTTCTTACAGATTCTTTGAAATCATATATAATCATGTCATCTGTGAATGATATAGTTTTACTTATTTTTCTCCATTGTATGCCTTTTATATCTTTTTATTATCTAATTGCTCTGGCTAGAACTTCTATGTTGAATAAGTTCTCCTTCCAGTTATCAAAACAGAAATATGGCTATTACTACTGCAGGGACTGCAGCATATTATGGGAAAGTGCTTATGTGTGGTATCTACAGGGTTCTTACAAGGTTTACTTTAAGCAATTTTGCAGAACTTGTCAGAAGTCTTGTAACCCTTACCAAGTGGAGAATATCACCTATCATGTAAATCATGGGTTTGCGTTTTGTGTCTGAATTTGTTGGTGGTAGAAGATCTTAGCAGAGAAGGCAATGGCACCCCACTCCAGTACTCTTGCCTGGAGGATCCCAGGGACGGGGGAGCCTGGTGGGTTGCCGTCTATGGGGTCGCACAGAGTCGGACACGACTGAAGTGACTTAGCAGCAGCAGCAGCAGGAGCAGAAGGTCTTAACGGAGAAGGTGATGGCACCCCACTCCAGTACTCCTGCCTGGAAAATCCCATGGACAGAGGAGCCTGGTAGGCTGCAGTCCATAGGGTTGTGAAGAGTCAGACACGACTGAGCGACTTCACTTTCACTTTTCACTTTCATGGATTGGAGAAGGAAATGCTACCCACTCCAGTGTTCTTGCCTGGAGAATCCCAGGGATGGGGGAGCCTGGTGGGCTGCTGTCTATGGGGTCGCACAGAGTCGGACACGACTGAAGTGACTTAGCAGCAGCAGCAGCAGGAGCAGAAGGTCTTAACGGAGAAGGTGATGGCACCCCACTCCAGTGTTCTTGCCTGGAGAATCCCAGGGATGGGGGAGCCTGGTGGGCTGCTGTCTATGGGGTTGCACAGAGTTGGACATGACTGAAGCGACTTAGCAGCAGCAGCAGGTCTTAGTGTATTTTCTTGAGTGT
>NW_011494638.1:3744147-3759691 GCF_000754665.1 Bison bison bison | reverse complement strand
ACAGAGTTGGACACGACTGAAGTGACTTCACTTTCACTTTTCACTTTCATGCATTGGAGAAAGAAATGCTACCCACTCCAGTGTTCTTGCCTGGAGAATCCCAGGGATGGGGGAGCCTGGTGGGCTGCTGTCTATGGGGTTGCACAGAGTTGGACATGACTGAAGCGACTTAGCAGCAGCAGCAGGTCTTAGTGTATTTTCTTGAGTGTATTTTCTGAAAGAGGCTAGGTTCCCAATGACCTTAGGTTTTGATTTCTTAGGTAGGAGTTGTAGAAATAATATTCAGCTAGGAAAGTGAGACCTTAGTGAATGTTTCCTTCTGCTCTTGCAAATCTTGGTTTTGTTAACCTCTTTTGAAACTTATCTCACGTGCATTATGGAAGAGTATTTTCTTAACCTGCTATTCAGAGTCTAATGTAAATATATATATATATATATAAAGTGCTTATATATTTACATTAAAATGTTTATACTTTGCTACCATCTATTTCATATATTTCTCTTTCAGTATTTGTTTCCTTTTTATGCTAGTTTAGATTTACTATTTACTTTTTTTCCTATTTCCTCAAGGTATAGTTTAGATTATTGTTTTGAGATCTTTCTTTTTTATTAAATGTTCACATTTACTTATATATATATATATATATATATATATATATATATATCTCCCTCTGAGTACTGTTTTCATCAAAACCCCCATGAGTTTTGGTATATTTTATTTTTATTTGTCAAAATATTTTCAAATTTTTATTTTGGTGATTTTTTCCTTGACCCATTGGTTAAGAGTGTGTTGTTTAATTTCTACATATATGTGTCTTCTAGGTTTCCTTCTGTGCTTTTACTTCTAGTTTCATTCCATTGTGATTGGAGAAAATATTTTGTATAAGCTTAATACTTAAAATGTATTGAGATTTGTTTCATGGCCCAACGTATGGTCTATCCTGGAGAATGTTTCTTGTATATTTGAGGAAAATGTATGTTCTGCTCTTTTGGTTGTTGGAGAGGGAAATGGCAACCCACTCCAGTATTCTTGTCTAGGGAATCCTGTGGACAGAGGAGCCTGGAGGGCTGCTGTCCATAGGGTCGCACAGAGTTGGACACGACTGAAGCGACTTAGCATGCATACATGCATTGGAGAAGGAAATGGCAGTCTACTCCAGTATTCTTGTCTGGAGAACCCCAGGGACGGAGGATCCTGGTGGGCTGCTGTCGGTGGGATTGCACAGAGTCAGACACGACTGAAGTGACTTAGCAGCAGCAGCAGCTCTTTTGGTTAGAGTGTCTTTGTATGTCTTATTAGGTTTAATTGGTTTATAGTGTTCTTTAAATCCACTATTTCCCTGTTGATCATCTGTCTAGATGTTCTGTTCATTATTGAATGTCTTGTATTGAAGTCTCTGTTATTATAGAACTATCTGTTTTTCCCTTCAATTTTGTCAGTGTTTGCTTCATGTATTTTGGGACTCTGTTGTTTGGTGTACATGTGTTTATAATTGTTTTATTTTCTTGATGAATTGACCTGTTTAGTTGTATTTAATGTCCTCTCATCTCTTATAACAGTTTTTGACTTAAGAGTCTATTTTGTCTGATACTAGTCTAGCCCCTCAGCTTTCCCTAGTCACCATTAACATGGAATACCTTTTTCCATTCTTTGACTTTCAACCTGTTTGTTTCTTGGATATAAAATGACTCTCTTGAAGATAGCATATAGTTAATTAATCACTTTTTAATCCATTTCACCAACTTCTGCCTTTTGATGAAGTGTTTAACCTACTTATATTTAATGTAATTCCTGATAAAGAAGAATTTCTGCCATTTTTATATTATTTTTATATGTCCTGTGTATTTCTTCTTGTCTCATTTTCTCCACTAGTGTATTTTTTTTTGTAATGAACCATTTGACTCCCTTCTCATTTCCTTTGGTGTGTATTTTTTAGATATTTCTTTGTGGTTATCATAGGGATTATATTTAACATTCTAAATTTATAACTATCTAGTTTGAATTGATGCCAACCTAACTTCAGTAGCATGTAAAACTCTGTTCCTATGCAGCTCAGTCTAGCCTTTAAAAAATAATTTATATATTTATTTAGTATTATTATTTTTGATTATGCTGGGTCTTCATTGCTACACATGGCCTTTCCCTAGTTGCAGCAAATGGAGGCTACTCTTTATTGCACTGTGTGGGCTTCTCCTTGCAGTGGCTTCTTTTGTTGTGGAGCACAGGCTCTAGGCAAAGGGGCTTCAATAGATACAGCCCATGGGCTTAGTTGTCCCATGGCATGTGGAATTTCCCCAGACCAGGAATCGAACCCTTGTACCCTGAGTCTAGCCTTTTGTATTAAACTGTGATAAATTGCATCTTTCTGTGGTATGTCCCCAGTAAAATAGATTTATAATTCTTCTATGGTTTTTCTTTAAATTATGTAGGAAATAAAAAGTGGAGGTACAAACCAAAAATATATTAATTCTGACCTTAATGTTTTCCTATTTAGTTACATTTACTGGAGATCTTTATTTCTTCATATGGCTTTGAGTTACTGACTAGTAGTATCCTTTCTGGAGAAGGCAATGACAGCCTACTCCAGTACTCTTGCCTGGAGAATCCCATGGGTGGAGGAGCCTGGTAGGTTGCAGTCCACGGGGTCTCGAAGAGTCAGACACGACTGAGCGACTTCACTTTCAGTTTTCACTTTCATGCATTGGAAATGGCAACCCACTCCAGTGTTCTTGCCTGGTGAATTCCAGGGACAGGGGAGCCTGGTGGGCTGCTGTCTATGGGGTCACAGAGAGTTGGACACTACTGAAGCGACTTAGCAGCAGCAGCAGTATCCTTTCATTTCAACATGAAGGATTTCTTTTAGTATTTCTTACAGGGCCAGTCTCATGGTAATGAGCTTCCTTAGCTTTCGTCGATCTACAAATGTTTTAATTTCTGTCTCATTTCTGAAAGATAGTTTTATTGGATATACAATTCTTGGTTTACAGTGTTTTCTGTCACTGTAACTATGTCATTCCACTGTCTTCTGGCCTCTGTGGTCTCTGGTGAGAAATTAACCATTAATTTTATTGAGGAATAATGAGTATATGACCAGTCTCTTCTCTCTTGTTGCTTTCAAGATTTTCTGTTTGCCTTTGTCTTGCAACATTTGGATTATATTTAGGTGCCTATCTTTCTTAATTCATTCTCTTGAAGTTCATAGAGCTTCTTGGGCTTTCATCAAATTTGTAAATTTTTCAGCTATTATGTCCTCAGATAGTCTTTGTGCCCCATTTTCTCTCTCTCTTACTTGTAGAACTCCCACAATGAATATGCTGATTGGCTTAGTGTATCCCATGTGTCCTTTAGGTTCTGTTTACCCATCTTTGGTTTTGCAAATCATTATGTTTTTTTCTTTATGTGTTTTATTTTTGCCTTTTCTTTCATATCTTTAAACATTTTAAATCCTTATCTTGCAGTTTTCTTCAACTTTACTGTTAATCAGAGTGCTTGAGGTACCAAATTCCTTGTTTACTGTCTGGTGATTTTCCTCAGGGCAGATTGTTTACTTACGTGACTTGTAATCTTTTATTATGAACTCATCTTTACTAGGGCTTAATATATGGAAGTGTTTGCTTTTGTTTGGTGCCCTACAGTTTCACTGGTCATGGACCAACTGGGGATTACTTTTTGGCTGCTCTACATTATTTGTATAATTTTGTAATCTACACAAGTGTGTGGTAAAGTCCAGGGGTTTCTGTTTGTCATGGAAATCATTTCTTCTCATCTAGAATTAAAGCCTCCTTGTTGCTGAACTTACTGGTGGTTGAGTGTTTCTACTGACTGTTCCATTGTTTTAGAGATTTCAGCCTCAGGTCTTAGTTAGTTATGTTGTGATGGAACAAAACCACTTCTAGAAGCCTGTAGTGCCTATAGCCGACTGTCACTGCATCAGGCCAAAGTTTACTATTCTGTCCTTGCCCTTAAAATTTTGTTAGTGGTGGTGATGTTGTTTTGAATAAGTTTTGTACAACATTTCAGTGTGTTTTTAATAGGAGAGAACATCTATATTTACTCAGCCTATTGTTTTGCAGGAAATGAAAAGGATATGGAGTCTTGAAGAATCTTTTCTTACCTCAAAAACTATACAGCTGATCTTTGAGGACTTAGTTTCTAACTTCTCTTAATGTCACATCTCTGTATAATCCTAGCTATCTTCATTTTATTTCTCAACACCTCTTCCAGTTATATTTCTGTCTTTCCTTATTATTTCAGTCCAGTCCTAGTTAATGGGATTTTTCAGTGACCTTGACATATATTCCCTTCCACTGCCAGAACATTCAAGAAAATGCTTGGCATATTGTAGACACTAAATCACTTACTGGCTTCTTGAGAATTCTGTGTTTAGACTTATTTCTGACTTGACATTGTCATTCTTTGCTTCAACAAATACTGATTGAAAGCCTGCTCTGTTGTTAGATCCTAAGAATGCCACAATTTAATTATAAAAACCCCTGACCTCAGTGATAGGTTAGTGGGGGAAAGGAATTAATAAATACTTAATTTTTAGAGTACTATGATTGTGCAGTAATAGAGTGTGTTTTTGATAGAATTGCATATGTAATATTATTTTTTCTAACTTTATATTGAAAAAGTTTAAATCTGTAGAAAAGTGGCAGGGTAGTATAATGAATACATGAATACCTTTCACCTAGATTCTTAGCTGTTTATTAAAATTTTGCCACAGTTGCTTCATCCCCATTCTCTGTAAAAATGTAAGTTGCAGGCATCATAAAATTTTGCCTCTGAATACTTACGTGTGCATCTCTAAGTAGGTGGAGGTAGTAGGAAGGGTGGAAGGTACTTAGGGAGAGATAATTTGTGGAAGTGATGCCAAAGCTTAAATTTTCAAGGAAAACTAGAGTTTAGTTAAATGAGGAAGAGGGTTAGTCCAATAAGGTGCAACAGTAAGTAATAGCATATTATGTGTGCATTAATAAACTGTTTGGTGTTGCTAGAGAACAGATTTTAAGGAAATGATGCTCAGAAATGGAATTGGAGATGTGGGCAGGATCCACTCAAAAAAAAAAAAAAAAGAAAGACCTGTTTCTTATGTACCACATGCCATTTTAAGGAACTTAACCTGTGAATGATGAGGAGCTGCAGGGGATTGGACTGGCCAGTTTGTGTTTCACATTGATTACACTGGAGTCTGTGAGAACAGCGTCAGGTGAACAGGGACGGAGGCTGTGGCAGTAACGCAGTGAGAGCTCCTAAGGGCCTGGACTAGAGCACCAGTAAAGGGATATGGGGAAGACAGAGTTTAGGTTATTATTAGGATTAAAAATCTGCGGTGCTTGTTAGATGTGGGGAATAAGGGAGAAGAGAGGAAAAAGTTCAGAATGATGTTGATATTTCTATTTTGGGGGCCTTGGTGAATGGTCATGTCACAAACTGAGATAGATCACAGGAGGAGGAGCTGACAGATGGAGCAAGAGTATGAGTTTGGCTTGGAATAAGTTCATTTTTGGTGTCTGTGAGATACCTGTGTGGTCCAAGAGAGTGATTGGAGTCAGGAGAGACATGGCCTAAAGATGCTGAGTTGAGCATCACCAGAACTTAGGTGGAGCCCAAGTTGTGGGTACTTTTGAGCAGGATGGGTGTGCAGTGCAAGAAGCATGGGCAACCACCAGAGACAGAAGCAGTTGTCAGGAACGTAGGTGGAAAACCAGGAGGATGTACAAGCACAGAAGCCAAGGGTGAAGTTTCAAAGAGTTTATGAAACAAGATTAGATGGAATAAAGAGTTTCAATAAGACAAGACTTGAAAAATACCCTTTGCTGCAGACTATTAATAGGTCATTAAAGTCTTTGAGCCATTTTGGGAGAGTGAAAATGAGCACAGTTTTTAGGAACACAGAATTTTCCCTAAACCTTAAATTGGGATAATTTCTCATTTTTTTAATATTGTCCAACATGATTTTCAAATTATAAATAATACTCTTATGTTATGATTTAGTAAAGTAATGCCATTTTTTATTTTACTGAAACTCGAATCAGTGTCATGGTTGATACCAAAAAGTTGAGTTATTTAAATAGTATTTGTTGTTCAGTCACCCAGTCCTGTCTGACTCTTTGTGACCCCATGAACTGCAGCACACCAGAATTCCCTGTCCTTCACTGTTTCCCAGAGTTTGCACAAACTCATGTCCGTTGAGTTGATGTTGCCATCCAACCATCTCATCCTCTGTCACCCCCTTCTTCTCCTACCCTCAGTCTTTCCCACCGTCAGGATCTTTTCCAATGAGTCGGGTCTTTGCATCAGGTGGCCAAAGTACTGGAGCTTTGGCTTCAGCATTAGTCCTTTCAATGAATATTCAGGATTGATTTCCTTTAGGATTAACTGGTTCCATCTCTTTGCTGTCTGTGGAAGTCTCGAGAGTCTTCTCCAGCACCACAGTTCGAAAGCATTAATTCTTTGGTGCTCAGCCTTCTTCATGGTCCAACTATCACATCCGTACATGACTACTGGAAGAACCATAGCTTTGACTCTATGGACCTTTGTCAGCAAAATGATGTCTCTCCTTTTAAATATGCTGTCTAGGTTCATCATAGCTTTTCCTCCAAGAAGCAAGTGTCTTTTAATTTCATGGCTGCAGTCACCATCTGCAGTGATTTTGGAACCCGAGAAGATAAGGGCTGTCACTGTTTCCATTTTTTCCTCATCTGCTTGCCATGAAGTGATGGGACCAGATGCCATGATCTTATTAGTTTTTTGAATGTTGAGTTTTCAGCCAGTTTTTTCACTCTCCTCTTTCATCTTCATCAAGAGGCTGTTTATTTTCTCTTTGCTTTCTGCCATTAGTGTGATGTCATCCTTGTATCTGAGGTTATTGGTATTTCTCCCAGCAATCTTGATTCCAGTTTGTGTTTCATCCAGCCAGGCATTTTGCATGATGTACTCTGCATAAAAGTTATATAAGCAGGGTGACAGTATATAGCCTTGACATATTCCTTTCTCAATTTAGAACCAGTAAGTCTGTTGTTCCACTGTTGCTTCTTGACCTGAATACAGGTTTCCCAGGAAAGCAGGTAAGGTGGTCTGGTATTCCCATCTCTTGAAGAATTTGCCACAGTTTGTTGTGATCCACACAGTCAAAGGTTTTAGCATAGTCAATGAAGCAGAAGTAGATGTTTCTCTGGAATTCCCTTGCTTTTTCTGTGATCCAGTGGTTATTGGCCATTTGATCTCTTCTTCCTCTGCCTTTTCTAAACCAGCTTGTACATCTGGAAGTTCTCAGTTCAAGTACTATTGACTCTAGCTTGAAGGATTTTGAATGTTACCTTGCTAGCATGTGAAATGAGTGCAGTTGTGTGGTAGTTTGAATATTCTTTGGCCTTGCTCTTCTCTGGAGTTGGAATGAAAACTGACCTTTTCCAGTCTTGTGACCACTGCTGAGTTTTCCAAATTTGCTGGCATGTTGAGTGCAGGACTTAAACAGCCTCATCTTTTAGGATTTGAAATAGATCAGCTGAAATTCCATCACTTCCACTGGCATTGTTCATAGTAATGCTTCCTAAGGCCCACTTCACACTCCAGGATGTCTGGCTGTAGGTGAGTGATCACACCATTGTGATTATCCGGGTCATGAAGACCTTTTTTGTACAGTTTTTCTGTGTATTCTTGCCACTTCTTCTTAATATCTTTTACTTCTGTTAGGTCCATACCATTTCTGTCCTTTATTGTGCCCATCTTTGTGTAAAATGCAAATTTTCTTGACGTGAGAGTCTTTCCCATTCTATTATTTTCCTCTATTTCTGTGCATTGATCACTTAAAAAGGTTTTCTTATCTGTCCTTGCTGTTCTTTGGAACTCTGCATTCACGTGGGTGTATCTTTCCTTTCCTCCTTTGCCTTTTGCTTAAGTAGTGTAAATGGTAAAATTGGTATTGTATTTTACCTGAAATAACTATTACACTTACATAGTTCTGTTTTGGGGGACATGCTCTTTAAAAATAATGATCAGGGACTTCCCTGATGGTCCAGATAATAATCTGACTTCCAGTGCAGGGAGCATGGGTTTGATCCCTGATCAGGAAACTAAGATCCCACGTGCAGCAGAGCAGCCAAGCCCATGCACCACAACTAGAGAAGCCCCTGTACTATAACTCTGTGCCTCTAGTCACCCTGTAATTAGAGAGAAGTGACCACTCACGGCAACTAGAGAAAGCTTGTGCACTGCAACGAAGACCCAGCACAGCCAACATTTTAAAAATAAATAAAAATAAAAGTAATGATTAGTGAGTATATGAAACTATTAATAGCCATTCATCATTTATTTATTAAAGTGCTTTGTGCCATCCATTAAATTGGTGTTCCCTCAAAATATTCACTTCTAAAATTTTAGCATACCAAGTCTTGAACTTGAAAAGGAAAAGCTTGATTTATAAACAAACTTCCCTATTCTTTATCTTCTAGTATCAACTTTACAGATAACGTTCATGTGGTATAACAGATGTAGCCATTTCTCAATAACTTGTAAATCTTTAAAATATTTTAGAAAACCAGTTAAGGAAAACAATTAATCCCACAACTCCTGTACTACTGTGTACCTTGTACTGTGGCTTTTCTAAGTAACTGAGTTACTCTGTTCTAGTAAGGAACCCAACTGAGATACTGGTTTGAAAGTGTATGTATTTATAAAAACCGGTTACATGTGTATGTGTACTTTATATAAAGTAATTTGAGTCTTAGGCCTATTATTATAAACATGACATAGCCATATTTGAGAAGGCCAAATGAAAATATTGCATTAAAAACTTGAAATTTTTACAAAGCTTTTTTTTTTTAAGAAAAGAGATGTCATGTTAACTTTAAAATGCTGGACACTTTCCATATACAGTGACAATTACAGTGGTTTTTAAAATTGCAAAACAGGCAAACAAAATTTCGTCCTAATGAAACAGCAGCATAGGTGTTAATAAGAGAAGGACATTTGGCTCTTCAAGCATATTGTCCCACTACATAATAGTTCACTAGATTAAATGAAATTATTGATTTCTGCTTCATTACTGACATACATTTATGAGCAGTTTCTTTGGCACCACAGCTCTGTGTCAAAGGTCATAACTTTCTTTCTTTGGGAGAATAAAAGCTTTCAGATGGCAACTCCCAGAAACCTTCACGGTGGCCTTTTGCTTTTTCTCTCTTGCATAGAATTACTTGAGAGGCATGATTCAAAGAGACATCTCATAAATCAGCAGGAGAGAGCCTTTACCCTGTGAGGCTTCTTAAAATCATTGATGACTAGGAGAATTCCACTACAGGATAATATTGTGCTTTACCCAGATTTTGATAGTTTGCAGTAGGAAATGGTTTGTCGTAACATGCCTCATTGTGTCCTCTACTTTATGAGTGATGGTGGTTTTGTTGCTAATTCACGTCCGACTCTGTGTGACCCTGTGGACTGTAGCTCGCCAGACTCCTCTGCCCATGGGATTTCCCAGGCAAGAATACTGGAGTGAGTTGCCATTTCCTTCTCCAGGGGATCTTCCCAACCCAGGGATTGAACCTGGGTATCCTGTATTACAGATGGATTCTTTACCAACTGAGCCACATGGCTTATGGGAAATACTTTGATTTTTAGCAGAGCGTTCAGTATGAAACGTTAGACTATTGAGTCTGTGTTAAATTTATACGTTTTCTACTTTCCTATAGAAACCAGGTCTCCATGACATCAGAATGGACCAGTATAGAGTTAGGGGTTTGGGAATTCCCTGGCAGCCTGGTGATTGGGATTCAGTGCTTTCACTGCTGGGGGACCAGGTCCAATACTTGGTTGGGGAACTAAAATTCCACAAGCTGCACAGCAAACTCAAAAAAAAAAAAAAAAAAGGCATTTGGATGTTTCCATCACTTAACTGGGTCATGTAACCAAAGCTCTTGCATCCATGGCTGTTTTTTCCACTTTGCGTCAAGTTGTTTTGGTATCATGTAGCTAAAACCACGGGAGAAGGCAGTGGCACCCCACTCCAGTAGTCTTGCCTGGAAAATCCCATGGACTGAGGAGCCTGGTGGGTTGCAGTCTATGGGGTTGCTGAGAGTTGGACACGACTGAGCGACTTCACTTTTCACTTTTCACTTTCATGCACTGGAGAAGGCAATGGCAACCCCACTCCAGTGTTCTTGCCTGGAGAATCCCAGGGACGGGGGAGCCTGGTGGGCTGCCATCTATGGGGTTGCACAGAGTTGGATACGACTGAAGCGACTTAGCAGCAGCAGCAGCAGCAGCTAAAACCACAGTTTTTACATAACTGGCACATCACTGTGCACATGAGGATGTTACTAGACATGGATCATATTGGAGAATAAAAAAGCTCTTTCAGTTTCATAAGGGCAGCTTGAGTTTTAGGGATTAGCAAGTTTATAAAGATACACAGGCATACCATGGCAGTATTACAAGTTTGTTTCCAGACCACTGCAGTGTAGTGAATATCACAATAAATTGAATCACATTAATTTTCTGGTTTCCTGGTGCAAAGTTCAGCTTACACTGTACCATAGTCTGTTAAGTGTGCAATAACGTAATGTCTAAAAAATGTCCGTATCTTCATTAAACACTTTATTACTAAAAAATGCTAACCGTCAGCTGCACCTTCAGCAAGTCATAATCTTTTTGCGGTAGTAAGGTCAAAGAACCCTGATAACAGATCACAAGAACAAATATCAGAATAATGAAAAGTTTGAAATGTTGTGGGAATTACCAAAATGTGACAACAGAGATACAAAGTGAGCAAATGTTAGAAAAATGGCACAAAGAGACTTGCTTGATATAGAATGGCTACAAACTTTCTACTTGTCAGTAAGGTCTGCAGAGCACAATAAAGGAAATCACAATAAAATGAGGTATACCTGTGTGTGTACGCGTGTGGTGTCTGTGTATACATAGATACTCTATTACACATAGTATGTTTTATGTAATCTATATTTTTCTTATATATATATATCTATAAAATTACTTACTTAAAACTACTTACTGCTGTGATAAACTTGGCAATCATAATCCTAAGAATTCTTCATTGTATGTTTCGTCTATATAGATACAAACAAAAAAAGAGAGGTGAAAGAAACTATTTTCTTCCTCCTTAGTGGCCTGGTCATTTAGAAAGAAATTTAAAACTTAATTATACTGTTTTCTTCAAGAGTAGATCTTCTTATCCCTTGACTTTAAGATGATTTTCATATTCTGAAGATTTTGTAACACCCTATTGAAATGCTCTTAAATTCCCAAACTTCTCCAATGAATCCTGGACTCCCATGCAACTAAGGGTTAACTGACTACCAGTTTGTCATAAGGATTAGAGAGGTAGGGAAAGCATATGTATTTGGCAAAGGACTTGTCATTCTTCAGCCCATTGATTATTTATTCTGAATAAAAAATCAGTCTTTGTTAACAACAAATAGGGCTGCTGTGATTGATATAAAAATTTATTTGGAGAATCAGCTAAATATCCAAATTGACTTATACATTGGTGGCAAATAATTTTTACTTTCAAGCAGAGTGCTATATTCTGACTGATAGTAAATAGCTTTTGGATGTATCTGAAAAACAAGTTAATGTGAACAAATGTTGAGCATTTTAATATCTGTGCACTTGCTGAATAATTTACCTATGCCTCTTCATCAACTTGTGCTAGTTTAGATAGAAATGTTTATCTAAATGTTATATCAAAAAGTTCTCCCTGAATTTTCCTCTCTCTTGGTGTGTTAATTGATAGACCAAGCCAACAGTAGTTAAATAGCTTTTTGAGTTTCTTTCACTGCCTTTTTGGCTTAAAGATGAGCACTTTTTGATGTTAAAAATGGTATTTTCCCTGCAAATTTCCAGCTTGAATCCCCAATACTCAAAAGAATTTTTTGGATAATTCCAAAGGACCCAGGATGCTGTGATTCCAAATCAAAGACATTTATCCCCCTTTTTAAAGAAAAAGGGATTAGGAACTTCCTGCTGCTTTTGTAAACACTGAAAGCATCCTTCAGGGCTTGGAGTTGCCCTAAGGTCACTTTTACAAATGCTTTGAATACTCTCAAGGCCTGAGGTCAGCTCCCAGCTTCATGATCTTGCTTTTATGGGTAAGGGGTAAAATTCCTAATAGTCTTAATAGATTTGTGCATAGGATCAGTAAATCAATCAGGTTAAAAATATATTTGGGATTATCTAAAGAAAGTGTTCTTATTCCTGAAGGCAAATGGAAAATATCCTGATTAGCTTGAAACTTCAGATTTTCCTACGGTTTTGCCACGGATGTGGTAGAAACTGATTCACTAGACCAGAAACAAATGTGAAAGCTTTGGCATTGAGGTTTTAGGATGAAAGTATTTTGTTTTAGCTCATAGTCTGTCATTGTAGCCTCAGTTAAACAGTAGACACATAAATATATAAAGGTAGCTGATGTTATCAAGTGTTTTGGTATTAGATAATTTGAAAAATACCTTACCATTTGAATAAATAGAAATATTAGATTAAAAGTTAATTATATTCAGTATTATCATGATAATGTTTTATCTGTTATTATAAAGCTCTACTCCTAAAAGGTTAAGGAACTCTCTAAATGGACTTTCCTCAGTTGTCTCCATTGTGAAGTTGCCATTTGAATTCGCTAAACACCGAGTAGTTTTTGTTTTTTGGCTGTGTGTCCTGTGCCTTGCAGGATGTTAGTTTCACCAGCAAGGATTGAACTCAGGCCACTGCAGAGAAAGCACCAGTTACTAACCTGGACCACCAGGAAATTCCCTAAGCACAGAGATTTTTAAAGATTATTTCCAAATTTAAACTTTCAGCAACATCAAAAGATACTTATGTATTTCTTTAAGAAGTGTCTGCTTAATTTTGATTCATAAAAACATATGTTTTAGGTAGGGAAAAAATGTATATCATTTCTTAAAGCTATTTTATGTAGGTTTATTTTTTAAGTGGTTAGGAGATTTAAATAGTCACAATCTGGACTAGATCATGATACCTGAAACAATATTTCAAAGCTGATATGGTGCATAAACATGGGAAATAGCCTTTACCTAGAAACTTAACCTTACTTAAAGCTTTTTTCTCTAGTTAAAAATAAAAGAAGTGTCACTTTTAGTGGTCATGGAGCAGTGAGCTGATGCTTTGGCATATTCTCTCTGCTCCATATACATAGAAATGGTAGTTTAAATATAATAACAGAAAACTGAAAGACATCCTGGCTCAAAAATAAGAAAGATATAGAGAGACCAAAACAGAAGAGAAATGTAGAGGGTTGTGTGGTCTGAAGTTATAGACTTGCCATTAGTTCTGGATACAGAAGGGTTTAAAAATAATTCACAAACACCCTAAAGAAAAATTTTAAACTTATGAATTTTGACAATTAATATAAACCAGGAGTAAAATGACAAGCCACACCGAAAATAAGAAATGTGTAGTGAATCTAAATGACAAAGGATTCATAACCAAAGTATATAAATAACTCCTGCAAATCAATAGAAAAAGACATGTCATAGTGGAAAAAAATATGAACAGGAGACAGTTCACAGATAGCTGATAAATGTATAAAACTGTGCTTCACTCGAAATCAGAGAAATTAAAAAACGTTTTTAAATGATACTGTTCTACATCTAATAGATTCATAAAAAAAGTGGTATTTCCAACTGATGGAAAAGAATGCTGATGGTATTCTTAATTGGTAGAACTATTTTAGAGAGTAATTTGGGAATATCTGGAAAATTTGAAAATGTTTATGCCCTTTGAATCACTAATTTCATTTCTAGGTAAATGTCATAGGACAACTCTTGCCCATATATATAAGACAACTTATATAAGAATGCTTCTTGAAGCATCCTTTGTAATAATAAAAAGTTGGGAACAGCTTCAGACCAGATCAGTTGCTCAGTCGTGTCCGACTCTTTGTGACCCCATGAATCGCAGCACGCCAGGCCTCCCTGTCCATCACCAACTCCCGGAGTTCACTGAGACTCACGTCCATCGAGTCAGTGATGCCATCCAGCCATCTCATCCTCTGTCGTCCCCTTCTCCTCTTGCCCCCAATCCCTCCCAGCATCAGAGTCTTTTCCAATGAGTCAACTCTTCGCATGAGGTGGCCAAAGTACTGGAGTTTCAGCTTTAGCATCATTCCTTCCAAAGAAATCCCAGGGCTGATCTCCTTTGGAATGGACTGGCTGGATCTCCTTGCAGTCCAAGGGACTCTCAAGAGTCTTCTCCAACACCACACTTCAAAAGCATCAATTCTTCGGCGCTCAGCCTTCTTCACAGTCCAACTCTCACATCCAAACATGACCACAGGACAAACCATAGCCTTGACTAGACGAACCTTTGTTGGCAAAGTAATATCTCTGCTTTTGAATATGCTATCTAGGTTGGTCATAACTTTCCTTCCAAGGAGCAAGCATCTTTTAATTTCATGGCTGCAGTCACCATCTGCAGTGATTTTGGAGCCCAGAAAAATAAAGTCTGACACTGTTTCCACTGTTTCCCCATCTGTTCCCCATGAAGTGATGGGACCGGATGCTGTGATCTTTGTTTTTTGAATGTTGAGCTTTAAGCCAACTTTTTCACTCTCCACTTTCATCAAGAGGCTTTTTAGTTCTTCTTCACTTTCTGCCATAAGGGTGGTGTCATCTGCATATCTAAGATTATTGATATTTCTCCCGCCAATCTTGATTCCAGCTTGTGCTGCTTCCAGTCCAGCGTTTCTCATGATGTACTCTGCATATAAGTTAAATAAACAGGGTGACAATATACAGCCTTGACGAACTCCTTTTCCTATTTGGAACCAGTCTATTGTTCCATGTCCAGTTCTACCTGTTGCTTCCTGACCTGCATACAAATTTCTCAAGAGGCAGATCAGCTGGTCTGGTATTCCCATCTCTTTCAGAATTTTCCACAGTTGATTGTGATCCACACAGTCAAAGGCTTTGGCATAGTCAATAAAGCAGAAATAGATGCTTTTCTGGAACTCTCTTGCTTTTTCCATGATCCAGCAGATGTTGGCAATTTGATCTCTGGTTCCTCTGCCTTTTCTAAAACCAGCTTGAACATCAGGAAGTTCACGGTTCACATATTGCTGAAACCTGGCTTGGAGAATTTTGAGCATTACTTTACTAGCGTGTGAGATGAGTACAATTGTGCAGTAGTTTGAGCATTCTTTGGCATTGCCTTTCTTTGGGATTGGAATGAAAACTGACCTTTTCCAGTCCTGTGGCCACTGCTGAGTTTTCCAAATTTGCTGGCATATTGAGTGCAGCACTTTCACAGCATCATCTTTCAGGATTTGGAATAGCTCCACTGAAATTCCATCATCTCCACTAGCTTTGTTCGTAGTGATGCTTTCTAAGGCCCACTTGACTTCACATTCCAGGATGTCTGGCTCTAGGTCAGTGATCACACCATCGTGATTATCTGGGTCGTGAAGATCTTTTTTGTACAGTTCTTCTGTGTATTCTTGCCATCTCTTCTTAATATCTTCTGCTTCTGTTAGGTCCATACCATTTCTGTCCTTTATTGAGCTCATCT
>NW_011494638.1:3732860-3744047 GCF_000754665.1 Bison bison bison | reverse complement strand
TTTGGAACTCTGCATTCAGATGTTTATATCTTTCCTTTCTCCTTTGCTTTTCACTTCTCTTCTTTTCACAGCTATTTGTAAGGCCTCCCCAGACATACATTTTGCTTTTTTGCATTTCTTTTCCATGGGGATGGTCTTGATCCCTGTTTCCTGTACAATGTCACGAACCTCATTCCATAGTTCATCAGGCACTCTATCTATCAGATCTAGGCCCTTAAATCTATTTCTCACTTCCACTATATAATCATAAGGGATTTGATTTAGGTCATACCTGAATGGTCTAGTGGTTTTCCCTACTTTCTTCAGTTTAAGTCTGAATTTGGCAATAAGGAGTTCATGGTCTGAGCCACAGTCAGCTCCTGGTCTTGTTTTTGCTGACTGTATAGAGCTTCTCCATCTTTGGCTACAAAGAATATAATCAATCTGATTTCGGTGTTGACCATCTGGTGATGTCCATGTGCAGAGTCTTCTCTTGTGTTGTTTGTTATGACCAGTGCATTTTCTTGGCAAAACTCTTATTAGCCTTTGCCCTGCTTCATTCCGTATTCCAAGGCCAAATTTGCCTGTTACTCCAGGTGTTTCTTGACTTCCTACTTTTGCATTCCAGTCCCCTATAATGAAAAGAACATCTTTTTTGTGTGTTAATTCTAAAAGGTCTTGTAGGTCTTAATAGAACTGTTCAACTTCAGCTTCTTCAGCGTTACTGGTTGGGGCATAGACTTGGATTACTGTGATATTGAATGGTTTGCCTTGGAAATGAATAGAGATCGTTCTGTTGTTTTTGAGATTGTATCCAAGTACTGCATTTCGGACTCTTTTGTTGATCATGATGGCCACTCCATTTCTTCTGAGGGATTCCTGCTTGCAGTAGTAGATATAATGGTCATCTGAATTAAATTCACCCATTCCAGTCCGTTTCAGTTCGCTGATTCCTAGAATGTTGACATTCACTCTTGCCATCTCTTGTTTGACCACTTCCAATTTGCCTTGATTCATGGACCTGACATTTCAGGTTCCTATGCAATATTGCTCTTTACAGCATCGACTTCTATCACCAGTCACATCTGCAGCTGGGTATTCTTTTTGCTTTGGCTCCATCCCTTCATTCTTTCTGGAGTTATTTCTCCACTGATCTCCAGTAGCATATTGGGCACCTACTGACCTGGGGAGTTTCTCTTTCAGTATCCTATCATTTTGCCTTTTCATACTGTTCATGGGCTTCTCAAGGCAAGAATACTGAAGTGGTTTGCCATTCCCTTCTCCAGTGGACCACATTCTGTCAGATCTCTTCACCATGACCCGCCCATCTTGGGTTGCCCTACGTGCATGGCTTAGTTTCATTGAGTTAGACAAGGCTGTGGTCCTAGTGTGATTAGCTTGACTAGTTTTCTGTGAGTATTGTTTCAGTGTGTTTGCCCTTTGATGCCCTCTTGCAACACCTACCGTCTTATTTGGGTTTCTCTTACCTTGGGCGTGGGATATGTCTTCACGGCTGCTCCAGCAAAGCGCAGCCAATGCTCCTTACCTTGGATGAGGGGTATCTCCTCACCTCCGCCTTTCTTGACCTTCAACGTGGGATAGCTCCACTAGGCCCTCCTGCACCGGTTCAGCCACGGCTCCTTGGACGTGGGGTTGGTCCTCCCGGCTGCTGCCCTTGGCCTCAGGCGTGGGGGTGTGGGGTAGCTCCTCCTGCCCGCCTCGGATGGGGGGGTACCTCCTCTCATCGCTGCCCCTGACCTCGTACGCTGGGTATCTCCTCTCGGCCGCCCCCCCTGACCTCGGACGCGGGGTAGCTCCTCTCGGCCGTTCCTGCGCCGTCGCAGTCGTATTCTCGGCCGCTGCCCCTGACCTCGGACGTGGGGTAACTCCTCTTGGCCACTGCCCTTCGGGCATGGGGTCCTCCCTGCTTCTGGCTCTGACCTCGGACTTGGGGTGGCACCTTCGGCCGTGCTTAGCGAGTCTGTCGCAGCCACCTGTGCTTTAGCGCACCCGGAAACAGCTTACATGTCCCTCGATAATAAAATGGTTAATAAATCGTGGCATACTCTGTATAGTGAAATAATCCATTAAAATGATTAGTTATTATACATCTCAATATAGATAAATGGTCAAAAAAAAGTTGAGCATAGAAATTAATTACAGCATAGAATATGATGACTTTGTATATAGATTGAAAGTATGTAGAACCATGTATACTTTTTGTTTATAAATACATAGATATTTAGTAAAAATACCCATGGGACTAATAAACGCTAAATTCAGGTTAGTAGTTACTTCTGGAGAGGGAAGGAAGATGATCAGGTCAGAGAAAGGTATACAAAGAACTTCAACCAAATCAGTAGTATTCTATATTCTTTAAGAAACTTCTGGAACAAATCTGATAAAGTTAATATTTGATAAAGCTTGGTGGAGTGTACATCATTGCTTGTTATAAGCACTTACATTACTCCCTCTTACATCTGTATGAAATATTTTGAATAAACACTCTTTAGATAAGTGGTTTTAAATACATTTTCCTGTTTTGTCAGAGATAGTGTCCTTTTAATGCCTTTCTGAAATTAGATTATCTTATATTGCTGTAAATACTTTGTTTGCTTAAGTTATTTGACAGCTTATTTAAAGTTTTATCTTTATTGTATTTTTACTATCTTTCTTCTAAGTCTTGAAAGTAACTTGAATTTGTGTATAAATTTATGATATAAAAGGATATTAATAATCCAAAATAACATCTACCCTGGTATATGTTCAAAAATTAAAGCCATAACTGCTTGGCACCAAATTGTCTTAAGTTGTTTCAGTATGTCCTTTGAGTTATCAGTTGTATTGCCGTATATTTAATTCATTTTGAGAGCACAATTATAATGACCAGACGATAAACCATTATTTTGGTTGTCTTAATGATCAAAGTGGATCAACAATTATGGGTTGGATCAGCTGTTTTTCAGTTATCTATTATAGTATCCAAAGAAAGCAAAGCCACCTGAGATTTGTGGATTTGGTTAAAACATACAGACACAAAGCTACATTCTGGAAAAATCTTTGCAGGTATAGAAGACAACCCCCTATCTCTGAAGACTAAAGCTATTATTTAAGACAGGACTCTTTGTCTGTCTTTGACCAGTGGTCAGTGAACTCTGACCGCACATTTCATTTCACCATCTTGACCATGGTGTGGGTTGCCAGTGATTGATTCATTAACCCTCTAGTGTTCACATTCTTATGTCAAAGACATCAATATAGGGGGAAAGGTTCCATGTGAGGTTATTCATTTGATTTAAAAGGCTACGATGAGCTGTATGATCGAGGAGGTTACTCCAAGGCCTGAGAATGCCTTCATTGCTCCATTTTAATTTGACCCAATTCAAGTCTAACACCCAGAATCATTTACTGTTTTCTTAAACATTTCATCAGTTATCTATCTCTTCTGTGAACTTCCCTCTGTGTAACATTCATCTGACAGCTGTCATCTGTTTTTTACTTACAACTTATATCTGCATTGATTAGTAAATGTTTTTGTGTATAGATACATAGACATACACATACATATATACACATATACATAATACACAGGACATAGATACACATATATACACAGGACTTCCCTGGTGGCTCAGACAGTAAAGTGTCTGCCTATTAATATGGGAGACCCAGGTTCAATCCCTGGGTTGGGAAGATCTCCTGGAGAAGCAAATGGCAACCCACTCCAGTACTCTGGCATGTAAAATCCCATGGACAGAGAAGCCTGGTAGGCTGTAGTCCATGGGGTTGCAAAGAGTTGGACACGACTGAGTGACTTCACTCACTTTATAGGTATACACACAAATACTAAAATTATTTTTATAATATATATACACACACCTGTGCTGAGTCACTTTAGTCGTGTCTGACTCTGTGCTACCCCATAAGACGGCAGCCTATCAGGCTCCCCCGTCCCTGGGATTCTCCAGGCAAGAACACTGGAGTGGGTTGCCATTTCCTTCTCAAATGCATGAAAGTGAAAAGTGAAAGTGAAGTCGCTCAGTCATGTCCGACCCTCAGCGACCCCATCGACTGCAGCTTTCCAGGCTTCTCCGTCCATGGGATTTTCCAGGCAAGAGTACTGGAGTGGGGTGCCATTGCCTTCTCCAACGCACACCTGTAAATATACATAAATGATTACAGGGTAAGAGACAAAGCAAGGAAACCGATTATGGCACATTTCCAATAGCCAACTCAGAGATGGTTGCATACATAACCATGAGAACAAAAAAGACAGTTTATCAGTTAGCTATCACACATACCAAACTACTCCTAAACATGGTGGCTTAAAACTGTAAATATTATCGCTCACAAGTCTATGGATCAGGTGGGTGGCTCTGCTGACGTGAGCCATATTTGGGTGATCTTATCTGGGCTCACACATGTGTTTACAGTGAGCAGGCAGGTCTGCTGGGAGGAGGGGTGCTGGTTGGTCTAGGATTATGTCAGCCGATGTGGCTGCCTGTTGGTTGGAATGATGGAAGAGATTGGACCACATGGTTTTCATCACCCACCAGATTGTCCTGAATTTATTCACGTTATCGTGGCAAGTTCCAAGAGAGTGGGGGGAATCACACAAACCTTCTCAAGGTGCTCTCGTGGAATTAGCAGGCTGTTATTTCCATTTCATTCTGCTGGCCAAAAGCAATTCTCAGGGGCAGCCCGGATTCTAGAGGTGGGAATGGAGCTCTTTCTTTACAATGGAAAGAACATGGATTTGGAAGAGTGAAGCATCAGTATACTACAGATGGAAAAGATATAAGAGAAAGTGTGGAAAGGAAGATTTGTTGATCTCTACCCTTGAAGATAACTTGAAGATTTATGGCTTTGTTTTTAGATGGTGACATCATTAAGTCACATTGGAAAAAAAGAAGGGATTGGTAGGTGGAAAGAAAGAAGGGATTGGTAGGCAGAAAGAAAGAGTTAAGAGGTGGTAGAGATAGAAAGGGGAAAGTAGAGGAAAGAACATGAATGAATGAGAGAGAGAGTGAATTTAGTCTTATCGTACCAAGCTTTAGGTGTCTTTGGGACTTCTTGTTTAGACATTTAGCTGTATTGTTGGTAGAACTGAAGATTTTCTAAGAGCAAAGTTGAAGTCTAGAAATGTATAGATTTGGCCGTCATTAACACATTAGGTGCTGAAAGTTGATGGGGTTGCTAAGGAAAGAGTGGGGTATACAAAAATAACAGTAAGAGGGCTGCAGACACAGTCAGCCTTAATGTTTAAGGAGTGAGTAAAAGAAGAGTCATCAAAGTAGGTTAGGAAGCAGGAAAGAAAATAGTGATGCGGGAGTCAAAAGGAGAAAGTCTGAAACTGAGTGTATTCCACTTTTGTGGATACTACAGAGTTTGAATAAGCTGAGCATTGAGGAGAAACCATTTGGTTCATCACTGATGGTCATGGTGGGGTTGAGAAGTAGGAGATGTAGTGGTAGAGGGATGAAGTGAGAAAAAGGCAAAGGGCTTTAGACAGAAGCCCAAGAGACCATCCCTATAGAATAGGAAAGATAAGAATATATTTGTAAGCTAGTGGTCCTGAGGGATGAGGAAGAGCTGGAAGACAGAAGTTGTAACAAATCAGTATTATGGAGCAGTGGGAGGGAAAGGACAGAATTAAAATCCTTTATTAGAATATTTCATTTAATTCTCTCTATGACCCTATGAAATAAATTTCTTACCCTTTTATAGATTAAGAAACTAAGACATGGGGACTTCCAGGTGGTTCAGTGGTTAAGACTTCACTCTCCAGTGCAGGGGTTGTGGGTTCGATCCCTGGTTGGGGAGCTGAGATCCCACATGCCTCTCGGCCAAAAACCCCACAACGTGAAACAGAAGCAGTATTGTAACAAGTTCAATAAAGACTTTAAAAATGATCCACATTAAAAAAAAAATCTTAAAAAAGTAAACTAAGACATAGAAACATTAAATTACAAAGTCACACAGCTATTCAATTAGTGGCTCTAAAATTACTGTTTTTTCCCTTAACTTCACTCTTTTTGTATTGTTTTTTATTTGTGCATATTTAATAAAAGTATATCTATTTTTGGAGGGGAAGAGGCAAGTCTACTGAGGGCAGGTATAAGTTTCACTTTTTCTTCTCCCACTGTGTCATAGATAAAATTTGAGGGTTTACTATATTTTTGATTGACAAGTTTTATTAGCTTAGATTATCTGTGTTTAAATTGATCAGGAATTTAATGAATGCATTTGAAGAGGTGTAACATTTTAGCTTATAGATAGAGAAGATCTTTGCATCTGTTAAAAATAGAAGAATGTTTTAAGGACAAACTTAAAGTATTTAAACATACCTGTGGTGGATATCCTTGTACATTCATATACAAGTCTTTTTGTGGATAAGTTCATTTCTCCTGGTTAGATACTTGCAGGTGAAATGGCTGGGTTGTATTTTACGTATTTGTTCATTTTTTTTTAAGAAACTGCCAATGGTTGTAATCCCATAGTATGAGCACTAATTATTCTTCAGCTTTTTTTCTCACTTAACAAACATTTTATTTTTGTTACTGGCCTCCTTAACACTGTTGAATCATTATTGTGTCCTTACATCCATAACTACAGCCATAAAGAAATTTAATTAAACCATCTTTGAGGTCTCTTAGAGCATATAAAAAGTTCTACAGTTTTGTTAACTACTCTTTTTCCAAGATAACTAGAAATTAAAAAAAAAAAATCGATTTCATAGCCCCAGCAGTGATCACTTTGAAAATAATCCTGGCTAAATGTATTTACTAGTGTAGTCAACTCCAGTATTCTATCACCAAATTAAAATGTTCTAGAAGCTATTGTCATAATTGCTTAGCAGGGATTGGTAGAGCCATCATTATCCCTTACAAATTTTTTTTTGTTTCCCTTTATTTACACCATTCATTCTTGATCTGTTCCTTCTTGTTGTCTTTTTACTTGTCATGGAATATTTTCTCCTGTATTTTTTCCATTTTCCTCTTTCTCTTTACTCTCTTTCTCACTAATTCTTTTGCCTCAGTTTTCTTTGCCATCTTACTCCACCTTTCCATAGATATACACACAGACTCCTATCAACAAATTTGTGTTTGTGGGAAAGGAAACTTCTAAAGGGCTGCCTGTCATGGAATAGGAGTTGAAAACTGCTGCTTTAGTGACTTCTGAGCACTGGTACATGCCCTCAAATCATTCAAATTACCTGATGCCACTGATGGTCATTTTTTTGAAAGAAACCCAGAGTTTCTATTAAGCCATGTGGAAATTTTGCATTAGGCTATGAATAGCACTCCACACCAAGTTGGGGAATCCAGCTTTATGACTGGCTCTGAATGTAGTTTTTCCAGTAGTCATGTATGGATGTGAGAATTGGACCATAAAGAAGGTACTGAAGAATTGATGCTTTTGAATTGTGGTGCTTGAGAAGACCCTTGAGAGTCCCTTGCACCGTAAGGAGATCAAATCAGTCAATCCTAAAGGAAATCAACCCTGATCAGTATTTCATTGGTATACCGATGCTGAAGCTCCAGTACTTTGGCCATCTGATGCGAAGAGCTGACTCACTGAAAAAGACCCTGATGCTGGGAAAGATTGAAGGCAAAAGGAGAAGGGAGCAGCAGAGGATGGTTAGATAGCATCACTGACTTAATGGACATGAGTTTGAACAAACTCCAGGAAATAGTGAAGGAGAGAGGAGCCTGGCATGCTGCAGTCTCTGGGGGCTCAAAGAGTCGGACACAACTTAGCAACTGAATGACAACATCTGAATGTAGTTACGTTTATATCAGTCACGATTCTATTGGGGTATCTGTCCAGACCAGAGGACTGTGAGGACTGAACGTGGGTAGCATCGTAATTTTTGTGTCACTATGAAAGATGCATTATGTAGTCAAATGTAACTTTTAGTACATTTTTGCTACTGTTATTAAGAAAATCCATTTTATTTTCTTCAGCAGGATCATGTTTATTTAAGTACAAAATCTTTTCTATGACATTCACTGTAAGCCATGGGAAAAAAAAACACACACACACACACACAAAAATCGGGTTTCTAGCTCTCTCCACTGCCAATAACAGGCATTTAAAAGCAGATTTTTTTATCAGTTAACTTTCCTTTGCTTGAATGAATGTGACACTTGACAACAGATGAGATATGAGCTGTAAGTTTCTTTGACCCCATTTCTGTAAACTATGGATTCTTTTGATATGGCTCTTTGAACACATTATAGGAGATTTCTTTATGACTATTGTTCAGAATTCTGTGCTCTTACCCTTCTTAGCTTAAGATTGCATATAATTTAGAAAAAAAAATTCTATAAGAGTGTATGCTTTCTTCATTTAAAAACTGGTTTCTGAAGAGCAGATCCAGCCTTAAGCTGCCCTACCCAGGTAATTCAAAAGCTGTTAACAGGCCAGATAAGATTTTGAGTTAAAGAAATTGTTTAGGAAGCATGGTTTCATAAATTTGATTTAAATCATTAGTTGTATATAGTTAATATATGGATATGGTGCTTTTATCCTACAAAAAGTGCATTCTTGGTGTTTGAGATAATATTAAATGTCTTATCACTGGGAGCCTTTGTATAGGTAAGGAAGTACTTCATAAAAAATGTCAGCTCTACTGGGGTATAATTGGCATAAATTGTAAGATATCTAGATATCTAAAGTGTATGTCACAGTGACTTGATATACATTGTGAAAGAATTCCCTTCATCTAGCTACTTAGCAAATCCATCACCTCACATGTTTGTGCATGTGTGAAAACATTAAGTTCTGCCCCCTTAGCAAATTTCAGTTATACAATTTATTGTTATTAACTGTAGCTTCCACGTTCTCAATTAGACCTTCAGACCTTATTGTATAGCTGAGAGTTGGTATTCTTTTGCCATCCTCTCACATATCTCCCTTACTCCCCAGGTCCTGACAAACATAGAAAAAGAGAGTAGAAACGTGGAAAGCGTTTTTACGAAACAATCATTCTCAAACATCAGAATCCAAAGCAGTTACACCATAACAAAAAACACATTTGCATTTTTGGTTACTCATAGTAAATTTCCCATATTGCTTTCAAATATGATCATATATATCTTTTACTTAAAATGTTTCAGTGGTGGGCTTCTGTGATGGCTCAGTGATAAAGAATCTGTCTGCCAATACAGGAGACTCAGGAGACACAGGTTTGATACCTGGGTTGGGAAGATCCCCTGAAGAAGGAAATGGCAACTCACTGTAGTATTCTTGTGTGGAAAATTCTGTGGACAGAGGAGCCTGGCAGGCTACAGTCCGTGGGGTCTCAAAAGAGTTGGACACGACTTAGCGACTAAAAAAACAGACCAATGTATGAAGAAAGTGGTTGACAACGTTAAAAAAAAAAAAAAGACGTTTCAGTAGCTTCTCATTGCCTTCAAGATGCAACCCAAATGCTTAGAGCCTTGCTTCTCAAATTGTTAAAGCACATATAAGTTACCTGAGTATCTTTAAAAAATGCTGATTGGCATTTGATAAGTCTGAGGTTCAGCTTGATATTGTGTATTTCAAATAAATTCTAAGGCTTTTCCAGGGACCACACTTAGAGTGTGAGCATTAGAGCACTAATAGGCAAGGCTCTTCGTTATCCCAACCCTGCCCACTTGGCAGCTGTACCCTTTACTATTCTGTCTCCACCCTACCTCGCCCTCTGACTCTCCTACATGCCTTAAATTCCTATTGCGTGGAATTTCAATTCTGTGAATGCATTATACTCTCTTGCTGCTCTGTGCCTTTGCCCACTCTCTACCCTTTGCCAGGACTACTCTTGATAATCTCTGGCTGCTTCAGTTCATTTCAGTTCAGTCGCTCAGTCGTGTCTGACTCTTTGTGATCCCATGAATTGCGGCACACCAGGCTTCCCTGTCATCACCAACTCTGGCTGCTTAGTAGTTCTTAAATCCTCAACTACACATACCAGCTCTTCTGAGAAGCCTTCCCTGATTCTCAAGCTTGATTTGATGGCTGGGGGATGTGAAAGCATCCTGTGGGTTGTCCTTTTATGGAGGACTTTATCAGTTTAATGTTCTTAGGTTCTGAGTGTTCTTTTTTTTTTTTTTCTCCCTCTTTCATTTTTTAAAAAATTATTTATTTTTAAATGAAGGATAATAGCTTTACAATATTGTGTTGGTTTCTGCCATACATCAAAATGAATCAACCATAGGTATACATATGTCTGCTCCCTGAGTCTTCCTCCCACTTCCCACCCTTCCCAGCCATACTACAGAGCCTGATTCTGAGTGTTCTTTAAAGAATGGCAAGTGATTCACTTGTAATAGACAAATCTGTATTGGAGAATAATATGGAATTAAGATAATGAATTGCACAATTAAATTGATGTTGCTAAAAAATAAGAAGAGGGAGAAAGAATTGCTGACAGAAGATCCTAAAAGTTCTCACTGATGATTTTGAGAGTGATTTAATCAACTGAAGGGTTGGGGAAGTATGTTTTTGCTGTTACTTCTAGGAAGCTTTAAAGGAGAGAAAATTGGGGGAAGGGAAACTGCTTGTCTTCTGGGCATGCATGTCTGTTTCCTGTCAGGAGAAAAGATTCACAAGTCCAGATTTGTGAATCCGTCTCTGAAGTGCCATGATGAACTTCTTGGGTGGACTCCTTATGTCTCTAGGGCTGCAGGTTGGTGTAATTAAAAAAATAAAAAGCACCATTTTGACTCATGTCTCTGCTATTTACTAATTCTATGACCCTGAGCAAGTGCTGGGAGAAATATCAATAACCTCAGATATGTACATGACACCACCCTTATGGCAGAAAGTGAAGAACTAAAGAATCTCTTGATGAAAGTGAAAAAGGAGAGTGAAAAAGTTGGTTTAAAGCTCAACATTCTGAAAACTAAGACCATGGCATCTGGTCCCATCACTTCATGGCAAATAGATGGGGAAACAGTGGAAACAGTGGCTGAGTTTATTTTTGGGGGCTCCAAAATCACTGCAGATGGTGACTGCAGCCATGAAATTAAAAGACGCTTACTCCTTGGAAGGAAAGTTATGACCAACCTAGACGCATATTAAAAAGCAGAGACGTTACTTTGTCAACAAAGGTCTGTCTAGTCAAGGCTATGGTTTTTCCAGTAGTCATGTATGGATGTGAGAGTTGGACTATAAAGAAAGCTGAGCACAGAAGAATTGATGCTTTTTAAGTGTGGTGTT
>NW_011494638.1:3728216-3732760 GCF_000754665.1 Bison bison bison | reverse complement strand
TGAGAGTGCCTTGGACTGCAAGGAGATCCAGCCAGTCCATCCTAAAGGAGATCAGTCCTGGGTGTTCATTGGAAGGACTGATGTTGAAGCTGAAACTCCAATGCTTTGGCCACCTGATGCGAAGAGCTGACTCATTTGAAAAGACCCTGATGCTGGGAAAGAGTGAGAGCAGGAGGAGAAGGGGACGACAGAGGATGAGATGGTTGGATGGTATCACCGACTCAATGGACATGAGTTTGGATGGATTCCAGGAGTTGGTGATGGACAGGGAGTCCTGGTGTGCTGCGGTTCATGAGGTCACAAAGAGTCCGACATGACTGAGTGACTGAACTGAACTGAGCAAATGGCTTAACTTCTTAGAATTTTGGCCTATAAGTAGAAGTAGTAGTATTTATCTGTTAAGGTTTCATGAATATTAAATGAATTGATACATATAAAATGTGTGGTAGATTAATCTTGTCCTTTTTAGTACTGGGTGGTCAAGCCAAAAGAAAAGAAGGGAGCTCTAGTATCGTTAAAAAACTCCATTGTATTATAGACGGGTAGCTTAGAACTCAGAGTCTACTATATGAATTCACTTTAACAAGGTCACCTGATGTGTGTGTATATCCATATTTTTCCTGTTATCAGCTATATAGGCTTGTCTTTAACAGTTATTAGAAGATGAAAAAAATACCCAGACATTTCATAGTGATTGATGTCCAGTTTATGAATTGTTTCATACATAGACCATTTAATTAATAAATTATGATTATGCAAACTTTAATGAGTTGTATTAACAGATATTTATTAAATATCCACTGAGTGTCAGGTTATTATGTGAAAAAGAAAGGAAAACCAGGTTTTTTATAATCTGATAAAGCAACATGTAAAACAATAGTGGAAAAGAATATAGTAAAGTTTATCAACAAATAATATACTGCAATTCTTGAATTGTTTTGAATGTCCTTTAAATAGTTATTTGGAAAAGCAAAAGTAATCCTAGTAGAAATATTTCTGCTTTTATTTTGGTGGATTTCGTGATTTTTCTCATTCTAAATTTGTACATGGATGAAGTTGCTAAATAACATGAATTTTGTTACAAAACCTCACTCCCTTAATGCTTTTTGATCCTTCTGTTTCTCTGACTGCTGCAAAGTGTAAAATTGCATGGAATGTTCTTCCTGCACAGTTGAGCTATTAAGCAGAACTAATTCTTTATGGAATGACAACAAGGCGTAAGAAAGGCATCTCTTGGATTAGGCAATATAAGGCAATCACTTGGCAAACGCTGAAGGGGAAGTGGTCTTGGAGAAGACAAAGCAACAGCGCTTTTTCTCTTCCCTCTGAATTCATAGGAACCACACAAGTTGAACAGCTTTGAAGCTGGTTAATGTGGCTTACTATGCATGTTTTTTCTGTGCCATTTCCTGCTTGTTTTTGCCAGCAGAGGGGCCAAGAATAATCACTTGATAAATGCATTAGCATGTCTCATACCCTTCTGTGACCACACACTGTTGCTGGGAAGACAGATAATTTGAGAAGAGGAAAATCCCAGTTGGGGATGTCTTTCAAAGTGAGATCAGATTTTACTCCCAAACTAACAGGATCCTGTCTAGATTATGAGAGTACCATATGGAGACTGATTATTTAAAACAAAATTTTTAACTCAAGATTAAGTAACAGTTGGGAAAGATGAAAGGCAAAGTGAACAGTGGTTTATTTTCATTTTATCAGCTTTAGAATGGAAGACAGGAATGTTGGTATTAATTTTATGATGTTTTAACAATTATAGAAAGCTGTTTTTATTTCCTTGGATTTTTCCTGTTGGCAGTGAAGGTCTTCCCAGGTGGCCCAGTGGTAAAGAAGCCGCCTGCCAGTGCAGGTGACACAGGAGACGTGAGTTCGATCCCTGGGTTGGGTAGATCCCCTGGAGAAGGAAATGGCAACCCACTCCAGTATTCTTGCCTGGGAAATCCCATGGACAGAGGAGCCTGGTGGGCTACATTCCATGGGGTCGCAAAGAGTCAGACATGACTGAACAGCTGAGCATGTGTTTGCTCCTGTTTGTTTATTTGCTGAGGTGTGTGGTTTTTCCTTCTTCCTAACCTCTTCCTTAAATTCCTGCCAAGACAGACCGTTTCTCTTATAGCATCACATTTCCATATCTGCTTCTGGTGCTCTTTATGATTTGGCCCTCAGAAGCCACTCTAATTGCCTGCTATTCTCTACTTACTGCTGATCTCTGCAGGAGGGAACAGCATCAATGCAGCAGAACGTAAGTCAAGGTGCAGCTGAGGAGATCTAACTGTATGATAGCTGTAGGTGAGGATGTTGGAAGCATAAGTAACTTCGGCATTGAAAGTCTCCCTTCAGATCACTCTCTTCACCTCTACGTTAGGAGAGTGTAAGTGCAAATGTGGTACAGATGCATGTGTAAAACTGCACCTTTATTTTAGCATGCAGTGGGGCAGTTTAATCCTGAATGTGATGTGCAGGTCTCAGATACATAGCAGTCTTTTTAAAATTATTTTTTATTAGAGTATAGTTGTTTTGCAGTGTTGTGTTTCCACTGTGCAGCAAAATGAATCAGCCGTCCCCTCCCTTTTGGACTTCTTTCCCATTCAGGTCACCACAGTGAATTAAGTAGAATTCCCTATGCTATAATGTATGTTCTTATTAGTTATCTATTTTATACAAGAATTCCAAAAACCCAGTAGCCAATCTAGAAAATCTGTTTCTCACATGAGATACCTTGGATCAAACCGTTTGGTTCTAGGACCAAATTCTAACTAATTTCAAGCCTGGCCTGATGGAACCTGAAACAGGTGAATATTATGAAACTCCTTAAGTTGGGTTCAGAATGCCAGGGGTCCTAGAGCTGACCAGTGTCTGCAGGATACGCTGGGTCAGCAGCCTGTGTAAAAGGTTTGTGCAGAAGTTGGAGCCCTGCAGTGTGCTTCTGGCATCAAGAGGCGGGGAACTGAGCTGGGCTACTCAGGAAAGACTGGTTGTTCAGATGTTTGCCTCTGTGTGTGTTGCCTCAGTGACTCCCCACTCTTCCAGCCTCTCTGCAGAGGTGTTACTGATTTTGCACCGCTTCACTATGTGAAAGGATAGGAGGACTGTAGGTTCCTTACTTCTTCTGTTCCTCAGGCACATATATTCATTTATAGTTATATCTATATGTCTCATGTGTAGTATTCTAAAGAAAATGTAAACTTAGATTCATCGCGTTATACTCCTGCAGATTATTATTGTGTGCATACTATACTGTGTGTACTTAAGATGCAGTGACTGAACTGAATGTATATGCACCCTAGGATGTATTTTATTCATGTGTTTATTAGATATCTATCGAGGGCTTTTTATATTTATGGTATTAATGCCAGGAACATAAAGCTGAAAAGACAGGTTTTGTCCTGTGGGTAGAAGCAGAAAGTAGAGCTTAGAGAACAGTGGGATGGGGTGGAAGGTAGGTTCAGGAGGGAGGGGACATATATATACCTGTGGCTGATTCATGTTGCTACATGGCAGAAACGAATACAATATTGTAAAGCAACTATCGTCTAATTAAAGATATTAAAAAAAAAAAACCAAACAGACAAACAATGTACTCCAAACTCCTGGGAGCATGTAAGAGTTGTGTAGTTTTATTTGGGAAGATCAGGTGTATCCTCACAGAAGAAATGAAATGGTTTGCAGGAGTCAGCAGACCACACATAAATTAAAATTTATCCATGCTGTCAATTTGATTTATAGTTCTTTGTTAAGAATGATTTGAAAATTAACAAGTCTTTCTGCTTTGTAAGGAATACAGTCTTATTGAAACTTAGTGATTTGGGTCCACAGTTCTATGAGTTTTAACATATGCAGAGTTATGTAACCTTCACTATGATCAGGATACAGAATAATCACCCAAACCTTCTCTCATGTGCCTTCCCTCCTCCTGACTCCTAGTACCTACTATATTTTGCATTCTCCAATACATCATATAAATGAGATTATACATTATATAGCCTTCTGGGTCTTGCTTCTTCCACTTAGCATGATATGCTGAAATTTGTCTATATTGAGTGTTTCACTAGTTCTCTTTTTTATTGCTGAGTACTGTTCCATAGTATAAATTTACTATTGTTTATCCATTCACCTGTTAAAGTTGAAGGACATTTTAGTTGTTTACATTTTGGGCAGTTATAAATACAGCTTTGATAAATTTTCTTGTACAGGTTTTTGCCTAAACAGAAGTTTTAATTTCCATTGAGACCGAGCATGTATACTTTGTTTATTTGCTGAGGTGTGTGATTTTTCCTTCTTCCTAATTTCTTCCTTAAATTCCTACGGAGCCAGACCATTTCTCTTATAGCCTCCAATTTCCGCATCTACTTCTGGTGTTCCTTTAAGGTGACAGTGCAATCAATATGTATTTAACTTTATAAGAAATTGCTAAGTTATTTTCCAAAGTGACTGTACCAGTTTGCATTCCCACCAGCAAGTTATGAAGTTCCAGGTACCCCACACCCTCCCCAGCACTTGGTATTGTCAGTTTTTTTATTTGAGCTACA
>NW_011494638.1:3720675-3728116 GCF_000754665.1 Bison bison bison | reverse complement strand
AGGTGGTTCCAAATAGGAAAAGGAGTGCGTCAAGGCTGTATATTGTCACCTTGCTTATTTAACTTATACATCATGAGAACGCTGGGCTGGAAGAAGCACAAGCTGGAATCAAGATTGCAGGGAGAAATATCAGTAACCTCAGATATGCAGATGATACCACCCTTATGGCAGAAAGTGAAGAAGAACTAAAAAGCCTCTTGATGAAAGTGAAAGAGGAGAGTAAAAAAGTTGGCTTAAAGCTCAACATTCAGAAAACTAAGATCATGTCATCTGGTCCCATCACTTCATGGGAAATAGATGAGGAAACAGTGGAAACAGTGTCAGACTTTATTTTTCTGGGCTTCAGAATCACTGCAGATGGTGATTGCAGCCATGAAATTAAAAGACGCTTGCTCCTTGGAAGGAAAGTTATGACCAACCTAGATAGCATATTCAAAAGCAGAGACATTACTTTGCCAACAAAGGTTCGTCTAGTCAAGGCTATGGTTTTTCCAGTGGTCATGTATGGATGTAAGAGCTGGACTGTGAAGAAAGCTGAGCACCGAAGAATTGATGCTTTTGAAGTGTGGTGTTGGAGAAGACTCTTGAGAGTCCCTTGGACTGCAAGGAGATCCAACCAGTCCATTCTGAAGGAGATCAGCCCTGGGATTTCTTTGGAAGGAATGATGCGAAAGCTGAAACTCTAGTATTTTGGCCACCTCATGCAAAGAGTTGACTCATTGGAAAAGACTCTGATGCTGGGAGGGATTGGGGGCAGGAGGAGAAGCGGATAACAGAGGATGAGATGGTTGGACGGCATCACCAACTCGATGGACGTGAGTTTGAATGAACTTCAGGAGTTGGTGATGGACAGGGAGGCCTGGCGTGCTGCAATTCATAGGGTCGCAAAGAGTTGGACACGACTGAGCGACTGAACTGAACTGATTACTGTAACTAATGAAGTTAATCATCTTTATATGTTTTTAGTTTCCATCCTTAATCTTGTTTCGTAAAGTATCTGTTCAAATCTTTTGCCAAATCTTTTGTTGGTTTTCTAACTATTAAATTCTGAGATTTTTTTAATGTATTATTGATACAAATCCTCCCTCAGATATGTGATTTGCAAGTTTTCTTCCAGTTGATGGCTTGCCTTTTCCTTCTCTTAGGTTTATTTTTTCAAGAGTAGAATCTTTTTTGTTTTGATGAAAGTGTTTTTATCAATGTTTTTCCTTTATGGATTGTGTTTTTATGTCATATCTAAACAGATCATAAAGATTTGTCTGTGTTTTCTTCCAAAAGTTTTACTGTTTTGTGTTTCACATTTAGTTCTATGACCCATTTTTATATAAGGTGTAGATCAAGGTGCTTTTTTATGTTACAGGCACTGTGCTAAGCACTTTACACTCATTATCTTATGAATTCATAAAAACTTTAAAAAATCCTATTTTATATAACAAAATATGCTTATGAAGAATAAGTAGGGAATTTCTTGGTGGTCCAGTGGTTAGGACTCAGGTGCTTTCACTGTTGTGGGGCCAGGCTCAATCCCTGCCCAGGGTTATGCAATAGGGAGTGATGTAGCCAAAATTATGGTAATCTTCTCAAGGACATAAGAGGCAGAGGTTTTGTTGTAAATACGGAGTGAATGGTGATGTGGTTCACTGAGTTTACTTAATGGTTTCTTTAAGTAACCATTACTGAGTGCCTGTTGTACACAGGCCACCATTCTAGCAATCTGCAGACAAGTAAGACATATCTCTAAACTTCAAGTCATTTAAACTTTTGGTTAAAAGTGGCTGGGAATTTGAATAAATAGGAAAGGTAGAGAATTTCTGAAACCAGTTATTAGTATGAGTTAAGAAGAGAATTGTTGAGTACCATTGAGTGGCAACATGAAAAGCTTTGTGTCACTCTTTCCAGCCAAAGAAATTGAGTTTGGGGACTGCCAAGTCTGGCATTTGGCAGGATACGGTTGATAAAATATCAAAGAAGCAAATTCTCAGATGTTATTAAAGATGTCTTTCAATATGGATACAGTAAGAATAGACTGAAAAATAATGTCGTCTGTGGGAAATTTGCATATAGGATCTATTTCTGAAAGGTCCTGGTTCCTAACTTCATTATAAAGTTTCTAGCCTTCATTTTGTTTATATGTCTGTGGACACATTTTGATCCAGATATTTCCTTTGAAAAGCAAACGTATACAGCTTAGCAACTGGATTTTAGAGTTGCCACATATTCAAGCAGGATACTAAATTCACTAGAAGTTGGGTAATAAGCCACTTATAAAATAGCTGTTGCATACTCAATATAGATTTTCAAAAAGAAGTCAATGCCCAAGATGTCGTGATTGTGTTACATTGTTTTTATTAAACAGATGAATATTTTTCTGTAAAATAACTTTTAAAAAAGTTTAAATAGCTACTTGTCTAGTCTTAAGGCTATAATAAATTTTCAGCTTTTGTTTGAAACTTGTACCTTGGTTGATTTTTTTACCTAAGTAGCTAAAGCTTGAGTTACCCTGGTTTGATGAAATGCTGGATCAGGGTCTCTTGCTTACTTCCTATTCAGTTGCAGGTCAGTCTTCAAGGTTTGAAGACTTGAAATGAATTGAACCTGTTGAGGTAAGAAGTTACAACTGTGTTTTGATTAGTAAATCCTGGAGTAGGCAAATGCATGATTTGAATGACCAGCATCATAGAAATAAACTTTAAGCTAAACTTTATATGCATAAAATTCTGTAACTGACTCTGGAATTGTGGATATTTGAGAGTCTGAGATAGGAATCTTCCTGTTTCCTTGATGAGCTAGTTATAGAATTCTCCAGAGTTGGGCCGACCCGTGCAGGTACAAAGAGGGTGCTACTGAGAGCCGGGGTTCCTTGAGGTCTCGGGAACTGTCTGGGGTTTGGCAGGCAAGAGCTGTCCCTCCATCCCACTCTGGATACAGCCGCAGCCATTTTCTGCCCAGAGTCAGAGGCTTGTGGGTCTCCCCCCAACTTCCTTGCCCTTGCGGTAGCAGTGGGGCCCTGGTTGATCTGAATGATTGTCACTGTATTGGATGGACTGCTAAACTATTGAATTGCTTCCATCTTTTGACGACACTAGGAAATTGTCCATGGAGTTGAGATATTTATTGTAGTAATTTCTTGTCTTACATACTTAAGAGATCAAGCCCTGAGCCTTTGGAGTGGGAGCATTGACTCCAAGACTCTAGACTACCAGAGAACTAACCCTCGGGGGTATCAAATAGTGAGAACTCATACAAAGGAAACCACTGGAATACAAGACCCAGCAACACCCAAACACCAGTAGCACCCTGTGCAGGACACCTCATCTAAACAACAAACAAAACAAAAATACAAACCCAATCATCAGCAGACAGGATTACCACCTCACTCAGACCTGTCCATCAGAGGAAAAACAAACAAAAACTCAGCACAAATCTCACCCTATAAGAAGCTTACATAAACCACTGAACCAACCTTGCTGCTGCTGCTGCTGCTAAGTCACTTCAGTCATGTCCGACTCTGTGTGACCCCACAGACAGAAGCCCACCAGGCTCCCCCGTCCCTGGGATTCTCCAGGCAAGAACACTGGAGTGGGTTGCCATTTCCTTCTTCCAATGCATGAAAGTGAAAAGTGAAAGTGAAGTCACTCAGTCGTGTCTGACCCTCAGCGACTCCAGGGACTGCAGCCTTCCAAGCTCCTCTGTCCATGGGATTTTCCAGGCAGGAGTACTGGAGTGGGGTGCCATTGCCTTCTCCGAACCAACCTTAGGAGGGCAGAAACCAAAAGGAAGAAAGAATTCAACGTTGAAGCCTGGCAAAAGGAGACCTCAAACACAATAAGTTAAAAAAGTAATAATAATGAAAAGGTAGAGAAATACTATATAAGTGAAGGAACAAACTAGAAACACAGAAGTCCAAATAAATGAAGAAAAAATAGGCAAACTACCTGAAAAAGAATTCAGAATAATGATAGTAAAGATGATCAAGAACCTTGAAAACAAAATGGAGACAATGCAAGAATCAATTAACAAAGACCTAGAAGAATTAAAGGATAAACATACAGAGACAAACAGCACAATTACTGAAATTAAAAATACTCTAGAAGGAATCAACAACAGAATATCTGAAGCAGAAGAACAAATCAGTGAGCTGGAGGATAAAATGGTGGAAATAAATTCTGAAGAGCAGAATAAAGTAAAAAGAATGAAAAGAACTGAGGATAGTCTCAGAGACCTCTGGGATCATATCAAATGCACCAATATTCAAATTATAGAGGTCCCAGAAGAAGACTAGAAAAAGAAAGGGTATGAGAAAATTTTTGAAGAGATTAGAGTTGAGATTTCCCCAACAGGGAAAAGAAAATAGTCAATCAAGTCCAAGAGGCACAAAGAATCCCATACAGGATAAACCTGAGGAGAAACATGGAAAGACACATCACATACTAATCAAACTAACAAAGACTAAACACAAAAAGAATATTAAAAGCAGCAAGGGAGAAGCAACAAGTAACATACAAGGGAAGCCCCATATGCTTAACAGCTGATCTTTCAGCAGAGACTCTGCAGGCCAGAAGGGAATGGGAGGATATATTTAAAGTACTGAAAGGAAAGAATTTACAAGCAAGATTACTGTTCCCGGCAAGGATCTCATTCAAAATTGATGGAGAAATAAAAAGCTTTTCAGACAAGCAACATTTAAGAGAATTCAATACCACCAAACCAGCGTTACAACAAATGTTAAACAGACTTCTATAGTCCAGAAATACAAAAGAAGAAAAAAGATATACAAAATCAACCCCAAACAATTAAGAAAATGGCAGTAGGAACATATGTATCAATAAGTACTTTAAATGTAAGTGGATTAAATGCTCAACCAAAAGATACAGATTGGCTGAATGGATACAAAAACAAGACCCATATATATGCTATCTACAAGAAACCAACTTCAAACCTCAAGACACATATAGACTAAAGTGAGAGATGGAAAAATATATTCCATGCAAATGGAAAGCAAAAGAAAGCTGGAGTAGCAGTCCTCATATCAGACAAAATTAAAGTAAAGAAGTTTACAGGAGATAAGAAAGGGCACTACATAATGATCAAGGGATCAATCCAAGAGGAAGACATAACAGTTGTAAATATTTAAGCACCCAACATAGGAGCACCTCAATACCTAAGACAAACACCAGCAGAATAAAAGGAGAAATTGACAGTAGCACACTAATAGTAGGAGACTTTAACACCCCACTCACACCAATGAACAGATCATTAAAACAAAATTAATAAGGAAACAAAGTCTTAAATGATACATTAGATGAGATGGATCTCATTGATATCATCAGGACATTCCATCCAAATGCAGAAGAATACACCTTCTTCTCAAGTGCACATGGAACATTCTCCAGGATAGACCACATCGTGGGTCACAAATCAAACCTCTGTAAATTTAAGAAAATTGAAATCGTGGTAAGCATCTTCTCTGACCACAACACTATGAGACTAGGTATCAATTACAAAAACAAAAAACAAAAAAAACTGTAAGAAATACAAACACATGGACATTAAACAACACATTTCTAAATAACCAACAGGTTACTGGAGAGATCAAAAGGGAAATCAGAAAATTTGTAGAAACAAATGACAATGAAAACACAACAATTCAAAACCTATGGGATGCAGCAAAAGCAGTCCTAAGTGGGAAGTGTATAGCAATACATTCCTACCTCAAAAAACAAGAAAAACATCGGACAACCTAACTTTACATCTAAAACAACTGGAAAAGGAACACACACAAAAAACACACCAAAATTAGTAGAAGGAAAGAAACATAGAGATCTGAGCAGAAATAAATGAAAAAAAAAATGAAAGAAACAGTAGTAAAGATTAATAAAACTAAAAGCTGGTTCTTTGAGAAGATAAAATTGACAAACCTTTAGCCAGACTCATCAAGAAAAAAAGAAGAATCAAATAAAATTAGAAATGAAAAAGGAGAGGTTACAACAGACAATGAAGAAATACAAAGGATTATTATGAACAACTATATGGCAATAAAATAGATAACCTGGATGAAATGGACAGGTTCTTAGAAAAGTTCAATCTTCCAAGACTGAATCAGGAAGAAATAGAAATTATGAACAACCCAGTTACAAGCACTGAAACAGAAGCTGTGATAAAAAATCTCCCAAAAAACAAAAGCCCAGGACCAGATGGCTTCACAGGAAAATTCTATTAAACATTTAGAGAAGAGCTAATGCCTATCCTTCTAAAACTCTTTCAAAAAATTGTAGAGAAAGGAACACTTACAAACTCATTCTATAAGGCCATCATCACCCTGATACCAAAACCAGACAAAGACAACACAAAAAAAGAAAACTACAGGCCAATATCATTGATGAACATAGATGCAAAAATTCTCAACAAAATTTAGCAAACAGAATTCAGCAACACATCAAAAAGCTCATACACCATGATCAAGTTGGATTTATTCCAGGAATGCAAAGATTCTTCAATATACACAAATCAGTGTGGTACATCATATTAACAAATTGTAAGATAAAAACCATATGATAATCTAAATAGATGCAGAAAAAGCCTTTGACAAAATTAAGCACCCATTTATGATTCAGTTCAGTTCAGTCGCTCAATCGTGTCCAACTCTTTGTGACCCCATGAATCGCAGCACGCCAGGCCTCCCTGTCCATCACCAACTCCCAGAGTTCACTCAGACTCACGTCCATCGAGTCAGTGATGCCATCCAGCCATCTCATCCTCTGTCGTCCCCTTCTCCTCCTGCCCCCAATCCCTCCCAGCATCAGAGTCTTTTCCAATGAGTCAACTCTTCGCATGAGATGGCCAAAGTACTGGAGTTTTATGATTAAAACTCTTTAAAAAAATGGGCATGGAAGGAACCTACCTCAATATAATAAAGGCCACATATGATAAGCCTACAGCAAACATTATTCTCAATGGTGAAAAACTGAAAGCAGTCCCCCTGTGATCAGGAAGAAGACAAGAGTGTCCACTTTAATCACCACTATTCAACATAGTTCGGGAAGTCCTAGCTACAGCAATCAGAGAAGAAAAAGAAATGAATCCAGATTGGAAAAGAAGAGGTAAAGCTCTCACTGTTTGCAGATGACATGATACTGAACATAGAAAACCCTAAAGATAGTATCAGAAAATTACTAGAGCTAATCAGTGAGTTTAGCAAGGTTGCAGGATACAAAATCAATACACAGAAATCACTTGGATTTCTATGCACTAACAATGAAAAATCAGAAAGAGAAATTAAGGAATCAATTCCATTGCAATGCAATTCCATTGCAACAAAAAGAATTAAATATCTAGTAATAACCTTACCTAAGGAGACGAAAGAACTGTACACAGAAAATTATAAGACACTGATGAAAGAAATCAAAGATGACATAAACAGATGGAGAGATATTCCATGTTC
>NW_011494638.1:3719937-3720398 GCF_000754665.1 Bison bison bison | reverse complement strand
AAAGATAAACTCAAAATGGATTAAAGACCTAAATGTAAGACCAGAAACTATAAAACTCTTAGAGGAAAACATAGGCAGAACACTTGATGACATAAATCAAAGCAAGATCCTCTATGATCCACCTCCTAGAGTAATGGAAATAAAAGCAGAAGTAAAGAAATGGGTCCTGATTAAACTTAAAAGCTTTTGCACAACAAAGGAAACTATAAGCAAGTTGAGAAGACAACCCTCAGTATGGGAGAAAATAATAGCAAATGAAACAACTGACAAAGGATTAATTTCCAAAATACATAAGTAGCTCATACAACTCAATGCTAGAAAAACAAACAACCCAATTAAAAAGTGGGAAAAGGACATAAACAGACATTTCTCCAAAGACATACAGATGGCTAACAAACACATGAAAAGATGCTCAACATCACTCATTATTAGAGAAATGCAAATCAAAACTACAATGAAAT
>NW_011494638.1:3711655-3719529 GCF_000754665.1 Bison bison bison | reverse complement strand
GAACTGCAGCACAACAGGCTTCCTGTCCATCACCAACTCCCAGAGTCTACCCAAACCCATGTCCATTGAGTTGGTGATGCCATCCAACCATCTCATCCTCTGTTGTCCCCTTCTCCTCCTGTCCTCAATCCCTCCCAACATCAGAGTCTTTTCAAATGAGTCATCTCTTTGAATCAGGTGGCCAAAGTATTGGATCTTCAGCTTCAACGTCAGTCCTTCCAATGAACACCCAGGACTGATCTCTTTTAGGATGGACTGGCTGGGTCTCCTTGCAGTCCAAGGGACTCTCAAGAGTCTTCTCCAACACCACAGTTCAAAAGCATCAATTCTTCGGTGCTCAGCTTTTTTCACAGTCCAGCTCTCACATCCATACATGGCTACTGGAAAAACCATAGCCTTGACTAGACAGACCTTTGTTGGCAAAGTAATGGAATATTACTCAGCCATAAAAAGAAGCACATTTGAGTCAGTTCTGATGAGGTGGATGAACCTAGAACCTATTATACAGAGTAAAGTGAGTCAGAAAGAGAAAGATTAATATCGTATTCTAACACACATTACGGAATATAGAAAAATGGTACTGAAGAATTTATTTATAGGGCAGGAGTGGAGAAACAGAGAATAGACTTATGGACATGGGGAGAGGGGAGGGCAGGGTAAGATGTATGAAAAGAGTAATGTGGAAACTTACATTACCATATGTAAAATAGATAGCCAAGGGGAATTTGCTGTATGGCTCAGGTAACTCGAAACAGGGAGCTCTGTATCAACCTAGAGGGGTGTGATGGGGAAGGAAATGAAAGGGAGGGGATATGTGTATACCTATGGCTGATTCATGTTGAGGTTTGATAGAAAACAACAAAATTCTGTAAAGCAATTATCCTTCAATAAAAAATAAAAGAATTCTCCAAAGTTACTGATTGGTGACTTAGAACCATGGAAACAGCAAGAAGTATTGGAGCATGACTGCAGGCCACCATATCTTGGTACTTAGGACTCCCCAAGGAGAGGTGAGGCACTAGCAACTGGTACATTCCTTGACCAGTTGAGACTCCAGATCCTCTGGCTGCTGTGCAGTGTCAGAATCACCAGTGTAAATCCTGTGTTCAGGTTCTCACCAACTGAAGTATTTCCTTTTTAGTGAAAGAATATTTTAAATGTAATTTACACAAGAAAATTATATTTTCTTAGATTAGGGAATAGTTCCTGAACTTATGAGTTGTCATTTCAGATTGTGTATTCATAACTTTTGGGCTTCCTTGGTGGTTCAGCAGTAAAGAATTCGCTTGCAGTGCAGGAGACAAGAATTCGATCCCTGGGTCAGGAAGAGCCCCTAGAGAAGAAAATGGCAACCCACTCCAATATTCTTGCCTGGGAAATCTGATAGATAGAAGAGCCTGGTGGCTCCAGTCCATGGGGTCTCAAAGAGTCAGACATGACTGAATGACAACAATCATTCACAATTTTTAGTTGGTTTTAAAATCAAAATGTGTTAAGTATTTCATTCATTGCAACTTCCATTCTTTGTAACACGTATTAAGTTATTTCATTCATCGCAACTCAAGAAGCATGAATAGCATGTTAGTTTAATATTATAGTCATACATTTCCATGGTGGAAACATGAATGTGTTGCTTTCTGTTGTTCTTCAAATAAAACTTTGAAGAACATTATCCTCTTAGCATTTTTTTTTCCTCTTAGCCTTTCTGATCCTTTTTCTCTGACTATAAATCATAGAAGCAAATGCTTAAGTAGACAGGTGAAGAAGAGGAAATCACAAATAAAATAGGCACTTACATTTATTGTGTTTGCGAGGTTGTTTTTGAGGATGGTGCATGTTTCTTGAGACCTTGTTTCTTGCCTGTTTTATAGAGCTCTGGCCTCTTAACAGCACTGCTTTAATGACTTCTTGTGAGGCTCTCGGTTTATGTTAGCACTGACTATGGAGGGAAGAAAGAGGTCAGGTTTCACAAGGAGGCTGTGGACTTGTAAAATCATACCCAACTGGCAGAAATGAAGTCTACTTTAAGGAGAAAGCGAGATTTTCATAACACAAGATATTTTGCCATATAAATAAGTGCACGATGTTTTGATGATGCCTAAAACAGTTTGTCAAACGTGGGTGTTCTGGGGGGGAGGGGGATTCTAACACTCATTTTAAAGGATCTATTCATTTACTCAGTTTAATACCACAGTTAAAAAGTTAAAATAGAAAAATATTTGCTGAGAAAGTTTGACTATCATGATATATGATATTTGTGCATGCTTTTCTGAAGTTTCTAAGTTTTGATTCAAATTTTCATGTAATTTATCTTTTTGTTGAAAAGTAATTTTTATTCAGATGTTCTTTTTCTTATTGTTTTTCACATTGAAGGCACTGACTAGGGAGGGAATCAAACATCCATATAGATGATAGCTACCCAAAGAATGATAAGGTCAAAGTACTAAAAAGGCAGATAAAAATTAAGAATGAGGGATCTTTCTTTTGGCTGCACTGCATGTCATGCAGAATCTTAGTTTCCTGACCAGGAATTGAAAGTTTACCCCCCTGCAGGAGAAGCTCAGAGTTTTAACCACTGGGCTTCAATGGAAGTTCCAGGATGAACGATTTTATAAGTCAGTGGAGCAGTGGTAGAAAATTTATGCAAATTCCTCTTTCAATCCATTCAGCATAAAACTTAGTCATGTCTGACTCTTTGTGACTCCATGGACTATAGCGCACCAGGCTCCTCTGTCCATGGAGTTCTCCAGGCAAGAATACAGGAGTGGGTTGCCATTTCCTCATCCAGGGAATCTTCCTGACCCAGGGGTTGAACTCAGCTCTCTCACAGTGCAGGCAGTTTCTTTACTGTTGGAGTCACACATACAAAGTTTATTTTTAAATATAATTACTTTTTAAAAATTATATAATTTTGTAGGAAAAAATAAAAGTACATAATTTATAGAGATCCTCTTATAATCTAGCCCTTAGTATTTCATCATTGAAGTAGGGGATTTTATGTTCTTTAAATAATTTGTCTATCACATTAAAAATGAGAAAATTATTTCTATTTCTCTACACTTTATATATACCTTTATGTGAAAACTACATAGTCTGGCTTAGTAGGAAAAAAGAAAAAAATTAAATCTTAGAATATCTCTACCTTTGTTAGGGCTTTAAAATTTATTTTATTGTATAACATTCTGGAAGCAAAACTAGTGTATTCATAGCAAGATATCCTCTGTCCTATGCTTTCATAATACTCCATAATTTTCCTTCGTAATATTTATCACAGTTTAAAATTGCTATATACTTGAATAGTATATAGACAAAAGTCCGTCTAGTCAAAGCTATGGTTTTTCCAGTAGTCATATATGGATGTGAGAGTTGGACCATAAAGAAGGCTAAGTGCCGAAAAATTGATGCTTTTGAACTGTGGTGTTGGAGAAGACTCTTCAGAGTCCCTTGGACTGCAAGGCGATCCAACCAGTCCATCCTAAAGGAAATCAGTCCTGAATATTCATTGGAAGGACTGATGCTGAAGTTGAAGCTCCAATACATTGGCCATCTGATGCAAAGAACTGACTCATTAGAAAAGACCCTCATGCTGGGAAAGAATTGAAGGCAGAAGAAGGGGATGACAGAGAATGAGATGGTTGGGTGCCATCACCGACTTGATGGACAGGAGTTTGAGCATGCTCCAGGAGTTGGTGATGGACAGGGAAGCCTGCCATGCTGCAGTCCATGGGGTTGCAAAGAGTCGGACCCGACTGAGAGACTGAGCTGAAGTAAACTGCATGGTAATTTTAGTTAAATCTTTCTCCATTGCTAGACAAAGATCCCTGAGGGTAGAGCCTTAGTTTTGTTTATCATTGGATCCTTGACATGTTGAACATGCTAGGCACAGAATAAACAAGTGTTGATGAATGAATGAATGAATTTAGAAAAGATTCGGTTCAGTTGCTCAGTCGTGACCGAATCTTTGTGACCCCATGAATTGCAGCACGCCAGGCCTCCCTGTCCATCACCAACTCCTGGAGTTTACTCAAACTCCTGTCCATTGAGTCTGTGATGCCATCCAGCCATCTCATCCTCTGTCGTCCCCTTCTCCTCCTGCCCCCAATCCATCCCAGCATCAGGGTCTTTTCCAGTGAGTCAACTCTTTGCATGAGATGCCCTAAGTATTGGAGTTTCAGCTTTAGCATCCGTACTTCCAATGAACACCCAGGACTGATCGCCTTTAGAAGAATGTACTGGTTGGATCTCCTTGCAGTCCAAGGAACTCTCAAGAGTCTTCTCCAATACCACACACAGTTCAAAAGCATCAATTCTTTGGCACTCAGCTTTCTTTATGGTCCACCTCTCACATCCATAAATGACTACTGAGAAAACCATAGGTTTGACTAGATGGACCTTTGTTGGTAAAGTAATGTCTGCTATTTAATATGCTGTCTAGGTTGGTCATAGCTTTTCTTCCAAGGATCAAGTGTCTTTTAATTTCATGGCTGCAATCACCATCTGCAGTGATTTTGGATCCAAAGAAAATAAAGTCTCTTACTGTTTTCATTGTTTACCCATCTATTTCCCATGAAATGATGGGACCAGATGGCATGATCTTAGTTTTCTGAATGTTGAGTTTTAAGCCAATTTTTTCACTCTCCTCTTTCACTTTTATCAAAAGGCTGTTCACTTTCTGCCATAAGGGTGGTGTCATCTGCATATCTGAGGTTATTGATTTCTCCCAGCAGTCTTGATTCCAGCTTGTGCTTCATCCAGCCCAGTGTTTCTCATGATGTACTCTGCATATAAGTTAAATAAGCAGGGTGACGGTACATAGCCTTGATGTACTCCTTTTCCTATTTGGAACCAATCTGTTGTTCCATGTCTGGTTCTAACTGTTGCTTCTTGACCTGCATACAAATTTCTCAGGAGTCAAGTAAGGTGGTCTGGTATTCCCATCTCTTAAAGAATTTTCCACAGTTTGTTGTGATCCACACAGTCAAAGGCTTTGGCATATCAATAAAGCAGAAGTAGATGTTTTTCTGAAACTCTCTTGCTTTTTTGGTGATCCAGTGGATGTTGGTAATTTGATCTGGTTCCTCTGCCATTTCTAAATCCAACTTGAACATCTGGAAGTTCATGATTTATGTACTGTTGAAGCCTGGCTTGAAGAATTTTGAGCATTATTTTGCTAGCATGTGAGACGAGTGTAATTGTGCTGTAGTTTGAGCATTCTTTGGCATTGCCTTTCTCTGGGATTGGAATGAAAACTGACCTTTTCCAGGCCTGTGGCCACTGCCGAGTTTTCCAGATTTGCTGGCATATTGAATGGAGCACTTTCACAGCATCATCTTTTAGGATTTGAAATATCTCAACTGCAATTCCATCACCTTCACTAGCTTTGTTTGTAGTGATGCTTCGTAAGGCCCACTTGTCTTCACATTCCAGGATATATGACTCTAGGTGAGTATTCATACCATTGTGGTTATCTGGGTCTTAAGATCTTTTTTGTATAATTCTTCTATGTATTCTTGCCACCTTTTGTTAATATCTTTTGCTTCTGTTAGGTCCATACTGTTTCTGTCGTTTATTGTGCGCATCTTTGCATGGAATGTTCCCTTGGTATCTGTAGTTTCTTGAAGAGATCTTTAGTCTTTCCCATTCTGTTTTTTTCCTCTTTTTTTTTTTTTTTTGCACTGATTGCTAATAAAGGCTTTCTTATCTCTCCTTGCTGTTCTTCAGAACTCTTCATTCAGATGGGTATATTTTTCCTTTTCTCCTTTGCCTTTAGCCTCTCTCTTTCTCAGCTGCTTGTAAGGCTTCCTTACACAACCATTTTGCCTTTGTTTTTCTTGGGGATGGTCTTGATCACTGCCTCCTGTACAATGTTACGAACCTCTGTCTATAGTTCTTCAGGCACTCCCTCCATCAGATCTAATCCCTTGAATCTGTTTGTCACTTCCACTGTATAATCATAAGGGATTTGATTAGGTCATGCTTGGATGGTCTAGTGGTTTTCCCTACTTTCTTCAATTTAATCTAAATTTTGCAATAAGGAGTTCATGATCTGAGCCACAGTCAGCTCCCAGTCTTGTTTTTGCTGGTGGTATAGAGCTTCTCCATCTTCAGCTGCAAAGAACATAATCAATCTGATACCACTATTGGCCATGTGTAGAGTCATCTCTTGTGTTGTTGGAAGAGGGTGTTTGCTATGACCAGTGTGTTCTCTTGGCAAAACTGTTAGCCTTAGGCCTACTTTATTTTGTACTCTTAAGGCCAAACTTGCCTGTTACTCCAGGTATCTCTTGACTTCCTACTTTTGCATTCCAGTCTCCTATAATGGAAAGGACATCTTTTGTTTGGTGTTAGTTCTAGAAGATTTTCTAGGTCATCATAGAACCATTCAACTTCAGCTTCTTCGGCCTTAGTGGTTTGGTATAGACTTGGATTACTGTGATATTGAATTGTTTGCCTTGGAAATAAACCGAGATCATTATGTCATTTTTGAGATTGCCCCAAAGTATTGCATTTCAGACTCTTTTGTTGACTATGATGGCTACTCCATTTTTTCTAAGGGATTCTTGCCCACAGTAGTACATATAATGATCATTTGAGTTACATTCACCCATTCCAGTCCATTTTAGTTCACTGATTCCTAGAATGTCAACGTTCACTCTTGCCCCCTTTTGTTTGACCACTTCCAATTTACCTTGATTCATGGACCTCACATTCCAGGTTCCTACACAATACTGTTCTTTACAGCATTGGACTTTACTTCCAACCCCCATCATATCCACAACTAGGCATTGTTTTTGCTTTGGCTCCATCTCTTCATTCTTTCTGGAGTTCTTTCTCCACTCTTCTCTAGTAGCCTATTGGGCACTTACTGAGTGGGGGAGTTCATCTTTCAGTGTCATATCTTTTGGCCTTTTTATACTGTTCATAGGGTTCTCAAGGCAACAATACTGAAGTGGTTTGCCATTCCCTTCTCCGGTGAACCACGTTTTGTCAAAACTCTCCACCATGACCCATCTGCCTTGGGGTAGAATTAGAGAACATTTTAAAATTTTCAGTTTAATTCAACAGGTATTGTTTTAGTGCCAAGTCTGTACCATTCACTGGCTTAAGGGATCCTGCAAAGTTATGACCCACTACTTGTCCTTATTGAGCTCAGAATGTGGAATGGGAGACGGTCTTGTGAATATGTGACTATAATACTGTGGGATAAAAGTAGCAATAAAGGTCTTCATTCTACAGGAGTCTTATAGAAGAAAAAAATCAGGAACAGCTTCCCAAAGGGTAAGACAAGAGAACTAGGTTTTAAATGATAACAGGATTTCATCAGGTGGACAAAGGGATCTACAATATTTGAAAGAGAAGGAAAGCGTGTATATTGTTCAGAGATGTGAAATACAGTATATTCAGAGAATCATAAATAGTTCAGTGTCTGTGAGACATAATTTCAAGTGGTTGAATGCAAAGTGATAGAGTTTTATAGGGACTAAATAATTCATCAGTAACACAAATCAAATTTGTTTTTTATGACCATCACTCTCGAAGGTAACTCTGATATCAGGACAGATCTCACCTAAAGACACTCCTTTAAGACTTCCAGGCAGTTGGTGATAAGGACCTGAATCACAGAGAGAGTCCAGTGTTCTTGAATTGTGATCCTTAAACATTTTAGTCTCACTCTTTATATGCTTAAATCTTGAGGACTCCAAAGAGCTTTTGTTTAGGTAGGTTATATTTAATAATACTTTATTATTAGAAATTAAAACTGAGTTTGTCATATATAGCTTTTATTATGTTGAGGTATGTTCCTTCTATTCCTGCTTTCTGGAGAATTTTTATCATAAATGGATGTTGAATTTTGTCAAAGGCTTTCTCTGCAT
>NW_011494638.1:3709607-3711331 GCF_000754665.1 Bison bison bison | reverse complement strand
ATTGTTGAATTAAAAAAAAAAAAACACCCTAAATAACTGAATAAAAAAAAAAGAAATTAAAACTGAGAAATTTTAAAAATATTAATTTTGAAATGAAAACACAGATCAATTACATATTAACATAGCACATTTAATGAAAAATAACTGTTTTCCAAAAAATTTTAGTAAGATGAGTGACACTTTTTTTTACATTTGTCCAAATCTTTTAAATTAGCTTAGTAGAAGACAGTTGGATTCTCACAGTGAATTAGATTTGTTGCTTTATATCACCCATCAAGTAGCTTCTGGAAGTACTGTATACTCAAGAGAAATGAAGGTGAAAAAGGCAAAGGATGATTATCGTAAAAATGCTTTTAACCTTCTGAGTCTATTGACAACAGCAGTTTGAAACTGCTGTTTTGAAGTAGTAAGTATTTTTTGTTACATACACAAAATATTAATTTACCCGAACTCCATCCTTTTTGGAAGGAGATATTCCTAAGAGTATTTTCGTTATTACTCACTGACTTTGTTCTGTACCTCTAAAGGCCCATGATCCATTTACAGATTAATGAAGTCACGTCCAAGGCAGAATTCGTTAGTCTTCTGTAACCTCTCACACTTCCCAGTGCAATGAGGCATAAGTCATCCAGCCCTTATTACTTCTATATTTCTTCATAATTTCTCATTTTGTTGAAAATTGTATATATGCATATTTATTTTTTGAACTGGGGTTTGAGGATGGAGAGTAAGACTATTATTGTGGCCCTTTCTTTATATCCTGGAAGACTTAGTAGAGGAAAGGCAAGCTACACTATTACCTGGAGTCTGGGCTCCATCAAAATGTAAAACTTGGAGGCTTGTCTACAAGAGTAAAGAAGAATTATCTCTAGAAAATATCAACATTTGAAGACTTAAGTCTAAAAATAGTCTCTTGAATCTGTGTGCGTTTATTTTTCAGGCACATCATTTGTCTTCACTTTTTCCACTCTCATTCTGCTCCATCAATACCAACCTCATTTTATTCCAAACATGGAATGACATATCTGTGTCCAATAAAAACCAAGTCTGTTTTCATTACAATATCTGCAGAATCTCTCTGTTCTCACTGCCGCCACCCGGTTTTGTCATTTTTATTTAAACAGCCTGTTGGTCTTTTGACTTAAGGCTCTTTTTCTTCAATCCATCCTAACAGTACCTGATTAATTTTCCCACACACTACTCTTACCATGATACTCCTTTGCTTAAAGCTTTTCAGTGATGCCTTATTTTGTACCGTGGTACAAACCTGTTTTATCTCTACTCTCCTTCCACTCTGCCATGAACATTTAATCTGATTTATTCTACAGTAGTTAATCCTGGCTGTTGCCTCACAATCCTGTGAACACAGGCTGTACATTTCTTACTTCTGTGCTTGCCTTCGTATTACTCTTTTCATCTGAAATGTCTTATTTTTCTCCTTCCATCTAAACCCAATGGGTTCTTCAAATCTCAGTTTAAAACCAGCCCCTGTTGGGACTTCCGTGATGAAACAGTGGATAATAATCCTTCTGCCATGTTGGAGACACAAGTTTGATCCCTGGTCAGGGAATATCCCATGTGCCACAGAGCAACTAAGCCCATGCATCACAGCTGTTGAGCCTGTGCTGTAGAGCCCAAAAGCTGCAACTACTGAGCCCATTTGCTGCAATTAATTACTGAAGCCCACGCACCCTAGAGCCTGTACTCTGCAACTAGAGAAGCCA
>NW_011494638.1:3709021-3709507 GCF_000754665.1 Bison bison bison | reverse complement strand
TTGAAATAGAACTGCCTTATGATCCAGCAACCCCACTGCTGGGCATACACACTGAGGAAACCAGAAGGGAAAGAGACACGTGTACCCCAATGTTCATCGCAGCACTGTTTATAATAGCCAAGACATGGAAGCAACCTAGATGTCCATCAGCAGATGAATGGATAAGAAAGCTGTGGTACATATACACAATGGAGTATTACTCAGCCATTAAAAAGAATACATTTGAATCAGTTCTAATGAGGTGGATGAAACTGGAGCCTATTATACAGAGTGAAGTAAGCCAGAAGGAAAAACATAAACACAGTATACTAACGCATATATATGGAATTTAGAAAGATGGTAACAATAACCCGTTGTACGAGACAGCAAAAGAGACACTGATGTATAGAACAGTCTTATGGACTCTGTGGGAGAGGGAGAGGGTGGGAAGATTTGGGAGAATGGCAATGAAACATGTAAAATATCATGTAGGAAACGAGTTGCCAG
>NW_011494638.1:3696306-3708921 GCF_000754665.1 Bison bison bison | reverse complement strand
ACGCACTGCAGCAAAAAGTAGTCCCCACTCGCCACAACTAGAGAAAAGCCTGCACAAAAGCAACAAAGACCCAATACAGCCAATAATAATAATTAATTTTAAAAAACAATCCTTGTGAAAGGTTTTTACCTGACTAGTTTGTCTTTACTGATTTCCCTGTCCTCTGAAATACACTAGTATTTGAGATTTTTACTGCACAGCTTAATGTATCATTATCTACCATTAATAATTGCTGTTTTTTGTTTCAGTTCATTTTTTTTCTGAAATCTAAGATTCTTGAGAATTTCATTTTGGGAAAGACTAAAGTCCTTTAGCAGGGTAACTGCCCAGTGGTTTTTCTAAAATTATCTTTTAATTTCTCTCTGTGCTTGTTACGTTGAGTTGGCCTTATGTTTGAGCAGAAGTTCAAGTTTGATAAGTAATACCTAGCATAATTTTATTTCCAGGCATTATATAATAGTGCATATACTTATTCTGAATATGAAAAACTTTATCTTATAGCTATTTCTGCATTTGAAGTTCAGCCAATTTCTATTGAGGTCCGAGAAGGTGGAGTTGCTAGATTTGCATGCAAGATTTCATCAAACCCTCCTGCGGCCATAACATGGGAATTAAATCGGACAACTCTATCTGTAACTATGGACAGGTAAATGCAGCTTTTGTCTTTGAAGATGATACAGAAGGACCAAAGATTTCATCATAAAACTGTATATGGAGAAAGATCACGGTGAAACTGATTTTTGTTTATGATAGCGATAACTAATTTCTTAAAGTGAAGTCGCTGAGTCATGTCCGACTCTTTGCGACCCCATGGACAGTAGCCTACCAGGCTCCTCCATCCATGGGATTCTCCAGGCAAGAGTACTGGAGTGGGTTGCCATTTCCTTCTCCAGGGGATCTTCCCGACCCAGGGATCGAACCCAGGTCTCCCGCATTGTAGGCAGACGCTTTAAGACATCTCAAACATAGGCAAAGAATTAGATTATCAGTCTCTGGTACATGGGGCATAGTTCCTGGCCTCTTGGTTCAGATCAGAATTCAGATTCTCTTAGTGCTTTGTTCTTTTCCTCAAACATCTTTTCTAACCATGGGACCCCCTGGGCACCTGGATTGCAGCCCAAGAATTTAGGAAACTAAATTACACTTTGACTACTGAGAATAGCAGTGCTGTTTTAAAGGTTTAAGGGTTTCCCATATATACAATAATGGTTGCCCACTTCCATCTTTGCCAATTGCTTAGCAGCCCCCTCTACACCACACACCACACACACACACACACACACACACACACAGTCACGTGCCTGCATGCATGCATATACCTAGTGCTCTGAGGTGGTCAGAGTTTAGGGGTCAGGAACTTGGCAGCAACTTCAAAAGTTTGGTTCCTGTCCTAATGAGTAGCAATATTCCTTAGCAGGCTCAAATTGCTTGCTGAAATGGTAAAGAGCACTAAGATGGACAAACTTATTCAAGGAAGAGCTTTAAAAAAAAGTTACATTCAGATAAATCTTGACAAATACCTAGATACTAACAGGCAAAAAGTCAGGAATTTGGAAAAAAAATCATACTAAGCTCTAGATTGTAAGTTCTAAATGTACTAAGTACTAAAAGTACTAATCATACTAAGCTCTAAATGTAAGTTTTCATGTCAAGTGAGATTCTGTGTAAAATTACACCAATAGATTTCACAAGTCACATACAGCATAATTACTTGTGTTTTACAGAGTTATAGCCCAAATGAAAACAACTGAATCAAGCTAGTATTTTTAGTCTTGAAAGTATTGCATCTGGCATTTTTAAAAGATTGACTATATTAATTCTTACCATAGGATAAATGTTAAAATAGAATGTAAAATCTACTACAAAGAGTTTAATCATGTTTCTTCTAGTGACAGGATAACTGCCCTGCCAACAGGAGTACTGCAGATATATGATGTTGACCAGAGGGATGCTGGAAATTACCGTTGTGTTGCTGCTACTATAGCCCACAGACGTAAAAGTATGGAGGCCTCTCTCACAGTGATTCCAGGTACCACATAGAAGTTTATTTTTCAAGCTTTAATTGGCCCAGGTTTTAATTTTCCTTCTCTGGTTATAATAGTATGCTCTAAAGTAGTACTTTAATTTCACTTAAATTTTATTGTAATCTAGTTGGAAAATGATCATTTTTATATATTTAAGCAACCTTCTTCCTCTAACTTGCTTTATACGTTAATATCAACATCTTTAAGAAAGACTGAATTTTTGTTTTATAAATACTTTTGTTTTTAAAATATAAAATGCAGAAAGACTTAAAAAAGAATAATAGTCATCTAGTTCTACCAAATTTTTCCATTGTTAATAAAAATGTATTTGTTTCCAGTTTGGGTTTTTCTGTCTGTTGTTTTAGGAAAAATTATCCTTTGTAGAAATGATGCATGCTTTATTATAAAGAGTAATGTCTATGAAAGTAAAATACATTTTTTTACATTAAACAACTTGAAAAGTACAAAGATATGTTTTAAAATGTCCCTAGTCCATATCCAGAGGTGATCATTGTTAACATTGAGTGTATATAATTTCATGTATTTTGCCATACATGAATATAGTTAGACGGGAAACTAGCTAGAGAGATGAATATGAAGAAATGTGTTTTATTAAAATGGAATTACAGATGCTAGTTTTTTATTTTTAAATAATTAAATTTACTTGAATGTTGTGGGGAAAAAACCTGTCCTAAAGACACTGTTGAACTTCAAATGAATGTTTACTCTTCACAAGAGATATTACTTCCTAAAAGATCCTTTAAGATTAAAAAAATTTTTTAAGAAACATCGAAACTGAAATTAAATTTTTAATGCCATATTTTAATTTGAGGTGGTATCTATTAGCTTCTTGGTATGAAGCATAAAGACAAAAGCACTCTCTCACTTCTTCATTCCCCCCACTGTCACATTAATTCCCAACAAGATTGTGAAAGTATTAAGTCAATGTTTGAATCTCTACGGAAACAACCTAAGTGTCCATCGACCGATGAATGAATAAATAAAATGTATCTTATCCATTTAATTATTTAATCTATTATTATTATTCAATAAAAAGAAATGAAGTAGTGGTACATGGTACAACTTAAATGAACCTTAAACTAATGTTTAAATGAAAAGAAGCCAGTTCCGAAAGACCATGTAAGATGTGATTCCTTTTTTATTAAATATCTGGAATAGGCAAACCCAGAGACAGAAAGTAGATCAGTGATTATCAGCCTATGGGGAGCTTTGAGAGTGACTATTGATAGAGTGGAATTTGTTTTTGGGGTAATGAAAATGCTTTAAAATTGGTTATGGTAATAATTGTACAACTCCAAAAGTACTAAACGCAGTTGAATTGTGCTTCAAACGGGTGAGTTATATCTCAATTAAGTTGTTTTAGAAAAGGAAAAAAGTGACTTCAGAATAGATATTTTAATTCATTTATTATATCTTATTTATAATATTTTCGCATTTCCTGCCTTTTCCCTCTTAAAGGTAAGGAGTCTAAGTCCTTCCACACACCGACCATTGTAGCAGGTCCACAAAACATAACAACATCCCTTCATCAGACTGTTGTTTTAGAATGTGTGGCCACGGGAAATCCCAAACCAATCATTTCTTGGAGCCGTCTTGGTAAGTCTTCTGAGGAAAAAAAAATACTTTCCTTCAACTTTGTTCATACTAGTGAAATTGATAACGTGTTTATATACAACACGCATGTTTGGCAATTACATGGCTTTTAACTTTCTGCAGTTACAGAGTGTAGATGAAAGGTTTTAGTATAGAAAATTTTAGACCTTTTGTGATAATGATTGTTTGGATAGTGATCTGTCAAATTTTAGATCGTATATTACATTGTTTTAACTCAAGTATTCTCTTTGAAATAGATCACAAGTCCATTGATGTCTTTAATACTCGGGTACTTGGAAACGGTAACCTCATGATATCTGACATCAGGCTGCAACATGCTGGAGTGTATGTTTGTCGGGCCACTACCCCAGGCACACGCAACTTTACAGTTGCCATGGCAACTTTAACTGTATTGGGTATGTTTCCTTTCTTTCTGCAATTAGGAGAATCTTACATTTTAACACTTGCTGTTTTACCTCAGAGCTTATTTCCACTTTTCTTTAATTCTGTAGCATTTATGTGAAAGTTGATATGAAATATTATAATCCAGTAATGAATTTTAGGAGGAAATCAAAGCCTTGTGTTAAAATATGGCTAGGATCACTCTGAAGTATTCATCATGTTTGCTTTTATAACATCATGGTCCTTCTTAGTTAAGCTTCCCTTTTATTTTCTCACCCACCTACAAATTCATAAACACATTGACCAGTCTACAATTTTAATTTATTGTCTATGTGCATTCACAAGGGCTGTATGTTGGGCTTAGTTAAGTTAGGATCATGGCACACATATTTTTAGTGTGTTTGTATGTTTGGTGTCAATGGGGAAAGCCTGTGGGAAGTGGACATCTAACTGAGCAATGCAGAGGAAAGGCATCCAGAGAGAGAGAGATTTTAATAGATGTAGAGTGCAGGCAGGAAGCTTAGAATGTCAGATATTTTCAGGGATGGGACTTGTATCATTTGCTGTTCTCTTCCTTGACTGTCTGATTTGTGTTTGTACCACAAAAATATTTTCTTTTTTTTTTTTTTTTTTAAATAGCTCCTCCTTCATTTGTTGAATGGCCAGAAAGTTTAACGAGGCCTCGAGCTGGTACTGCTCGATTTGTATGTCAGGCAGAAGGAATACCCTCACCCAAAATGTCATGGTTGAAAAATGGAAGGAAGATACATTCAAATGGTAGAATTAAAATGTACAACAGGTGGGCTAAGTCACTTTGCTACTGTTTTAGATAAAACATAATGATTTAGTAATTCTTATGTGAAATGGTTATAATTATAACATCAAATACCTAAATTGGTATTTTAAACTGAAGTAACAATAAGAAATTAACTTAAGACTGTAATATCAGCATGCCAGAATCCATTTGTATTTTATATGTGGATCATGGTAGATTATAATAAAAGTTGGAACGGTTCTCCAGACCTGGCTTCTGGTACTGGTAAGCCACCAGCTAAATTTTTAGCAGCATGTAAACCCTTTGGAGTCTTAGTTCCTTGCTCCATAAAGTGAAGAATTTAGAAGGAAATAGTTAAGTCTCTAAGCATTCCTCCACAGTTCAAACTTAATGATTTTAAGAATTCATTTTTATTAGTGTAAATAGGAATCTTCTTGTACCGTTCTCATATGTTGAACAAAACTTCTGAACATTTTTATTGACCTGAATTTATGTAACATTGCAACATTATAGAAATTAGATGCTATTAATGATTAATGTTAATATACTTAATATACTTCCTTAATAAAAGCCAAATTTAAAAAAGAGATCAAGCTGTCACCTCAAGACAAAAGGATTTGGATATCACACATACTTACTTATATAGACTCAAAAAACAAGAGTAATTTTAAACAATTCATATAGGTTTTTCTTTAGTAGGGCTGGTTACACAGGTTGCTCTTAGTAACTTGTTATTTAAAGTTTAGAGTGCACTTAGCATAATTTTATTTTTATGTCATCCTTAGACGTTTCATTGAAATAATTTTTTTCTTCCTTCAGTAAATTGGTAATTAACCAGATTATTCCTGAAGATGATGCTATTTATCAGTGCATGGCTGAGAACAGCCAAGGATCAATTTTATCTAGAGCCAGACTGACTGTAGTAATGTCAGAAGACAGACCCAGTGCTCCCTATAATGTGCATGCTGAAACCATGTCGAGTTCAGCCATCCTTTTAGCTTGGGAGAGGCCACTTTACAATTCAGACAAAGTCATCGCTTATTCTGTACACTACATGAAAGCAGAAGGTAAGCAATTTGAGAAGTGTTTATTTTTAAGTGCTACTTACTGTCACGGCTTTGTTTTCAATATAAATGATGTTTTACATAATCCACAAAATATTTTTGAAGTTCTGTGGCATTTACCTCTTTTAATAAAAATAATTACTATATGATCTGTGTATCAGTTTTTTGCTAAATTTTGTATTATTGTATACCTTATGTGTATGCATGCCTGCTCAGTCCCTTCAGTCCCATTTGACTCTTTGCAACCCTCTGGACTGTATAGCCTGCCAGGCTTCTCTGTTAATGGGATTCTCCAGGCAAGAATATTGGAGTGGATTCTTTACGTGTTTAAGGATAGTTTAAGATTTTTCTGTTTAGAAATAAGTACCATCTTTGCCTGCTCAAAAGTTAGAGTGGTGTACTTTATGAATTTCATTTCAGCCAAGGTATCAATTGCTTAAGACTTAGTATACCAATTTAAGTATGCAATCACATAGGAACAATGGTGTAAATACTTAATAAAATAAGGTGAACTCTAGTCACTGCAGCATGTTATTTTCAAGGGGGAAAGTAAACATTTTCAAATTCCCCATAATATGATTTTGTATATTTTGAATGTTTTCTGAAATCTCATAGAACTCTTTAAAAATTGAGCAGGATACTCTTTATTGATATCTCATTTATTATATAAAAGTAGAAATCAAATCTGTATTAAAATTTTTATTCAGTTCCATATCTGGAATCCTTTTTATCCTCATATTTTCTTTTAGCAAAAAAATGTAGAGGAAATGGAAAAACTAGTTGTAAATCCTAGAGATTTCACTATTGATTTCTTGTGGAAACCATAGCAGAGGTTTACAGATTTTAGTTGTTTACACAAAGTCTGCTTTTTATGCAGTAGACATTCCAAACAAATTTCAAAGAATAGTGCTCTAATAAAATTGTCTGCAGAACAGGTGGTTTGTTGTTGTTTGTTTTTTGTATTTTGAAGTAGTATTTTGAATTTAAATCAGAGGTCATAGTAGCAAGAAGAATGAAAATCTGATAACTAAGCATGTTGGAGTATGTTAATACCCTTTTTAGTGATTTAAGAAGGTAAAAGGAATGCTGGCTTTGGTGGAGACCACTCTTGTTCGCTATTATGGCTGTTTCATTAGAGCCTCCACATGCAGCTCAGTGGTCTATTCATAGGCAGCACAAGGCTTTTTAATTTGAACTCAAGGACCTTGTTTGGTAGGTCAGAAATCATACTATGCCGTTCCTAATTAACGAGCCATTAGCTAGTCTGTTGTGAAATGCCTGTAATCTTGTCTAATTAAAATGCTATCAAGTTAATTCAGAAATGTGGGAAAACTTAATAGTGGAATTTGCCTTCTGTTTGTTTATAAATCCAGTGTGGAGAGAAGGGGCTCTGTCCTTAGAGAGTTTTGATTAAGTTGACGTGCATTTACTGTGAATTGTTCACAAAACACAGTAGCTGCCAGAGCTCTTGTTCCACTTTACAGGTTTGCTCTGTAGGAATTAAATCCCACAAAGACAAATCCTCTTCTGTATCTTGCCATGCATATTTTATTAAGAATTGCTGAGAGTATTTTTCCTCTTTGGGCGTGGGGGGGTGGGTACCTCATAGTGGAACAAAACGTTTTGAAGCACATTCTGTGCCTCCCAGTTCTTTTGCTTTTAGTATAAATAAAAGAACAACTTGTGTCAGTCAAATTTAATAGAATCTCTAGGGGCAAAATGAGACCTTTTGCAGGACAACTTTTGGTTTGGTTTATTTTTATAAAGAGTCGAGCCATTACGTTCCCTACTGTCTCTCCATTTATGTTTAAAAGAAAAAAGAAACCGTGATTTAAGCAAGTAAGATTTACACTGTTATGAACTACAGTGTTCTGTAGTATTAAACTCTGTTGTGTTACTGCTGTACATTGTCTCTGATATGGGTTTTGACTAGATGTTAAATGAAGTTTAGAGAAGATTAATTGTTTTCAGTTTGATTTCTTCAGGAAAAATTCAAGCTAAAAACTTGTAGCAAAACATGGTTACTTTTAGAAAATAAAAACCTTCCTATTCACATTTTTCAGAGTCACAAAAATAACAGAGATCCAAGGATCAGTGTATAACAAGACTGTATGTAGTCTTGTTAAATGGTAATGATCTTGTTAATTTAATTTTGAATATTCATAATTTTTAAACACCAATTATTTAATCTAGGTTTAAATAATGAAGAGTATCAAGTAGTCATTGGAAACGACACCACTCATTATATTATTGATGACTTGGAACCTGCCAGCAATTATACTTTCTACATTGTGGCATATATGCCAATGGGGGCCAGTCAGATGTCCGACCATGTGATCCAGAACACTTTAGAGGATGGTAAGAAACGTGATTCTAAGATATCTAAGCATGAACATTAATATGTTTCTTACAACTTTAGAGGAATATGTGTTTTAAGAGAAAATATCCTGGTTTTAGTTTAAAAAAAAAAAAAACCGGATGTGATAACTAGCAGGCTAATTTACCGTTTTAGATCTTACCCTCAATTTTTGACAGTAACAGGATATGATAAGGATAAAGAGCACTTTTGTTTATAATTCATACAGTTTTTAATTGGTCATCTGATTTAGTAATAATTTTAAATTTCATGAGCTATAAATATTGAACAAATTCAGACACATAATGCAAATTTTAATAACAAAATTGTCATTATATTTCTTCAAGTTCCTAGTTTAAATTGTAAATGCATTGCAGAGTTTTTTATTTTCTTTACTGAGTGAAACAAAATGTGAGATTCTCTAGGCAGGAATAAATGTAATGACAATTACATTGAGTGTCTGTAAAGACTGGAGGCCAGAGGAATTGAATTTCTGAAACTGAAAGTTTATAAAATTTAGTACTATCAATTAAACTATTCTTATAAAATCAGATAGCTTATTTTTAGAAAAATTTGTGTTTATTCTGCTTAAGGAGGAAAGTATTACTTGTTCAGTTTGTTATCTCCTATTGGAAGTTGAATTGCTGTGCATTTGAGGGCGGGCCTCCATGTACTCTTATGAAAGTGAAAATGTTAATCGTTCAGTCATGTCCAACTCTTTGTGATCCTATGGACTGTATGTAGCCCGCCAGGCTTCTCTGTCCCTGAAATTCTCCAGGCAAGAATACTGGAGTGGGTTGCCATTTCCTTCTCCAGAGGATCTTCCCGACCCAGGGATTAAACCCAGATCTCCTGAATTACAGGCTGATTCTTTACCATCTGAACCACAGGGGAAGCCCATATATTCTTATAATGGTGGGAAATTCTGTCTGTTAAAATAGTCCTGATAGAACTGATTCTCCTCCTCTGACTCTTCATCTCGCTCTTCAGGGCCTCTCCAGGGCCATTTTTTGTACTCTACAGTGTGAAAGGGGGATTATTTAAAATATACTTAATTACACTGTTCCCCCTTTACAAATGTTTTCTCATCCATCCTCAAGAAATGGTCCTCCTTGAGTTTTCAAAGCATTTTAATATAAATGATTCTCAAATCTTTCTCTTCATCCATTTAGTCCTACATCTCTTATATTTGTGTAATGCCACTTGTGTAACTGTTTATTTATAAATTCAGACTTTTACTAGAGGAAAAATTATCACTGATCTGGACGCTGAATTCCACATTTGAGTTTATTCCGTTTTAGGGTGAACCATGACCTACCTCTCTAGTTATCTCATTATGTTTAACAGCCTCTGACATGTATAACTAAAGTGAAACACAGGCTGGTGTTTGCTGCTGCTGTTGCTTTGGGTTTATGAGGTATATGAGGTATTGCCCCATAGAAGAAAATGTGTCTAAAGCATAGCAAGCCACTGGTTAAACTTGCCAGTTCCAGTTCAGTTATGATCTCAAAGTTTTCTCCTTTAAACCTTTCCTTATTTTGCAACTTTTTTGTTTAATTAAATTTCATTTTGTTTTCTGGATAACATACAGACTTCTGACACTGCTTTTTCAGTTTCCACATCAGTATCCTCCCCCCATTTCCTCAGCCTGTGCTTGTCAGGCTTCAGGCAAGATACTGGAGTGGGTTGCCATTCTACTCTGTGTGGGTCTCCTAGGGTACACAGCAGACACAGCTAATATTTGTGAAATGTTTACCACTGCCTGTTCTAAAAACCTTTCTTCCAGTGGCTCATTTAATCCCGACCTAGCCCTATGATAGAAGAACCATTGTTATATAAGAGTAGTAAAGTATAGGCGTGAGAATGTAGGCTCTAGATCTACTTCCTTACTTCCAAGCTGTGTGACCTTGGATAAGTGATTTCACCTCTCTACCTCAGTTTTCTTAGCTATAAAGTATAAATAATAGGGACGCTCTCTTCACTGGGTTTTTGTGAGAATTCATGAGTTCATGTAAAGGACTCAGAAATGCTTAGTTTTCCCTTTTCTACCTATTATTTCATTAATTCAACAAATATTTATTGAGTACCTGCTATGTGTTATTCAGTATTCAGTAGTGAATGAAAGAGATGAAAAATTGGCCTATAACTTGTGCAAGAAGAAACTATTACTTTCTACTGTGGGAGAAGAGGGAGAGGAACAATAAATAAGATGAACACCCAGTGATATATACTAAGTTAGATAGTAATAAGTGTTGAGAAGAAGGAAGAAAGCAGGAAAGGGGAGTAAGTCTTCAGACAGAGATACCTCTTGTCATGGGTTACATTTGAAGACCTAAAGGAAATGAAGGGGCTTCCCTGGTGGCTCAAATGGTAAAGAATCTGCATGCAAAGCAGGAGAACTGGGTTCGATCCTCTGAAGAAGGGAATGGCTACCCACTCCAGTATCCTTGCCTGGAGAATTCCAAGAACAGAGGAGCCTGATGGACTACAGTCCATGGGGTCGCAAAGAGTCGGACACGACTGAGCGACTAACACACACACAAAGGAAATGAAAATGGGGACTGGCTAAGCAAATGACTGAAAGATGTGCATTCTAGGAGAGGAAACAGAAATTGCTAAGGGCCTGAAGCACAAGCATGGCTACAGTGGAGGGAACAAGCAGAAAGTAGTAGGAGATGAGGCATAGAATGAGGAGCCAACCATACAAGCATCAGTGGATAGGGTTTCGTGTGAAGCTTCAATGAGGACTTTAGCTTTTCCTGTGAGTAAAATGGGAGGTATTTTGAGGAGAATAATGACAAGATCTGACCTGGAATTTAATAGCAAATGTGTTGAGACTAAATGGTAGAGATGAGGACAAAGGCAGGGAGATCTGTTAGGAGGCTATTGGGACAATACAGGCTGAGGGTGATGGTGCAGGGACCATGGGGGTGGCCATGTGAGTCATAGAGCCACGGGATTGAATGTGGGGAGTGTGTGGAGGAGTCAAGAGTGACACCAGGGTTTTTATCTTTTGTGGTTGGACAGATAGTTTCCATCACTTGAGGTAGGAAAGCCTGTAGAAGAAACTATTGTTTTCATACCCATTTTGTATATGAAGAAACCTAGACACAGAGAAATTAATTTGGCTAAGATCACACACAGTAGAAATTGGTATAACGAGGACTCAGTAACTCAGAGGCTAACTCCAGAACTCATCTTAACTTTTAATATTAGACTGCTTCCCAGTATTCTTGACCCATTTTCCTGGAGTGCCAGTTATATTCAGATTATTTACAGGAAAATCATTGTGTTCATATTAAGCAGCATGGAGATATAGTTGGGGATAAAAAAAGTCACACTAATTTTTAAGATACAACTGTTAAACACTTCAAATTATTTGTCAGGTTTTAACCCTGCTGTCCTCAGCTTCTCCATTCTTGTGTAATTCTCTTTTGTATGTTTTAAGGCATCTTGGTGAAGTTATTGTGAAATATTCTCATGTTTTTTATGAGTATTAAGTAAGCTCATATTCATCCCAGACAACATCAAAACAGTCACAGCAACATTGATGAAAATCTTGCTTTCTTTGGTTCTCCACACTGGATCCTCCCTTCAGTATTTTTTCCTTCCTTTTTCTGGTTTGTACTCTGCTTGACTGGAAGCCTCAGCCAGGGTTGAAAGGACCTGTTCTTTATTATATGATGTGCTGCTGCTAAGATACTTCAGTAAATACTAGTGTGCTAGTTGATCATTTTGATCCTAAATATTGATAAGCAATCTGCCTTCTTTTATGACTAGTTCCCCTGAGACCTCCTGAAATTAGTTTGACAAGTCGAAGTCCCACTGATATCCTCGTCTCCTGGCTGCCCATCCCAGCCAAGTACCGGCGGGGCCAGGTGGTCCTGTACCGTCTCTCCTTCCGCCTGAGCACTGAAAACTCCATCCAAGTTCTGGAGCTCCCAGGGACCACTCATGAGCACCTCTTGGAAGGCCTGAAACCTGATAGTGTCTACCTGGTGAGGATTACTGCTGCCACCAGAGTGGGGCTGGGAGAGTCTTCAGTGTGGACCTCACACAGGACACCCAAAGCTACAAGTGTGGAAGGTAAATGTGGACTATTAAGGAAGAATAACACAGTATCTTTCTTCTTTGTCTTATCTAACTTAGGTTTATATTTTTAAATTTTGTCTCAAAAATTAAAATATTCCATAGATTATGGGTTTAATTGAAAACAATTTAAACTTTTGGTTCAGATCAGATCAGTCGCTCAGTCGTGTCCGACTCTTTGCGACCCCATGAATCTCAGCACGCCAGGCCTCCCTGTCCATCACCAACTTCTGGAGTTCACTGAGACTCACGTCCATCGAGTCAGTGATGCCATCCAGCCATCTCATCCTC